>NC_133335.1:120644804-120975116 GCF_042186555.1 Aquarana catesbeiana | reverse complement strand
TGCTGTTTGGCATATTGTAAGAGGGATACTTTGTGGCATTTGCGTAGTAATGGCTTTTTTCTGGCGACTCGACTATGCAGCCTATCTTTCTTCAAGTGCGTCCTTATTGTGCATCTTGAAACAACAGCCACACCACATATTTTCAGAGAGTCCTGTATTTCACCTGAAGTTCTTTGTGGGTTTTTCTTTGCATCCCGAACAATTTTCCTAGCAGTTGTGACTGAAACTTTAGTTGGTCTACATGACCATGGTTTGGTTTCAACAGAATGCCTCATTTTTCACTTCTTGATTAGTTTGAACACTGCTGATTGGCATTCTCAATTCCTTGGATATCTTTTTATATCCCTTTCCTGTTTTATACAGTTCAACTACTTTTTCCCGCAGATCCTTTGACAATTCTTTTGCTTTCCTCATGACTCAGAATCCAGAAACAACAGTGCAGCACTGGATGAAAGATGCAAGGGTCTGTAAGGAGTCCAGAAACTCATTGAGCTTTTATACACACACACACTAATTACAAGCAAACAGATCACAGGTGAGGATAGTTACTTTTAATAGCCATTCAAACCCCTTTGTGTCAACTTGTGTACATGTCATTAGGCCAAAATCACCAGAGTATGTAAACTTTTGATCAGGGTCATCTGGCTAGTTTCTGTTGTCATTATGATTTAAAAAGAGTAAACACAGTTGATTGATAATAAATGGCTTTAGCTAAACACTAACCATAAGTGAAAGAAAAGGTTTTTTGTTATCATTCATATTCTCTGAAAAATGGCCAAGAAATTATTAATTCTGCCAGGGAATGTAAGCTTATGAAATAAAGTGTAGAGGGCGCTCTAGAACAAATAGTAATTAACTGAGCAAAAAGTTGAATGGTTAAATTAACTCAAGCAACTAGCATTGAATAAACAAATAAAGTGCAATGTGCCATAAATACTTATATATATACAGGTGATGAACACAAGTGGTATAGACAATATATGGACCAAAAAGGCAGTAGAAAGAAAGAAGATTCCCAAAATCACAAAGAAATCCAAAAAAATCTTCTGTGTTCAAATTCTTCCAAAAAATAGTAAATATTCCTTCACCGACTGATAAAAATAAACCCAATGTGCTCCTTATATGCATTCTGCTTACCAGAGAATGGTGACCCCTTTAATTAAAAAGCAGGTCAGAAAAGCTTTAGCAAGATAGTGGTTGCTACCATGGTGAAGACTGTGGATGTAAGAAACCCCTCCTCCGCAGAGATCATGGATGAGATAAGTGAAAAGATCATAGTAACCAATAGCGTAATCCTGTTTATTTAGAAATTAATAAAAATACAAATGCCAAATGGCTGCTTACATGAAGAAGTGCTTTAGCCCGGCACTGGGGCTGCAAGCGTATCTGGTGATCGGAAGGTGCCTCGCGGCTAGCCCTTGTAGCTGGCGTGCGTTCCACCGCCCAGCCCCAAACAACCAAACGGACCTGAAACCCAGTGGCTGTATAAACTGAGAAGTATGCAGCCACTGGGTATAAAGATAGAATTGGACCTGAATTGTTTCTTGGCCAATGACTAATTTCATCTTTAGATTTATATTGTGGGATTTATCCCTTTAACTATTTTCAATCCCTCCTTTTCCCTTCCAGGCCATAGTTTTATATACACCTATTGTAATTTTTCCTTTTTTAAATACCATTTTTTAAATTTTTCCTTTGTTTAATATGTGCAAATTTTATTACATTGTGGTCCTTTTTATTCTATAGGGTAAATGCCCCATGTTACCAATGTACTAATGTATATATATATATATATATTTTTTTTTATATTATGTTTTTTATCTATTCGGATGTTATTTATTAGCTTTGAGCTAGCCTTGATCAATGTAAACTGTGGCTGTTAATTATACAATTTCCTTCCCCCTCAGTGTGTATTGGCTCCACACTACAGAACTATAGGCCCATTAACGACCAAGCACGCTTCCTGATGACGTAATAACGAAACGTACGTTAGGGCGGTACTTGGTCACGTTACTTCACGCACTTCCAGCCCCTTTGGTTGTTCCGGGCTGGACGGCGGAACACACGCCAGCTACAAGGGCTAGCCGCGAGGCACCTTCCGATCACCAGATACGCTTGCAGCCCCAGTGCCGGGCTAAGGCACTTCTTCATGTAAGTAGCCATTTGGCATTTGTATTTTTATTAATTTTTAAATAAACAGGATTATGCTGTTGGTTCTTATTATCTTTTCACATATCTCATCCATGATCTCTGCGCAGGAGGGGTTTCTTACATCCACAGCCTTTACCATTGTAGCAAGCACTATCTTGCTAAAGCTTTTCTGACCTGCTTTTTAATTAAAGGGGTCACCATTCTCTGGTAAGCAGAATACATATAAGGAGCACGTTGGGCGTATTTTTATCAGTCGGTGAAGGAATAATCACTATTTTTTGGAAGAATTTGAACACAGAATATTTTTTTGGATTTCTTTGTGATTTTGGGACTCTTCTTTATTTCTATAGCCTTTTTGGTCCATATATTGTCTATACCACTTGTGTTCATCATCTGTGTATATATAAGTATTTATGGCACATTGAACTTTATTTGTTTTTTCAATGCTAGTTGCTTGAGTTCATTTAACCATTCAACTTTTGGCTGTTAATTACTATTTGTTCTAGAGCGCCCTGTACACTTTATTTTATTAGTTCCTTGAGTAGTATACATACTTAATTAGAGGAGCAGCTTTTTTCACCATATACAATTCGGTTTATTCAGCATTTACAAAATGGAAAAACAGACAGAGCAAAACCAAACTAATATATACCCAGCAGCTGAACACTGAAGGCCAATATAGAAAACCTTAAAAGTAACTCACAAAATATAGCAGTGCAGCGCTTAGTAGAACATGTAAAACAAGTGCACATACAGTTTATAACATATGAGGCAAAGTCCCAAATTATATCTTAATCCGAGGAGATGAATGACTGCCCACTTGCAGAAAAGAAATTCCTCAGATGGTAAGAAAGGGTGCAGTGATAAGATAAACTTAGCATTCGTGTATCAACACCACTGTGTTCCACCACCAGGAGTCTAGGCCGCTCATCTTATCGAGTGGACCTTCTGCACTAACAGAAATGTCACCCAAGCTTTCCCTTCCACAGGGTTATTAAGAAGATGAATGTCCACTTGTAGTGTCAGAAGGTCAATCTCATCGGCAGGTATATATCATGTTAAAAACAAAATAACAGGACATAGTGCTCTCCATATGAAAAATATAAAATGTATTGAATAAAAGAATATTACTCACAAGGGTAGCACTATTTCCCAGTGCAGGAGTATAAAGCATATAAAAATAGAACCAGATGGGTGGCTGTACTGACGTCACGGAGCCCCTCGCACGTGTATCGTCCGTATGGACTACCTCAGCGAATCTGATTAGGGGCCCATGCGTCAGCTCTTATGTATGGTACTGGTTCATCAAACAATTAATCAGGGAGATAAACCCCGCCCCTCCTCCAATCGAACCTCAAATGAGTGTGCATACCTTATTGGTGGTGGGGACTAAGGGCTTCAACATACCAAAGGATCTGATAGGGCACAGGTAAGTAAACACCTCCAATAGCTGCCTGATTGTATAATAGATAACAGCTGTCATTCCTCCCATAGTCCAAATGCTATCATTTCCGGATAGAGGAAGATCAGCATCCTCCAATGATAGCTGGCGTTGATGCGTCCTAGGGGCGAGCCTGCCCTCTGTTAGGCCGTTTCCCTGGAGACGGAAGCGGGAGGCAAGATCGTAATAAACGATCCGCCCTCACCGTCCACGTCACACATAGGCTAAGTAGAACTGTAAACACTCAGGCCGGTCGCCCAGCAACGGCGTGTACGTGCTCCGAGGACCGCCCCCAACGTTCACATCATGTGTCAGTCAACGTAGGTGTTTGGGCTGGTCACCATGGTGAGAGGCGAGCCGCACTAAGCTCGGCCACAAACCGGAGATGGATGCAAAAAATGACAAAAACTACTACAGCAGGAGGGAGGAGCCTGGTAATGGCTCTGTGCACAGCGTGAGGATCCTGAGAACCCTCTCCCTGCAGCTGAGAGGAATGACCGGCCTGATGAGAAGGAGTAGGTAGCTTCCCTCCCCGCCCCCTGCTCATCACTCTCTGAGGTGTCTGGACGTGTAAGCCAGAGGAAGCCCGCACCTGTCCGTACCTGGGTCTGCCTGTATCCCACCCCCTTCCGCTCCTCAGTCGGACGGGCTAGAAGGCGCATTGAGGACAGGGGGTTAGGAGAATCAGAAATCTGCGGTGACCGGAGCGCTTCGGAAGCGGCGGCAGCTGAGAAAACGGTGCGCCGCTGTGGGCTGTTTCAAGTCCCAGGCGGGGTTGCCGGCTGCACCGGGGAACATCAGAGGAGAGAGCCCGAAAGGAGGGTGAGCGGAGCGAGGAGCAGCGGCAGCAATCCCGGGAGAGCTGAGAGCCGAGGAGAGCTGAGACCCCAGTGGGTCAGATAGACCTGGGCAGATCGTTATCAGTAGAGACAGCACATGCGTGCTTGGGAATATCAGTGAACAGCAGCGAGCTGTAGTGAGCGTTCCTTTTTTTTTTCTTCAGCCTCAATAACAACCAAAGATAAGTACCGTTTTATGACTTTTTTGGTTTATTTTTGTTTTTTTTGTTTTGCAATGGCCTTGAAATGAACTGGCAAAGGGAAAGCAACAAAACAAAAGGGAAAGGGAAAGAACACACTGAAATAGAATGAAACAGAATGAAAGCAAATGAAAGTAAATGAAGGTAAAAGAGTTGAAAAAGCAGAAACAAGTGAGCCAAGAAACATAGTAAGAACAGGGGGGGAACAGGGGAGAAGAGAAGGAGAAGGTGAAGGAGAGACAAGCTAATAGAAGAATTGTATCCCAGCCCCCACCTGGCTGCTGCTGCAGTGTTTCCCTTTCTTGTTGATTTTTTTTTTTTTTTTTGTGTGTGCTTCTGTCTCAACAATAGGCTTGATAGCACAAAATATAGAATAAGAAGGAATGCCTTACGAACAAAATTGCGGAGCACACATGCACATACTGGAACTTTACTGCTGAATATACAAAGTATCCTGCTGAACACTTGAACTAGATTGTAACATTGCATTATATTGCTAAAACACTTGAATTATTTTGCTAAATACCTAAATATCTTGGTTCAAACATTAGAATAACAATGAGGATTGCCTGATGTACTTAAAATAGCGACATATCCCTGGATAGCGGGGGCCACTCATATCTCATTAAATATCTTTATTGTTGGACTGTGGGGAGAACGGTAGGTGAGAGAACGGAGTACAAGAAATACTGATAAAAATAAGTCAATTTAAGAAGGCTGGGAGTTTCCAACATTATTTAGAGACTCCAATCAAGGAGTATACTGAAAGGCAGCTTCGAAGAGCTTATAGACACAGTCATAGAAACAAACATGAAGGGGAAAACAACAAGAAGCGCGGGAGCAACACCAAAATCACCTAGGACCAGCCTAGGCCCAAGTCCAGGCCCTATGAACAGGTACATACAGCAAGGAAATGGAGAAGGAGAGAAACAAGTGGGGTCAAAGGGCAGACAAACAGAGGCAAAAGAGAAGGACAATAAGGATAAAAAAGGCCAGTATAAAGTACAAACAGAAACCAGCCACCTATCAGAACCCAGAATGGAGCCAGAAATAGGAGAGGAAGACAGAGGAAAGGAGGAAGGACAGCAAGGGCCACAGTTGCCAACAAAACAGGATATGGAAAAAATGTTTGCGGCACTAGAGAATTCCCTAAAAGCAGAGATGTCAACACTCCATAAAGACATGGGATATATGTTAAACAGAGTGGAAGAAGTAGAGAACAAAGTAGACTCGCATCAAAAAAACATAAAGGAACTGGAAGAGGAAATAAAGAAATTAAAACGGGAACAACAGGAACAATCATATAAATTAGAGGATCAAGAAAATAGAGATAAAAGGAAAAACTTGAGAATACGTGGGTTACCGGAAACTGAACAAACAGAAAACCTAATAGAAAAAATGAATAATCTCTTCAACCAAATCTTGGGAAAAGATGTAACCAACAGAATAGGAATAGAAAGCGTTTTCCGAGTAAAAAAAACGCAATGGTTCTCAAGGGAAACTCCTAGAGACGTAATAGTTCGCCTGGAAAAATGGGAAGAAAAAAAACAGATCTGGACAAATCTAAAGAGGAAAACACAAATAGAATTTTCAGAAGTTAAATTACAAATATTCCAAGATTTGTCTCAAGAAACGCTGGGAAGACGACGGATACTAAAACCACTATTGGGAATCCTCCGGGAGCAAGAATTTCAATGCAACTGGGGCTTCCCAGCATGCCTAATAGCAAAAAAAAATGGAATAAGTGCGAGACTAAGATTTGTGGAAGAGATCCCGGATTTTTGTACTAAACTAGAAATCCTTTCCCCAAAATTGGAAAAATATGCAAACAGACAGGAGCGAATAACGGCAGGAGAAGACCTGCAATGGCAATTAAATTCAAGGAACAGACACCAGGAAGCGGAAGCTCGAGGAAAATGACAACTGAGAAAACACCACACAATGGCACAAGGGGCCTTAGAGTAGAGGGGGGGGGGGCTGGGGCTGGTGGGCTGGGAAAAAAGGAAAGGGCAAGGATCGGCAAAACACAATAAAAATGCAGGGAGAGGGTGACAGGGACTCATGTAGTGGACAGGGGGTCGCCCTATTAGTGTTTAGGTGAGGGGGGAATAGGGTGTCCCACAGAGCTCCGCCTCAGATTAAATAGAGCAGAGGGGGCAGAGCGTGCCCCACAAAACAAAATAAAATGCTCTCAGCTCTAGAAAATATGGGGGTAAAAAACCCATATCAGAAAAAAGGGAGGGGGAGGGTGGGAGGAGGGAAAAGGGAGGGAAGGAGGGGGGGGGGAAGGTCTGATCCATATAGATGGTTATACAGGCGCACCCATTTTGAGACAAGAGAAGAGGAGACCCCGTGTGTCCGCTGGGCGCCCCCTCCTCCCGGTCCTCAAGGAGGACCGGGGGAGGGGATAGACCAGAGGACGGGCAGGAAAAAAAAAAAAGGTACAAGAATGGAAAATGTAAACAGTATAAAAATACTCTCCTACAATGTCCGAGGACTAAATTCCCGTGGGAAGAGAAACATCATTCTCCGAGAACTAGAAAAAAGTAAAGCAGAAATAATTTTCCTACAGGAGACACATATAATCCAAAACTCAATTACCAAAATTTATTCAAGAAACATACCAACATGGTACCAAGGAGACTCGCCAATAAGAAGGGCCAAAGGAGTTGCCATCGGCATAGGGAAAAATGTACGTTTTCTAATAGATCAAAGAAAAATAGATCCGGAGGGTCGATATCTTTTTATTACAGGTACTATACAGGGGGTAAAATATACATTGGCCAATGTCTATTGTCCTAATAAGAACCCTAAAAAATATTTGATAGACACAATAAAAACACTAATGGAATTCAAGCAAGGGAAATTAATACTAGCCGGAGACTTCAACTTCAGCATGGACAATAAAATGGACAGCACCTCAACAGTAAGGGACAGAGAAGTAAAACAACTAAAGAAATTAAAAAGATTATTATATGAACAGCAACTAATAGATCCGTGGAGAATTCAACACCCCAGCACAAAGGACTATACATTCTATTCAACAGTACACAAAAGTTACTCCAGATTGGATTACATCATGGTTGAACATAGAAACTTGGAAGAAATAGAAGAAACAAAAATAGGTATAATAACCACTTCAGATCATAGCCCAGTAACGTTGAAAATGAAAATAAAAGGAGAAGTCCTTGAAAGGGGTCCATGGAGAATTAACGAAAATTTATTAGAAGACAGTGAGACCGAAAAATGTATTATTGAAGAAATAAAAAGATACTTCGAGGAAAACGATACACCAGAGGTACCCAAGGCAACAATATGGGAGGCGCATAAATCCGTTATTAGGGGCAAATTAATAGCTATAGGGGCAAGAAAAAAACAGGAAAGGAAAAAAAACATGCAGCAAATAATCAAGGAAATCTATGAATTGGAACGAAAACACAAAAACCAAATAAATAATAAAATTTTTGGTCTACTATCTCAGAAGAGAGAGCAACTAAAAGACTGGATGGAACAAGAAGAAAGGAAGGAGTACAATAGAATAGTACAAGAAAAATTCAAATGGGGTAACAAACCTGGAAAATACCTAGCAAATTTAGTAAAAAAAAAGAAGTTTCATAATTATATCGAGAAGATCAAAAATGAAAAAGGAGAACTAGTAAACAAAACTACAGATATAGCGACAACATTTCAAAAATATTTCAGCTCCCTATATGCAATAAAAGGACGGGAAAGTGGGAAAGAAGCGAACACAAGAACAAAGATTATACAGGAATATTTAAAAAAAGCAAACTTACCAAAAATAAAAATAGACCAACTAGAAGAACTGGAAAAAAATATTACGCAAGAAGAGATAAAATTGGCATTAAAGGAAACTCCTGTAGGAAAAAGCCCAGGACCAGATGGGTTTACGGTCAAATACTATAAAAAATTTGAAGAACAGCTGATCCCAAAACTATTAGAATATATGAATGCCATAGGAGAAGAAGAAGAAATAAGAACTGAATCATTGCTAGTTCATATTACAATACTACCAAAAGAAGGGAAAGATAAAGTTAACTGTTCAAGCTATAGGCCAATAGCCCTACTGAATGCCGATACGAAGTTGTATTCCAAGATACTGGCCACCAGGATAAAAAAACTAATTCCACTGTGGATCAACCCGGACCAGACTGGTTTTGTCCCGGGGAGAGAGGGGCGAGACAACAGCCTAAAATCAATACTGATGTTGCACAAGAAGGTGCAGATTGAGACCCCAGTTCTATTCCTGTCATTGGATGCAGAAAAAGCATTCAACAGGGTAGACTGGGGTTTCATGATGGATACATTGCGACACTTGGGTATCGGGACAAAAATGATGAAGTGGATAACAAACTTGTATAACGGCCCGACAGCAGTCGTAAAAGTGAACGGTAGACTCTCTCCAAGAATTAAGATGCAGAACGGAACACGGCAAGGTTGCCCATTGTCTCCACTACTATACGTATTGGCCCTAGAACCACTATTAGCAACACTCCGCAATAACCAAGAGGTGGAAGGAGCGAGACTAGGAGGAAAAGAGCACAAGATCGCTGCCTATGTGGATGACATCTTGATGTACGTATCCAATCCAAGAGTGTCACTCCCAAACATATTGAAAGAAATAAAAAAATATGGAGAATTGTCAAACTTCAAAATTAATCCAATAAAAACGGAAATATTAAACATAGGTCTAGAAAAAAAGGAAGTTCAGTTCTTACAAAAAGAATTCCCATTCACTTGGGTGAAAGAATTAAATTACCTTGGAATCAAAATAACTCCTAAAGTCGAAAAGATCTATCAGGCAAATTTTATCCCACTGATCAATGAGGTCAAAGAAGAAATGAAAAAGTCAAGAACTCAGCCACTTTCATGGATTGGAAGAATAAATATGTTCAAGATGATGATACTACCCAAAATAAATTATAGATTACAGATGTTACCAGTCAAGATCCCCCAGAGCTTCTTTAAAATAATTTAAAAAATTTTATTAAAATACATATGGTTTAATAAAAAACCAAGAATCAGATATACGCTGATTACAAGGAAAAAGGAACACGGAGGTCTGGCTGCTCCAGACATAAGCAGGTACTATAAAGCCATAGTTTTAACACGAATGTTGGAGTGGACTAATGAGAAAAATGAAAAAAAATGGGTTGAAATGGAAAACACAATAAGCGGAGTCACATTACATAAGAATATTTGGATTCCACGGAAATATAGATCACTGGACACAGACACACATGAAATAACAAAAAATGTATTTGAAATTTGGGACACTATCCACTTAAAGAATGAATGGAAATACAATTCACCATTAATAGCACTCACAGGATCTAATTACTTCACTCCCGGGAAGGAAATATTTGGAGCTCAAGGAATATATAACCCACAATTGAAAGACATCACCAGAAATGGCAAAATAAGAACACGAGTAGAATTAGAGGAAAGGAATGGATGGAAGATGAATGAATGGAATTATAATCAACTAAGGCACTTAGTAAGCACAATACCACATCCACTGAGAGATGAAACAAAACTAACTGCACTGGAAAAGCTATGTAGCAAGGAAACACCATTGAAAAATGGAACATCAAAAATTTATAGTATACTGACGGATTTGGATGCACAAGAACGACCAGAATATATAAAACAATGGGAAAATGAACTGAACTTAAAAATAGATAACCAAAAAGTGGAGAAAATGATAGAAATGGGATATAATAAGGCCTGGGACATGAAGACTATTGAAATGAACTATAAACTAGTATCAAGATGGTATATGACCCCAGTAAGATTACATAAATTTCAACAAGACAAAACCTCTCTGTGTTGGAGAAAATGCGGCCAAATAGCAACGATCACACACATTTGGTGGGAGTGTCCAACAATAATGGAGTATTGGAAGGAAGTACTAAACAACATAAAGGAAATAACTGAAGAAGAAATAGAACAAAACATCCGGACTTGCCTCTTCCATATTTATAATAAACCCAAGAAACAACATAGGAAATCAATAGTACCTAACCTCCTGAATGCGGCTAAGGCCTTGATTCCCAAGAATTGGCTAAAAAGTGGAAAACCAGATATAAGAGATTGGCTAGAGGAAATAGATTATCACTACAAAATGGAAGGAGGAGAGAAAAGGGATAATAGAAAATGGGAAAGTTGGAAAAAATACAAAGTCTCGGACATTTACTTAGACAAGATGAAAGTAAAAATGGGTGCAGAGCCAAGTGGATAAATAAATAACACAGGGAAAGGGAAAAAGAAGAAAAGAGAAAAAAAAAAAAAAAAAAGAGGGAGGAAAAGAAATGGATCAGACACAGGGGAGGGGGGGGGGGAGGAGGGGGGAAATAAGAGGGATTGAGAGAGAATAAGATAATAATGGGTCCATATTTATAGGCGGTGATTCGTCGTTGGTTTTTAAAAAATGTTAAATAATACCCTTGAAGGGGAAAATAATAAAGAAGGGACGGAAACAATCCACAATGATGTGAAAAATGAGAAGAGATAAAGTTTGACATACAAAGTTGAAATAATGTCTCTCAGAAAATCTTCGCTGACGTGGAATAAAAAAAAAAAAAAGAGATAAAGAAAAAAAAAAAAAAAAAAACACCACTGTGTTCCACCACCAGGAGTCTAGGCCGCTCACCTTATCGAGTGGACCTTCTGCACTAACAGAAAGGTCACCCAAGCTTTCCCTTCCACAGGGTTATTAAGAAGATGAATGTCCACTTGTAGTGTCAGAAGGTCAATCTCATCGGCAGGTATATATCATGTTAAAAACAAAATAACAGGACATAGTGCTCTCCATATGAAAAATATAAAATGTATTGAATAAAAGAATATTACTCACAAGGGTAGCACTATTTCCCAGTGCAGGAGTATAAAGCATATAAAAATAGAACCAGATGGGTGGCTGTACTGACGTCACGGAGCCCCTCGCACGTGTATCGTCCGTATGGACTACCTCAGCGAATCTGATTAGGGGCCCTTGCGTCAGCTCTTATGTATGGTACTGGTTCATCAAACAATTAATCAGGGAGATAAACCCCGCCCCTCCTCCAATCGAACCTCAAATGAGTGTGCATACCTTATTGGTGGTGGGGACTAAGGGCTTCAACATACCAAAGGATCTGATAGGGCACAGGTCAGTAAACACCTCCAATAGCTGCCTGATTGTATAATAGATAACAGCTGTCATTCCTCCCATAGTCCAAATGCTATCATTTCCGGATAGAGGAAGATCAGCATCCTCCAATGATAGCTGGCGTTGATGCGTCCTAGAGGCGAGCCTGCCCTCTGTTAGGCCGTTTCCCTGGAGACGGAAGCGGGAGGCAAGATCGTAATAAACGATCCGCCCTCACCGTCCACGTCGCACATAGGCTAAGTAGAACTGTAAACACTCAGGCCGGTCGCCCAGCAACGGCGTGTACGTGCTCCGAGGACCGCCCCCAACGTTCACATCATGTGTCAGTCAACGTAGGTGTTTGGGCCGGTCACCATGGTGAGAGGCGAGCCGCACTAAGCTCGGCCGCAAACCGGAGATGGATGCAAAAAATGACAAAAACTACTACATTGTAATAATATAAAATTATACTAATATGATACTAGAGGGATGAGAGGGCTGACCTAAATAAACATAAGGATACCCCAAACCAAGCGGAACACTAAGCAGTTGGGAGAAACATTAAAGAGGTCACCCCCATCCCA
The DNA here is from genome assembly GCF_042186555.1 of Aquarana catesbeiana. Classification (NCBI taxonomy): domain Eukaryota; kingdom Metazoa; phylum Chordata; class Amphibia; order Anura; family Ranidae; genus Aquarana; species Aquarana catesbeiana. Next base: position 120,962,754 of record NC_133335.1, on the reverse strand, counting down.
TGTAGAGCAATAGGTCCTAAGGCAACATTCACCCACTTCCTGGTAGAAAGTGTGAAGCGGAAACACATATAATTCCCACCGAGTTGTCACTAAAAAGAAAACTGAATATAAATGGAACTGTCCACTGGTAAAATAAACAAACTTACAAGATCCCCAATCCATATGATTCCACGGTTAAATGCCGTGTTACATATGCGTAGGTTTTAAAGTATAAAATTAAGAAAAATGTTTTTAAAAATAAGAATAGTATTTTTTAGAAAGAGTTAAAAATTAAAAAAGAGACATTGGTACAACCACCTCATCCGTATACAGATGAAATAAAATTAAAATATGTAAATATGCATATACCTCAAAGTCAATGAATAAATACACAAGGAATATACAGACTAGGTACCCACATATTACTAACAGTCTGAAATGAAACAATTGAGGTCGAACTCAATGTTCAACCCCAAAGGGACCCCGACCTTTGTCTCAAATACCCAGAATGATTCCCGTCGACTAAGATGCCGTATGAAATTTCCACCTCTCCAATGCTTATTTACCTTCTCTATTCCCCAGAACTTCAGCCCTGCAGGGCTGCGGTTATGGAAAAGTCGGAAGTGCCTGGAAACGTTATGTGTGCGGAGACCCCGTTTAATGTTGTTAACATGTTCTCCAATTCTTACATGGAGGGGCCTCGAGGTCCTCCCCACATATTGGAGACCACACTCACATTGCAGCATATACACAACCCCGACAGTATTACAAGTAATCAATTCCTTGATTACATTTTGATAGGACTTTGGGTCCGGTCCTTCCAAACCGCCCACTGTTCATCTACAAAAGAGCACCTTCTCTCAGGGATAAGTTGGCTCCAGGGGTCATTGATCCCCCGATTTACCTTGCGAATAGGATGCTTGGGTTTCTATGCGTGTGGACATTGTCCTGCATGTAGACAGGCTAAAAACAATGTTAAGAAAAGGAAAGAATTTGTGGCGTCTGCCATGGGTAAAAGCTATGTAATCAAGCAATTGATTACATGTAATACTGTCGGGGTTGTGTATATGACCTACTGTGTTTTAGCCGCTGGGACCGAGGGATCCTCTAGTCTGTCACTAAGCAGGTGAGCCGTCCAAATATTCCATTTACGGTCAAAAATGTGTATGGAGTCCAGGAGAGTATGGTGTATTCTTTCCATAGTCCTAATGGACTCCATACGTGAAATCACCTGCGACCAAGATATATGGGAACGTTTCCAGTTCATTGCTATTGCCCAATGAATCGCACTAAAAAGAGTGTGAATTAATTTCTGTAGGGGGAGGGGAACAGCTGGGAGCTCTGGAAACAGCAGACACATTTGACAGGTCAGAGTAATCGATACTCCAGAGAGAAGTGTTATAAGAGACGTAGTTTTATGCCAAATGGCATCTAAGGCCTTACAACTCCAGAACGTGTGCAACAGCGTACCCCTGTCCTGGCATCCTCTAAAGCATGTTCAGCAACCAGAGGATATATTCCGTGGAGACGGTCCGAAGTGTAGTACCATCTAGTGTGAAGTTTGAGTACCGTTTCCTTAATGAATATAGAGTGTGTACATTTGTGCATGTTATCTATCATGTCCTGCCAGTCCTCAGCAGGGAACTCTTGGGCTATCTCAACCTCCCATGCCTCCATTGCCATAGATTTTTGAGGGGAGTTGAAGTCGTTAAGGTATCTATAAAGTATGGAGATGGTCCCCTTATCTCTCGAAGCCTCTCCGCATATAAATTCAAATGGAGTCTTCGACAGTCTCCGAGTAGAAGTGTCGTATTTGCAAGTATTGGTGAAACTCGGATCGACCCATAGCGTGGGTTTGCTGCAGGTGAGCGTAAGAACAAAAGGAGGTGTCCTGCAACAAAGATTCAAGGTTCACCAAACCCTTTGCGGTCCAGCTAAGGAATGATGTAGAGGAAAAGGCCGGAGGGAATGAAGGTTCTCCTAAAAAGGAAGATAGAAGGGGCGTACCCGATTGTAGCTTAAACGTCTTAGAGTAGAGGGACCATAGATAAAGTGATTGGCCTATTATATTATTAAGTGGGGTGTCTTTTGGAGATATGGAGCGGGACCAGAGAAGACCCGGGAGGTAATAAGGAGCCACCGAGATCCGCTCAAATTGTAGCCATGGCATAGAGGCGGGGGAGGTATGCCACTGTGCCAATTGGATAAGACGGGATGCCAGGAAGTACTTCCATAGATCCGGGCATCCCAAGCCCCCCCTCACCTGAGTTCTATACATCAATATACGTCCCATTCGGGGTTTTTTATTTTGCCATATAAATTTGAGCAGATCCGTCTGGATCATCTGCAGAGCTGAGCGAGAGACATACAGAGGTAGGGACCTAAAGAGGAATAAAAGTTTAGGGAGGATGTTCATTTTAACTGCTTGGATCCTTCCTAAAAATTATATACGGTATGAGGACCATTGATTTAAAAGGTGCTTGACATTAGAGAAAGCTGGAGGGTAATTTAAGGAGTATATCTGTTTGAGAGAAGGGGCTAGTTTAATACTTAAATATTGCAAGGAGACATGATTCCATGAGAATTTGAATTTTTCTTTAAGAGTAGTCAATAAAAGTTGTGGAAGGTAAATGGGCAAAGCCGAACACTTGGAGGGGTTAACACCTAGGCCCGTTAGCTTATGGAAGGAGTCAAGGGAGGACATGAGGTTGGGGAGGGAGATTAGAGGGTCAGAAATAAATAAAAGTACATCGTCCGCATAAAGGCTAAGTTTAAATTCCGACCGCCTTTTGTGTATCCCTTAATGTTCGGGTCATTGGAGATGGACCCAGACAGGGGCTCCATGGCAAGCGCAAACAAAAGAGGGGACACCCCTGTCTAGTGCCACACTTCAGAGAAAAATAGTCTGAGTTATATCCTGGAAGCTTTATACGGGTACTGGGGTGATGGTAAAGGGCTTTAAAGCCATGTATAAATGCCCCACTAAATCCAAATTTTAATAACACTGTGTCCAGATACGTCCGAAGAACACTGTCAAATGCTTTGTTTATGTCCAAACTCAAAAGTAATACTTGGTTCGAGTGCATATGAGCGTCCTGGAGAATATTGGTGGCTAAACGGATGTTATCCGTGATCTGCCTCGATGGGATAAAGCCCGCTTGGTCGGGGGATATGAAGGTCGTTATAACTTTAGCCAGTCTGTCTGCCAAAATCCATCCAAATATCTTTAGGTCATTATTTATAACAGAAATGGGGCAGAAATTTTGGGGGAGGGTATGGTCTTTGCCTGGTTTGGGTATGAGGGACATGTTTGCTAGCAGCATTTCCTCCGGGAATTGTTTCCCTTTGAGAATATGGTTATACATGTTAGTCAGTGTGGGAAGTAAGGATTCAGCAAATTTTTTATAGTAGATGGCAGAGAATCCATCATGGCCTGGGGCTTTGGAGGGTTTAAGGGAGGAGATGATAGAGGCAACTTCCTCTGATGAACAGGGGGCATTGAGGATTCCCAAATGCTCCTCTGATAGCTGAGGAAGCGAGAGGGTATCTAACCAAGTCTGTGTGGGAGGAGGAAGAGAAGGATCTGGGCCTGAAAATAGTTTCTGGTAGAAGGAGGAAAAGATATTTAGAACGTGTTTGGGATGGGAGGTGAGGTTGCCGTTATGATCTTTCAATTTATAAAGGTGGGTCGGTTGGGTGGACTGTTTGAGCTTATGCGCAAACATCGTGGAAGCTGAGTTACTATGAAGGAGGAAACGGGCTTTGGACCATCTAAGAGATTTTTCTATGTGTCCTGAAAGTATGTCGTCCACAGCCCTTCTCTTTTCAGTGATCTTGAGGAGCAACTCCTGTGAAGGTGACTGAGTGTGTCTATGGTACAGTTGCTCTAGTTCTAAGGTGAGTTTATGAGTCTCATGTTGTTTTTAGCGTTTTTGAGTTGTGGAGATTTCTATTAAGTGGCCCCTCATCACAGCTTTATGGGCTGCCCAAAGGGAGATGGGAGAAATATCCTCTACATTGTTGAGCCTAAAATATTCTTTGAGGCGCTCCATCAGCTGGGTCAGGATCACAGGGTCAGTGAGTAGTGCGTCATTAAGGCGCCAGGACCTGGCTGTATGTGGGAGGCCTAGACAAGAAATATGGGTGGAAGCTATGTGATGGTCCAACCAGGGGCAAATATGTATATTAGCTGAGGTAGAGTTCAGAGAAGGAGTGCAGAAAATATAATCCAGGCGGGAGTAACTATCGTGGGGGTGGGAATAAAAGGTGTATTCTTTAGAGCCTATGTTGTGGGCCCTCCAGACATCTATTAGTTGAGAGGACTTCAAGGAATGTTGAAGGGATTTGGGAAAGGCCTTAGAGGTTGGGCATGTTCGGCTTCTATCTAGCCCTGAGTGGGCTACTAAGTTAAAATCACCTCCAATTAACATATGGGGGGGAGTGGAATATATCCAGGGTCTGGAAAAATTCTTTAAAAAATGTAGCCCGTGAGGCATTAGGCGCATACACTGAGGCCAAGGTTAGTTGTTTATTCTGGATGGAACCCTGAACTATCACAAATCGACTGCCTAAATCTTTATATATCTGTTGAGCCTGAAACAACACTGAGTTCTTAATGAGGATAGCAGCCCCCCTAGACCTGGACCCATAGGTGGTGAAGTAACATTGTTTAACCACTTAAGGACCGCCTCATGCCGATGTACGTCAGCAGAATGGAACAGGCAGGCAGAATCACGTACATATATCTGCCCGAGGCGGTCCGATTTTGTCCAGCGGCGATCGGAGATGAGGGGGAGACCATCCGTTCGTGGCCCCCCCTTCGCGATCGCCGCCGGCCAATCAAATCATTCCTCTGTGCTAAACAGCAGCAAAGAAAATGATGTCATCTCTACTCGGCTCGGTATTTTCCGTTCCGGCGCCGAGGAGAGAAGACTGCAATGTGAGTGTAACACTACACACACACAGTAGAACATATAAAAATAAGTGTGGCGCTAAAAGATGTCCGTTATTGGGCAAAGCCAAACAGAATAGTATCTGGAAGGCGATATGCGCAACAAAGAATATTAATGAAAATAAGTCCTATGAAGACTGTTAGTTGACACCAACAGAGGTAAATAAATAATCCAAACCGCAAGGTATATGGGTGAACTATATAAGTATATCATATAAAAACTATTGAGTGGCACCTGAAGTGAACAAGTAGGCAAAACAATATATGTGAATATGTGAGAAAAAAATAAGAAGGACTACAAATCCCAAAAATAGGGAGGAGTAGTTGTATGCATAAGGACCAAAAATAATGTGAGGGTTTTACACGTCACAAAAGTGTACTACACACAAATAAAATTAATCGTGTAGAAAAAATAAACTGAGAATAAAACTGACATAAAATAAATGACATAAAAATATTGGACTGCTAATGAGACTGAAAGTCCATCCGGAACTCATATGTAAATAATGATAACTCAAAGTCCAAGTGACTGCTATAAGGAACCATCAACAACCGCCGGAATCAATGATGGGGGACCCTTAAATCCAAGGATGGCATCCACAAGATACGGTAACAACCATCTGTATGAAAGGGGTAGGCATAAATACCCTTACCGGAGATGATGGACTCCCAGCCAACGGCTTGGGAGTCAAACGGGCTTGTATTGGAGCAGGGGAAGTAGCTCCTGGTTCCCAACGGCTGAAGATGATGGAGAAATGGCAGCACTCACCGACTCGACCACTCTGATCTCGCTGACCTGTCGCATCAATGATGTCAGTAGTAGGTGCTCATTACAAATGATTGATTGGGACATAAACTCTTTTATTAATCAGTCTTAATTTTTTTTTTTTTTTTTGTTTATTGTCCCTTTTAGGGTACTGGATTAGCCCCGCATTCCTGTTTAAGGATGGGCTTGATGAAGGATTCTTACGTTTAACATATTCTTATATTCAATACATAGTCCTGAAGTCTTACTTGGCTTGCAGCTGTCCAACGGTCATTCCTAATCAATATTGATGATTCCGTTTTCCCTATATGTCTTAACCCATTCAGTTTATATCATAGTTTATGGTTTCTCTCTCTTCACATATTTTAAATAATTTTAGACTACTTGGCTCGTTACTTTTTTGGGTATTCTTACTTTATACCCTCATATTCAGATGCCCTTTTTAGCTATACAGTAGTATTTCGATATAATGACAGTGATATGTATATTTCAATATGGATTTTGACTGTAGTGATACAGTACACTGTCCACTCTTACTGCATAGCCGTGTTGCTGTTAAGTTTAACAATGTTCGTGCCATGTCAGCGTCCCTAAATATACTTATGGTTTTTGTTTTTCTATTGTCATAGCTGGACCGCATCTGCGCTCCAAGCTCCAGTACTTCCGCCCATTAATCCCCATTAGAGCGAGACGTGGTAAGCATTTGCGTTTCACCATCGCTCCCGTCTTTGTCTCTTCCGGCCGTACGCCGGAGTGACGTCACACGTCCTCACTATACTCCCGGATTGGAGGTTGAACTTCATCCTTGCTGCCTGTGATAGGTTGAGGGGATGGACGTGTTTGACTGGACGTCGCACTTCCCGTCTCGAGGCCCTATAGGAGGGGGGATATCATGTGACTTATGCACCGACAGGGGTAGGAAGACGCGTCATACGGCACCACTTTGATTGGGCTATCCACATTGAGGCTTGGTCACAGGCCGATTTTAGCACCACTGTGATTGGATCATGATGGATGCGGACGCCATTTTCCCGCAACCCGGAAATGACGGTATACATGGCGCGAACAGCTGTTACCATTTGTTTATCACTATTTTACATATATATACAGGCGCAAGTGGCAGACAGGCATATACCCCAGTCGAAGTCCTATCGGACGAAACGCGTAGGGTTCGTTATGCCTGTCTTGCCACCATTTGAATTTTAGCGCTATTTTCACTGTTTGTTTCTTTTTGAAGAGCCAGAGTGTTTTTATCACTTGGTTTTAATAAAGCTGGTTCTTAGCCGATTTACACTATGGGGAAGTCTCCGTTTTTTTCCCTTTACCTTTGAGGATTGACATCCTGTCTATGAAGCTGGATTTGTAATGAGCACCTACTACTGACATCTTTGATGCGACAGGTCAGCGAAATCAGAATGGTCGAGTCGGTGAGTGCTGCCATTTCTCCATCATCTTCAGCCGTTGGGAACCAGGAGCTACTTCCCCTGCTCCAATACAAGCCCGTTTGACTCCCAAGCTGTTTGCTGGGAGTCCATCATCTCCGGTAAGGGTATTTATGCCTACCCCTTTCATACAGATGGTTGTTACCGTATCTTGTGGATGCCATCCTTGGATTTAAGGGTCCCCCATCATTGATTCCGGCGGTTGTTGATGGTTCCTTATAGCATTCACTTGGACTTTGAGTTATCATTATTTACATATGAGTTCCGGATGGACTTTCAGTCTCATTAGCAGTCCAATATTTTTATGTCAGTTTTATTCTCAGTTTATTTTTTCTACACAATTAATTTTATTTGTGTGTAGTACACTTTTGTGACGTGTAAAACCCTCACATTATTTTTGGTCCTTATGCATACAACTACTCCTCCCTATTTTTGGGATTTGTAGTCCTTCTTATTTTTTTCTCACATATTCACATATATTGTTTTGCCTACTTGTTCACTTCAGGTGCCACTCAATAGTTTATATATGATATACTTATATAGTTCACCCATATACCTTGCGGTTTGGATTATTTATTTACCTCTGTTGGTGTCAACTAACAGTCTTCATAGGACTTATTTTCATTAATGTTCTTTGTTGCGCATATCGCCTTCCAGATACTATTCTGTTTGGCTTTGCCCAATAACGGACATCTTTTAGCGCCACACTTATTTTTATATCTTCTTTACAATTTGTCTGATTGTGGTGTTGGCTGCTTTGCCCTCTGGTTGGCGCATTATTATTTTTGGTTTCTTTACACAGTAGAACATGCCAGGCACACAAAACACCCCCCTTTACCCCCCGATCCCCCCCTAATCTCCCCCCACCCCCTGTCACACTGACACCAAGCAGTTTTTTGTTTTCTTCTGATTACTGCATGGTGTCAGTTTGTGACAGTTAGTGTGTTAGGGCAGTTAGGGTTTGCCCCCTTTAGGTCTAGGGTACCCCCCTAACCCCCCTAATAAAGTTTTAACCCCTTGATCACCCCCCATCGCCAGTGTCGCTAAGCGATCATTTTTCTGATCGCTGTATTAGTGTCACTGGTGACGATAGTTAGGGAGGTAAATATTTAGGTTCGCCATCAGCGTTTTATAGCGACAGGGACCCCCAAATACTACCTAATAAATGTTTTAACCCCTTGATTGCCCCCTAGTTAACCCTTTCACCACTGATAACCGTATAACTGTTACGGGTGACGCTGGTTAGTTCATTTATTTTTTATAGTGTCAGGGCACCTGCCGTTTATTACCGAATAAAGGTTTAGCCCCCTGATCGCCCGGCGGTGATATGCGTCACCCCAGGCAGCGTCAGATTAGCGCCAGTACTGCTAACACCCACGCACGTAGCATACGCCTCCCTTAGTGGTATAGTATCTGAACGGATCAATATCTGATCCGATCAGATCTATACTAGTGTCCCCAGCAGTTTAGGGTTCCCAAAAACACAGTGTTAGCGGGATCAGCCCAGATACCTGCTAGCACCTGCGTTTTGCCCCTCCGCCCGGCCCAGCCCACCCAAGTGCAGTATCGATCGATCACTGTCACTTACAAAACACTAAACGCATAACTGCAGCGTTCGCAGAGTCAGGCCTGATTCCTGCGATCGCTAACAGTTTTTTTTGTAGCATTTTGGTGAACTGGCAAGCACCAGCCCCAGGCAGCGTCAGGTTAGCGCCAGTACCGCTAACACGCACGCACCGTACACCTCCCTTAGTGGTATAGTATCTGATCGGATCAATATCTGATCCGATCAGATCTATACTAGTGTCCCCAGAAGTTTAGGGTTCCCAAAAACGCAGTGTTAGCGGGATCAGCCCAGATACCTGCTAGCACCTGCATTTTGCCCCTCCGCCCAGCCCACCCAAGTGCAGTATCGATCGATCACTGTCACTTACAAAACACTAAACACATAACTGCAGCATTCGCAGAGTCAGGCCTGATCCCTGCGATCGCTAACAATTTTTTTGGTAGCGTTTTGGTGAACTGGCAAGCACCAGCCCCAGGCAGCGTCAGGTTAGCGCCAGTACCGCTAACACCCACGCACGCAGCATACGCCTCCCTTAGTGGTATAGTATCTGAACGGATCAATATCTGATCCGATCAGATCTATACTAGTGTCCCCAGCAGTTTAGGGTTCCCAAAAACGCAGTGTTAGCGGGATCAGCCCAGATACCTGCTAGCACCTGCGTTTTGCCCCTCCGCCCGGCCCAGCCCAGCCCACCCAGGTGCAGTATCGATCGATCACTGTCACTTACAAAACACTAAACGCATAACTGCAGCGTTCGCAGAGTCAGGCCTGATCCCTTCGATCACTAACAGTTTTTTTGGTAGAGTTTTGGTGAACTGGCAAGCAACAGCGGCCTAGTACACCCCGGTCGTAGTCAAACCAGCACTGCAGTAACACTTTGTGACGTGGCGAGTCCAATAAGTGCAGTTCAAGCTGGTGAGGTGGCAAGCTCAAGTAGTGTCCTGCTGCCACCAAGAAGAAGACAAACACAGGCCCGTCGTGCCCATAGTGCCCTTCCTGCTGCATTCGCCAATCCTAATTGGGAACCCACCACTTCTGCAGCGCGTGTACTTCCCCCATTCACATCCCCAACCAAATGCAGTCGGCTGCATGAGAGGCATTTTCTTTATGTCCTCCCGAGTACCCCTACCCAGCGAACCCCCCCAAAAAAGATGTTGTGTCTGCAGCAAGCGCGGATATAGGCGTGACACCTGCTATTATTGTCCCTCCTGTCCTGACAATCCTGGTATTTGCATTGGTGAATGTTTTGAACGCTACCATTCACTAGTTGAGTATTAGCGTAGGGTACAGCATTGCACAGACTAGGCACACTTTCACAGGGTCTCCCAAGATGCCATCGCATTTTGAGAGACCCGAACCTGGAACCGGTTACAGTTATAAAAGTTAGTTACAAAAAAAAGTGTAAAAAAAAAAATATATATATATAAAAAAAAATAGTTGTCATAGTTACATAGTTACATAGTAGGTGAGGTTGAAAAAAGACACAAGTCCATCAAGTCCAACCTATGTGTGTGATTATGTGTCAGTATTACATTACATATCCCTGTATATTGCGGTCATTCAGGTGATTATCTAATAGTTTCTTGAAGCTATCAATGCTCCCCGCTGAGACCACCGCCTGTGGAAGGGAATTCCACATCCTTGCCGCTCTTACAGTAAAGAACCCTCTACGTAGTTTAAGGTTAAACCTCTTTTCCTCTAATTGCAATGAGTGGCCACGAGTCTTATTAAACTCTCTTCTGCGAAAAAGTTTTATCCCTATTGTGGGGTCACCAGTACAGTATTTGTAAATTGAAATCATATCCCCTCTCAAGCGTCTCTTCTCCAGAGAGAATAAGTTCAGTGCTCGCAACCTTTCCTCATAACTAAGATCCTCCAGACCCTTTATTAGCTTTGTTGCCCTTCTTTGTACTCGCTCCATTTCCAGTACGTCCCTCCTGAGGACTGGTGCCCAGAACTGGACAGCATACTCCAGGTGCGGGCGGACCAGAGTCTTGTAGAGCGGGAGAATTATCGTTTTATCTCTGCAGTTGATCCCCCTTTTAATGCATGCCAATATTCTGTTTGCTTTATTAGCAGCAGCTTGGCATTGCATGCCGTTGCTGAGCCTATCATCCACTAGGACCCCCAAGTCCTTTTCCATCCTAGATTCCCCCAGAGGTTCTCCCCCCAGTGTATAGATTGCATTCATATTTTTGACACCCAAATGCATTATTTTACATTTTTCTACATTGAACCTCATTTGCCATGTAGTCGCCCACCCCATTAATTTGTTCAGGTCTTTTTGCAAGATTTCCACATCCTGCGGAGAAGTTATTGCCCTGCTTAGCTTAGTATCGTCTGCAAATACAGAGATTGAACTGTTTATCCCATCCTCCAGATCGTTTATGAACAAATTAAAGAGGATTGGTCCCAGCACAGAACCCTGGGGAACCCCACTACCCACCCCTGACCATTCTGAGTACTCCCCATTTATCACCACCCTCTGAACACGCCCTTGTAGCCAGTTTTCAATCCATGTACTCACCCTATGGTCCATGCCAACGCACCTTATTTTGTACAGTAAACGTTTATGGGGAACTGTGTCAAATGCTTTTGCAAAATCCAGATACACCACGTCTACGGGCCTTCCTTTATCTAGATGGCAACTCACCTCCTCATAGAAGGTTAATAGATTGGTTTGGCAAGAACGATTCTTCATGAATCCATGCTGATTACTGCTAATGATATCATTCTTATTACTAAAATCTTGTATATAGTCCCTTATCATCCCCTCCAAGAGTTTACATACTATTGATGTTAGGCTAACTGGTCTGTAATTCCCAGGGATGTTTTTTGGGCCCTTTTTAAATATTGGTGCTACATTGGCTTTTCTCCAATCAGCTGGCACCATTCCAGTCAATAGACTGTCTGTAAAAATTAGGAACAACGGTCTGGCAATCACCTGACTGAGTTCCCTAAGTACCCTCGGATGCAAGCCATCTGGTCCCGGTGATTTATTAATGTTAAGTTTCTCAAGTCTAATTTTAATTCCGTCCTCTGTTAACCATGTAGGTGCTTCCTGTGTTGTGTCATGAGGATAAACACTGCAGTTTTGGTTACTGAAGCCCCCCGATTCACTCGTGAATACTGAGGAGAAGAATAAATTCAATACCTCTGCCATCTCCCCATCCTTTGTAACCAGATGTCCTTCCTCATTCTTTATGGGGCCAATATGGTCTGTCCTCCCTTTTTTACTGTTTACATACTTAAAGAATTTCTTGGGATTTTTTTTGCTCTCCTCCGCTATGTGTCTTTCATGTTCTATCTTAGCCATCCTAATTGCACCCTTACATTTCTTATTGCATTCTTTATAAATTCTGAATGCTGTGGATGATCCCTCAACCTTGTATTTTTTGAAGGCCTTCTCCTTTGCTTTTATATGCATTTTTACATTGGAGTTAAGCCATCCAGGATGTTTGTTCGCTCTTTTAAATTTATTACCCAATGGGATACATTGGCTAATGCCCTTATTTAATATGCTCTTAAAGCAAACCCATCTCTCCTCTGTATTCTTTGTTCCTAATATTTTATCCCAATTTATGCCTTTTAGCAAGGTTTGTAGTTTAGGGAAGTTGGCTCTTTTGAAATTCAGTGTCTTTGTGTTCCCTTCATGTCTCCTATTTGTGTGATTTATACTGAAACTAATTGACCTGTGATCGCTGTTACCTAAATTGCCCCGTATTTCCACATCTGTTATCAGGTCTGTATTGTTGGTAATCAGTAGATCTAGTAATGTTTTATTTCTAGTTGGTGCGTCTACCATCTGACCCATAAAATTGTCCTGCAAGACATTAAGGAACTGGCGAGCCTTAAATGAATGCGCGGTTCCCTCCGCCCAGTCTATGTCTGGATAATTAAAATCCCCCATTATGATAACACTTCCCATCCTTGCTGCTAATCCAATTTGTGATAGGAGATCCGTCTCCACTTCCTCCCTCAGGTTAGGGGGCCTATAGCATACTCCCAGTATTATTTTCCCCTTAGCTTCATCCCTTTGGAGCTCTACCCATAAAGATTCCACCTCCTCCCTAGCCCCCTCAGTGATGTCATCTCTCACATTCACTTGTACATTATTCTTGATATATAGGCATACCCCTCCCCCTTTTTTACCCTCTCTATCCTTGCGGTATAGGGTATACCCTTGAATGTTTGCCAGCCAATCATGAGAGCTGTTGAACCAGGTCTCTGAAATTCCCACAAAATCCAAATCCTCCTTGTACAACAGTATCTCTAGTTCACCCATCTTGTCCGCCAGGCTCCTGGCATTGGTGAACATGCCACATAGTTTAGACCGGTCGCATATTGTCCTCGTATTGGGTGTTTCAAGATTGCAACTTGGACTTGCTACTATACTCACCTTGTGTTTTTGTGCTTTGGTTAACCTACCCCTAATGCCCCCAATACTACCCTCTGGAATATCTTCCGCGCTGGCTATCACTGTCTCTGGACCCTCCCCCCCATCGCCTAGTTTAAAAACCCCTCTAACTTTTTGGCCATCTTCATTCCCAGCAGATCTGCACCCTCCTCATTTAGGTGCAGTCCGTCCCTTCTATAGTACCGGTTACCGACTGAGAAGTCGGCCCAGTCCTCCAGGAACCCAAACCCCTCCTTACTACACCAGCTCTTCAGCCACTTGTTTACTTCCCTAATCTCCCTCTGCCTCTCTGGTGTGGCTCGATGTACCGGTAGTATTCCTGAGAACACTACCTTGGAGGTCCTTTTCCTCAATTTAGCTCCTAAGTCCCTAAAATCGTTCTTTAGGACACTCCATCTGCCTCTGACTTTGTCATTGGTGCCAACGTGCACCATGACAGCCGGGTCTTCCCCAGCCCCTGCCAGTAATCTGTCCACAAGATCCGTGATGTGCCGAACCCGAGCGCCCGGTAGACAACATACTGTTCGGCGCTTCAGGTCTTGGTTACAGATTGCCCTCTCTGTCCTTCTAAGAATTGAGTCCCCTACCACCAGAATCTGTCTTTCCTTTCCCTTTGCTGCCCCCCCACTCTCACTGGAGGAGTTCTTCCCCTGGCAGCTAGGAGAGTCCCTCAACTCCAGCAGTGCTGGTCCCTGACTGGTTACACCAATGTCACTCAATGGAGCGTACTTATTGGGATGCTCCAGTCCTGGATCGGCCTCCCTGGCACTTCCCCCTCTACCCCTCCTGACTGTCACCCATCTACTCTTTGCTAGTGCCTGCACCTCTTTGTCTCCACCCGCCTCTGTGCTGGCCCCTGCCGGCACCTGCCGTGTACGTTCCTGGCTCACCTTTAGTATGGAGGGACTTCTCAGTGCTGACAGTTGCTTCCCCAGATTCAGAACCTGGGCTTCCAGGGAAACAATGTGCTTACATTTTGCACAGCAGTATTCGCCCTCGATCGGATGATCAAGGAACGCATACATGCGGCAAAATGTACAAAGAGTCGCCTCTCCACACCCGCCGGGCATCGTACCTATTAAATTTAGTGAGGATTTGAGGATTTTACCCTGTCCAAATTACCTAACAACTAGCTTCCTGGCACTAATACTCAAGACAATACACAGGTACACAATACACAAGTACTAACGATCCACACACACTACTCAGGCAACACTCAGATACTCACACTACACAGGTACTATGACCCCTGTTATAACCTCGTTTTATTGTTCTCGCTCTCTCTATTCTCTTTCTATTGTTCTGCTCTTTTTTTACTGTATTCTATTCTGCAATGTTTTATTGTTATTATGTTTTATCATGTTTGCTTTTCAGGTATGCAATTTTTTATACTTTACCGTTTACTGTGTTTTATTGTTAACCATTTTTTTGTCTTCAGGTACGCCATTCACGACTTTGAGTGGTTATACCAGAATGATGCCTGCAGGTTTAGGTATCATCTTGGTATCATTCTTTTCAGGCAGCGGTCGGCTTTCATGTAAAAGCAATCCTAGAGGCTAATTAGCCTCTAGACTGCTTTTACAAGCAGTGGGAGGGAATGCCCCCCACCCCCACCGTCTTCCGTGTTTTTCTCTGGCTCTCCTGTCTCAACAGGGAACCTGAGAATGCAGCCGGTGATTCAGCCAGCTGACCATAGAGCTGATCAGAGACCAGAGTGGCTCCAAACATCTCTATGGCCTAAGAAACCAGAAGCTACGAGCATTTCATGACTTAGATTTTGCCGGATGTAAACAGCGCCATTGGGAAATTGGGAAAGCATTTTATCACACCGATCTTGGTGTGGTCAGATGCTTTGAGGGCAGAGGAGAGATCTAGGGTCTAATAGACCCCAATTTTTTCAAAAAAGAGTACCTGTCACTACCTATTGCGATCATAGGGGATATTTACATTCCCTGAGATAACAATAAAAATTATTTAAAAAAAAATGAAAGGAACAGTTTAAAAATAAGATAAAAAAGCAAAAAAATAATAAAGAAAAAAAAAAAAAAAGCACCCCTGTCCCCCCTGCTCTAGCGCAAAGGCGAATGCAAGCGTCGGTCTGGCGTCAAATGTAAACAGCAATTGCACCATGCATGTGAGGTGTCACTGCGAATGTCAGATCGAGGGCAGTAATTTTAGCACTAGACCTCCTCTGTAAATCTAAAGTGGTAACCTGTAAAGGCTTTTAAAGGCTTTTAAAATGGTATTTAGTTTGTCGCCACTGCACGTTTGTGCGCAATTTTAAAGCATGTCATGTTTGGTATCCATGTACTCGGCCTAAGATCATCTTTTTTATTTCATCAAACATTTGGGCAATATAGTGTGTTTTAGTGCATTAAAATTTAAAAAAGTGTGTTTTTTCCCAAAAAAATGCGTTTGAAAAATCGCTGCGCAAATACTGTGTGAAAAAAAAATGAAACACCCACCATTTTAATCTGTAGAGCATTTGCTTTAAAAAAATATATAATGTTTGGGGGTTCAAAGTAATTTTCTTGCAAAAAAAAAATTTTTTTTCATGTAAACAAAAAGTGTCAGAAAGGGATTTGTCTTCAAGTGGTTAGAAGAGTGGGTGATGTGTGACATAAGCTTCTAAATGTTGTGCATAAAATGCCAGGACAGTTCAAAACCCCCCCAAATGACCCCATTTTGGAAAGTAGACACCCCAAGCTATTTGCTAAGAGTCATGTCGAGTCCATGGAATATTTTATATTGTGACACAAGTTGCGGGAAAGGGACAAATTTTTTTTTTTTTTGCACAGAGTTGTCACTAAATGATATATTGCTCAAACATGCCATAGGAATATGTGAAATTACACCCCAAAATACATTCTGTTGCTTCTCCTGAGTACGGGGATACCACATGTGTGAGACTTTTTGGGAGCCTAGCCGCGTACGGGACCCCGAAAACCAAGCACCGCCTTCAGGCTTTCTAAGGGCGTAAATTTTTGATTTCACTCTTCACTGCCTATCACAGTTTCGGAGGCCATGGAATGCCCCAGGTGGCACAACCCCCCCCCCCAAATGACCACATTTTGGAAAGTAGACACCCCAAGCTATTTGCTGAGAGGTATAGTGAGTATTTTGCAGACCTCACTTTTTGTCACAAAGTTTTGAAAATTGAAAAAAGAAAAAATGTTTTTTCTTGTCTTTCTTCATTTTCAAAAACAAATGAGAGCTGCAAAATACTCACCATGCCTCTCAGCAAATAGCTTGGGGTGTCTACTTTCCAAAATGGTGTCATTTGGGGGGGTTTTGTGCCACCTGGGCATTCCATGGCCTCCGAAACTGTGATAGGCAGTGAAGAGTGAAATCAAAAATTTACACCCTTAGAAATCCTGAAGGCGGTGATTGGTTTTCGGGGCCCCGTACGCGGTTAGGCTCCCAAAAAGTCCCACACATGTGGTATCCCCATACTCAGGAGAAGCAGCTAAATGTATTTTGGGGTGCAATTCCACATATGCCCATGGCCTCTGTGAGCAATATATCATTTAGTGACAACTTTTTGTAAATATTTTTTTTTGTCATTATTCAATCACTTGGGACAAAAAAAATCAATATTCAATGGGTTCAACATGCCTCTCAGCAATTTCCTTGGGGTGTCTACTTTCCAAAATGGGGTCATTTGGGTGGGTTTTCTACTGCCCTGCCATTTTAGCACCTCAAGAAATGACATAGGCAGTCATAAACTAAAAGCTGTGTAAATTCCAGAAAATGTACCCTAGTTTGTAGACGCTATAACTTTTGCGCAAACCAATAAATATACGCTTATTGACTTTTTTTTACCAAAGACATGTGGCCGAATACATTTTGGCCTAAATGTATGACTAAAATTGAGTTTATTGGATTTTTTTTATAACAAACAGTAGAAAATATCATTTTTTTTCAAAATTTTCGGTCTTTTTCCATTTATAGCGCAAAAAATAAAAATGGCAGAGGTGATTAAATACATCAAAAGAAAGCTCTATTTGTGGGAAGAAAAGGATGCAAATTTAGTTTGGGTACAGCATTGCATGACTGCGCAATTAGCAGTTAAAGCGACGCAGTGCCAAATTGGAAAAAGTCCTCTGGTCCTTAGGCAGCATAATGGTCCGGGGCTGAAGTGGTTAAAAGTTTTATTAAAATATGATGGGTGGTTATCACTGGAGAAATGTGTCTCCTGAAGTAGAATAATATCAGCTCCAAGAGATTTATAAGCTTTAAATGCTTTTCTCCTTTTTTGAGGGGAATGAAACCCTTTTACATTGTGGGAAATTACTTTAATACCCATGGTGTATTAATGGTGCAACATTTAGGATTAAAAAGGGGTCCAAGTCGAGAGGGAGCACCCAAACAACAGTATAATCTATCCCCAGGTGAGACACAGCTAAGGTGTATAACCTTACAAGGATACGTGCAAATTCAATCTGAAATAGCAACACATGTATCACTATGACGGAACCATCTGATATGAGTAGCACAAAAAAAAGCAAAGAAATAAAACCAGGAACAAAAAGGAACAAAAAAACTAGGAACCTGAGAACCAGGCCAAAAAATGGCCAGACATAGTCTAGGGGGGTCACGGGGAAAGACGTCCCATAGACCCAAAAAGAAATGTCCATTCGGACCAAGGGGTCTAACACTCTAAATTTTTGTGTCCGTGTAATCTGCACGAATGCGGATGTGTCGGGAGAGTTTACCTGTGAGGGGTCCACCCGCTCAGACATCACTAAACAGATGAAGAGCCAGCAGGTCCCCGATGGTGAAGAGTGTAGGGTCAATCAAGCAGACGCAACCGGGAATCCACAGTGAGCCGGGAGAGTCCAGGTGCATGAAAGCATGGTGGGAGAGGATCATGGTTCTCAACCTTGAGGGAGAAAAACAAAAGGAGACAAAAAAAGTAGAGAGAAGAAACAAAAAGATAAAAATGAGAGTTGCTGTTAGTCACGGCGTTGATCTCGGCGATCTCTTCTGGGTGGTGGGGTAGCCCAAATAGCTGAGTGACGTGGAGTGAATGGTAGCCTGGGCAGGGAAGCTGCGTCTAGGAGGCCCAGCTTCACCAGCAATTCCTTGCCTTCTGCTATCGTGGTCACAGTGTAGGTCGTGCCATTGAGAGGCACCTGAAGCTTGAAGGGGAAGCCCCAGCGGTAGCGAATACTTGCAGACTGAAGGACTGATGTAACCTCTTTCATCTTCCTGCGCTTGTCAAGGGTAGTGGGGGAGATATCTGGGTAAATTTGAACAGGAGTACCTTCTAGGCGAATGTTGGGGTTGTTTCTTGAGGCCCTGAGGATGTCCTCTTTGATCAAGAAGTCCTTGAGGCAAAGCACTATGTCTCTTGGAGGCTTCTCCAGAGGAGGGGGAGGACGCAGGGCCCTATGAATCCTATCACAGGAAAAGGCAGTCAAAGGGGAGTCAGGCAGGAGAGATTCTGGATAGCTTCTGGATAGCGGGTAGTAAATCAGTAACCAATTCAGGTACTCCACGCACCTTAAGATTATTACATTGATTCCTGTTGTCTAGGTCCTCAATGTGAGCTTGGAGTTGCAGGACCGTTTCGGACAGGGATTCATGCTCCTTTCTGAGATCTGAGTAAACTAGGGACAGCTCATCATGTTTGGTCTCTAGTAAGTCAGTTCTGCTCCCCAGAGCTGCAATCTCAAGAGACAATGTGTTGGTAGATTTATGCAGCTCTGATTGGAATTTCTGGGCAATCTTGTCATACATTAGTGTAAGACTCTCATCCAGGTCCGCAGTCTCCCAGGGAGTGTGACGGTGAGGAAGCTGCAGCAGGAGGGTGTGATCTTTGGGCCGATTTACAGCGGCGATTTTTGGGTCCCGGCATGTGCTGGATGTTCCGCCAGGGGTGCTGGGAAGAATCGGATAGAAACTCTGTGTGGATGGTCCCGGGGAAGTGCCGTTCGTCTCCGCGGCTCACGGAGCTCTCAGCCCTTGCTTCCTCCTCGGTTCGCGCCTCGCATGCGCCCTCCAAAATGTTTTTATATGCTGACGCCTTTAGCATTCCCTTCACTGGAACTAAGGGGCCAAGCCCAACCCCTGAAAAACAACCCCACATCATAATCCCCCCTCTACCAAATGATTTGGACCAGTGCACAAACCTTTAGAATGAATTAGAGCAGAGACTGCGAGCCAGGCCTTCTAGCCCAACATCAGTGCCTGACCTCACAAATGCACTTCTGGAAGTATGGTCAAACATTCCCATAGACACACTCCTAAACCTTGTGGACAGCCTTCCCAGAAGAATTGAAGCTGTTATAGATGCAAAGGGTGGGCCAACTCAATATTGAACCCTACGGACTAAGACTGGTATGCCATTAAAGTTCATGTGCATGTAAAGGCAGGTGTCCCAATATGTTTGACAATATAGTGTATATGCATCTGCACCTTGTTACAGCCACACACTAACTGTGCCTCATATATGTGTTCTAAATTTGCAGCGCTTACTTTTTATAAAAAAACAGAGTTAGTCTTACTGGTAACTTGGTTTCCAGGAGTCTTCCAAGGCAGCCCTTGAGAGATGGAGCTCCTCCCACCAGTCAGGAAACACATTGCCAATTAGGTCCCTGGTCAGTTATCCAAGAGAACCGAAGGCTGGAATTTGAAAAATATTTAGAACAACACAACCCCAGCAGGGTGGGAACGTGTTGCCCTGGAAGATCACTGGAAACAGAGTTACCAGTAAGACTAACTCAGTTTTTCCCCAAGTCGTCTTCCAGGTCAGCCCTTGAGAGGATAACCAAGTACTCACCAGACTAGGGTGAGACAACAGCTTGGAGGACTTTCATACCAAAAGCCTGGTCCTGGCTGGTTATTAGATCCAGTCAATAATGTTGGACAAAGGTGGAGAACTTGGACCAAGTTGCCGCTTTGCAAATTTGCTCTGGGGTAGCTCCCACCTTTTCTGCCACTGAAGCCCTTATAGAATGAGCTCTAAGATGTTGCAGAAGTGTCACTTGCATAATCCAATTGCACTCCAGAATGGTTGGCTCAATCCACCTTGCTAGCGTATTCTTGGAGGCCTGTTTCTCCTTCTGCTTTGCTGCATACAGAATGAATAGGGCGTCTGAGGACCTGAATTCACTTGTGACTTCTAGGTACCTTATGAAGCACCTCCAGATGTCTAGCAGGTTTGGCTTTTGCTCCTTACTACTGGAAGAAGAATTAGAAAAGGTTGGCAGCACTATATCTTGTGATTTGTGGAAGACTGACGCCACTTTTAGTATAAATCCTGGGTCAGTTTGTAGAACAGCTCTGTCATCATAAATGTTTAGAAAAGGTTCTGCAAAACCTAGAGATCAGAGAATCTTCTTGTAAAGCCTGTTCCAGATACACCGATAGCGCTGCTATCTGAACCTTCAGAGTACTGAGCGCTAGACCCTTATCAGCACCCTGCCAAGATTGTTGGTGTATCCATAGATAGTCTGTCATTTTCTATGCACCAGCTGTTGCATTTTTTCCACATTATTCTGTAGATGGCTTTGGTGTTAGGTTTCCTGGCGTTCAAAAGCGTAGCCACCACTCTCTCTGATAGCCCTTTTGACCTTAGGAGGTCCTCCTCAGTAGCCAAGCCATCCAATTGAAGCTTCCTTGCTTGAGGCCTGCTAGGGGTCCCTTACGCATCAGGTCCTACCTGAGAGGAAGTGGCCAGGGCTGGTCTACTAAAAGGCTAAGCAGCTGAGAGAACCAAGCCCTTTTCGCCCAGTATGGTGCGATCAGTATTAATATTGTGTGTTTCTGTAAGAATTTGTTCAGAACCCGAGGAATCAGATGCACTGGGGAAAAGGCATACCATATCTTGAAATGCCAGGGATTTTGAAGTGCGTCTATCCCCAAGAGCTGGTTTCACGGGTTTAGTGAATAGAAAATCTTTACTTTGACATTTTTGCGGGATGCAAACAGGTCTATGTCTGGCACTCCCCATCTCGCTGTGATCTCTGTGATTTCCTGGTGATTGAAGAAGTCTGCCACTTGCAATCCTCCATGAGATGAACTGCAAGGAATATTACACTTTTATTGTTTCACTTTAAGCATTATTAAAATCACTGCTCCTGAAAAAACTGACGTTTTTAAAACTTTTTTTTGCATTGATCCATGTCCCCTGGGGCAGGACCCAGGTCCCCAAACACTTTTTATGACAATAACTTTCATATAAGCCTTTAAAATTAACACTTTTGATTATTCATGATCGTGTCCCATAGACTTTAACGGTGTTCGCGTGTTCGAACGAATTTTATGCCTGTTCTGGTGCGAACCAAACAGGGGGGTGTTTGGCTCATCCCTATGTGTGAACAGCGCTTCGATGTTTCTGGGCATGCTCAGAGAGTGTGTTTTTTGGGTTAGTAACTTAACCAGTAGCTGACTGCCGCACGCCGATGTATGTCAGCAGATAACATAATAAGTGTAGCGCTAATATAAAAAATCAAATAACCACATATTGTGTAGCATAAAGACCATTACATTCCTCAAATCAATGGATCCAAATTAAATAGGGGGAAATAAAAAGGTATATCCAAAGATAAAAGTCCTCAAAAGGTATATCATACAAAAATAATGGGATAATAGTCCTCAATATATATGTGGCTTCATATAAAAAGTGTCAGTGTGCAAAAGACATCTAGAATGGAAAAACACCACCACCAACAATAAGGAGGCTTACCGGAACGTTTGAACCCCAAAAAACCTACGTTCAATTGGGTCAAACAAGCTTGAGTATTAAACGGCTGCTGGAGTTCCGTGGAAGATGAAAGAAGATCCTGAGATGATCTGTGGACCGGTGTATACCTCAGGGGTGATGCCCGCAGTAGATGGTGATTACATTGAACAAGAAGAAACAAAAAGAGGCCACATAGTGTAATCCCGTATAAAAAATGTGTACCAAATTTATTTTAAAAAAGGAAATTCACTCACATGAAGATGAATAAAAAACAGCGCTGTATAGGTAAAATGGCGGCAGTGGGGTCCTCACTGCCGCCATTTTACCTATAGAGCGCTGTTTTTTATATATATTAGCGCTACACTTATTTTGCTATCTGTTTTATGCACATATCCCCCTGGCCGTGTTAGCTGCTTGCTTTTCTGGGTAGAGCAGAATTATTTGTTATACTCTATACGATGTATGTCGGCAAAATGGCACGGGTGGGCAAATGGGCTTACCTGTAAGTCCCTCCCTTCGCAATCGCGCCCCCCCCCCCCCCCCATGCTGGCGGCTGTCGGATTTGTTAGGGGGAACAATCATTCCCCAGTGCCAGACCAATGATTTATGGTCTGGACCTGGTGATCGCTCCTAACCAATGAAAACCCTCTCCTGTCTGTGTGTGTACACAGACAGGAGGAAGTGATGTCATCTCTCCTTGTGGGGTCTTTTCGATTCCAGTGAGAAGAGATATAACATCTAACCGTGAGTTGCACAACACTACACTAACACCAGTACACATAGGAACACTTGCCACCCCCCGATCACCCCCCCCCCCAGTTAACTCCTTCACTCCCTGTCACTGTGTCACCAATTGCAGTTTTCAGATTTTTCACTGATCACTGCATTGGTGTCATTTGTGACTGAAATAAGTGTTAGGTCTAGGTTACCCCCCTAAATTCCCCTAATAAAGGTTTAAACCCTTGATCGCCCCCCAGTTAAAGGGGTTGTAAAGTTATTTATTTATTTTTTTTAAAATAACAAACATGTTATACTTACCTTCACTGTGCAGCTCGTTCTGCACAGAGTGGCCCCGAACCTGGTCTTCTGGGGTCCCTCGGCGGCTGTTTCAGCTCCTCCCCGCAAGCATTTACCACCTTCATGCGAGCTCCCTCGCACGGTGGTGAGTGCTTGCGGGCGCGCTCCCGTGATACAGCCGGCGGCTATAGCCGCTCGCTGTATCACTCGGCCCCGCCCCCCGGCGCGACGCATCATCGGATGTGATTGACAGCAGCGCGAGTCAATGGCTGCGCTGCTTTCAATCCATCCACTGCAGCCAATCAGCGACCAGGCTGAGCTGCAATGAAGCTGACGAGGAGCGAAGATTCGAGGCGTCAAGTAAGTAAAACGGGGGGCCTGGGGGCGGCGGTACTGTCAAAAGTTTTTTCACCTTAATGCATAGAATGCATTAAGGTGAAAAAATTTTTACCTTTACAACCCCTTTAACCCTTTCACCCCCTGTCACCAGTGTCACTAATCGATCACCGTATTTGTGTTGCTGGTGATGCAAGTTAGTTGATTGGTTTCAACGTCAGGTTTTTATAGCGTCAGGTACCCCATATACTACCTTTATATTTTTAACCCCCTGATTGCCCCCTAGTTAACCCTTTCACCCCCTGTCACCAGTGATCACTGTATTAGTGTTTACGGGTAACGCTGGTTAGTTAGTTTGTTTTTTATAGCATTAGAGCACCCGCCATATATTACCTAATAAAGGTTTAACCCCCTGATCGCCCGGCGGGTGTTATCAGTTTGTTTTTAGCATCAGTCAGGGTCTGCATCACCCCAGACAGCATCAGATTAGTGCCAGTAGTGCTAACACCCACGCATGCACCATACACCTCCCTTAGTAGTATAGTGTCTGAATGGATCAATATCTGATCTGATCAGATCTATACTAGCGTCACCAGCAGTTTAGGGTTTCCAAAAATGCAGTGTTAGTGGGATCAGCCCAGATACCTGTTAGGACCTGCATTTAGCCCCTCTGCCCAACCCAGCCCACCCAAGTGCAGTATCAATCGATCACTGTCACTTACAAAAACACAACACACATAACTGCAGCGTTCACAGAGTCAGGCTTGATCCCTGCAAACGCTAACAGTTTTTTTGGTAGCATTTGAATCAGTCGCTGACAGTCAGGAGCTCTTTTTCCTGTGAGTCTCACTAATGTACCAGTAAATTTAGAGACCAAAATGTCAAATTGAAGGTACACTAGTGAAGAGGCCTACACGTTTCTGAGCATGACAGATAGTGAAGAGGAAGTCACTCATCTGTCAGATTCAGGCTCAGAATACAATCCTGTAGACAGCAGCGGCACCCTGACAGATAGCTCTGATGACAGAGTTGTGGTCCCTGCCAAGGTCAGGCGTACCAGACCCCATACTTCTGCTGTCGTTGAGGTGCAAGAACCGCAGGGCTCTGGTATGGAGCAGAGAGCCAGTACTAGTGCCGCTCATCCTTCTGGTGAACTTGCAAGCACCAGCGGCCTAGTACACCCTGGTCGTAGTCAAACCAGCATTGCATTAACACGTGGTGACGTAGCGAGTCCCATAAGTGCAGTTCAAGCTGGTAAGGTGGCTAGCACAACTAGTGTCCCGCAGCCACCAAGAAGACAAAGACAGGCCCTTCCTACTGCATTTGCCAATCCTAATTGGGAGCCCACCACTTCTGCAGCACCCATACTTCCCCCATTCACTGGCCAACCCAGAATTCAGGTGAAAACAGTTGATTTTACATCACTTGATTTTTATTCACCGTTTTTCACGGATGATCTCTATAGATCTATTGTGGACCAAAGCAATTTGTATGCTGGTCAATTCATCGCCGCTAATCCCCATTTGACCCTTGCCAGAGATTGGAAACCTATTACGGTTTCCGAATTTAAGACCTTTCTGGGCCTATCCCTCCTCATGGGCATAACTAAAAAGAGTGAGTTCCGGTCATATTGGTCCACTGACCCAATTCACCATTTGCCCGTATTCTCTGCCTCCATGGCCAGGGCACGATATGAGCAGATCTTGCGGTTCATGCACTTCAATGACAATGAACTCTGTCATCCTTGGGGTGACCCTGGATACGATTGGCACTACAAAATTCGGGCCCCTCGTAAACAACTTCAACAAACGGTTTGCAGCCTTGTTTACTCCCCATCAAGTTGTCTGCATTGATGAGTCCCTGATTACATTTTCTGGCCGCTTGTCATTCAAACAGTACCTTCCCAGCAAGCGGTCCAGATACGGGGTCAAGATGTATAAGAAGCTACGAGCATTTCATGACTTAGGTTTGCCGCATATAAACAGTGCCATTGGGAAATTGGCAAAGCCTTTTATCACACCGATCTTGGTGTGGTCAGATGGTTTAAGGGCAGAGGAGAGATCTGTCATATGTAAACAGCAATTGCACCATGCATGTGAAGTATCACGAAAAGGTCAGATCAAGGGCAGTAATTTTGGCAGTAGACCTCCTCTGTAAATCTAAAATAGTAACCTGTAAAGGCTTTTAAAAATGTATGTAGTTTGCCAAGGTGGTGCGCAATTTTAAAGCATGTCCTGTTTGGTGTCCATGTACTCGGCATAAGATCATCTTTTTTATTTCATCAAACATTTGGGCAATATAATGTGTTTTAGTGCATTAAAATTAAAAAAAGTGTGTTTTTTCCCCAAAATTGCATTTGAAAAATCGCTGCACAAAAACTGTTTGAAAAAAAATTGTGATTTTACTTCTCACTACCTATCACAGTTACAGAGGCCCTGAAATGTACAGACAGCACAGTATTTTGCAGATCTCATTTATTTTTGAAAATGAAGAAAGGAAAGAAAAATGTATTTTTTTTTCTTTTTTTCAATTTTCAAAACATTGTGACAAAGGCAAGATCTGCAAAATACTCAACATGCCTCTCAGCAAATAGCTTTTGGTGTCTACTTTCCAAAATGGGGTAATTTGGGGGGGGGGGGGGGTTGTGCTATCTGGGCATTCCATGTCCTCCAAAACTGTGATAGGCAGTGAGGAGTGAAATCAAAAATGTTAGCCCTTAGAAAGCATGAAGGCTGTGATTGGTTTTCGGGGTCCTGTACTCGGTTAGACTGCCAAAAAGTCCCACACATGTGGTATCCCCATATAGAAGTAGCAGAATGTATTTCCACATATAACCATGCCATGTTTGAACAATATATCATTTAGTGACAACTTTGTGTAAAAAAAAAAAAAAATTCTGTATTTTTCCCGAAACTTGTGGCAAAATATAAAATATTCCATGGACTCAACATGCCTCTCAGCAAATAGCTTGAAGTGTCTTCTTTCCAAAATAGGTAGTGAGGAAGTGAAATCACCATTTTACGCCCTTAGAAAGCCTGAAGGCGGTGCTTGCTTTTTAGGATCCTGTACACAGCTAGGCTCCCAAAAAGTCTCACACATGTGGTATCCCTATACTCAGGAGAAGCAGCAGAATGTATTTTGGGGTGTCATTTCACATATGCCCATGGCATGTTTGCACAATAGATCATCTAGTGACAACTTTGTGCAAAAAAAAAAAGTAATTTTCCTGCAACTTATGGCAAAATATAAAATATTCCATGGACTCAACATGCCTATCAGCAAATTGCTTGGGGTGTCTACTTTCCAAAATGGGGTCATGGGGGGGGGGGGGTTGTGCTATCTTGGCATTTTATGGCCTTCGAAACTGATAGGTAGTGAGGAGTGAAATCAAAAATTTACACCCTTAGAAATCCTGAAGGGGGTGCTTGGTTTTTGGGGTCCTGTACGCGGCTAGGCTCCCAAAAAGTCTCTTACATGAGGTATCCCCATACTCAGGAGAAGCAGCAGAATGTATTTTGGAGTGAAATTCCACATATAACCATGGCATGTGTGAGCAATATATCATTTAGTGACAACTTTGTGTAATTTTTTAATCATTTTTCAATCACTTGTGACAAAAAATAAAATATTCAATGGGCTCAACATGCCTCTCAGCAATTTCCTTGGGGTGTCTACTTTCCAAAATGGAGTCATTTGGGGGGGGGGGGGTTGTACTGCCGTGCCATTTTTGCACCTCAAGAAATGAGATAGGTAGTCATAAACTAAAAGCTGCGTAAATTCCAGAAAATGTACCCTAGTTTGTAGACGCTATAACTATAGCAAACCAATAAATATATACGCTTACTGACATTTTTTTTTACCAAAGATATGTGGCTGAATACATTTTGGCCTCAATTTATGACTAAAATTGAGTTTATTAATTTTTTTTTATAACAAAAAGTAGAAAATATGATTTTTCTTTCAAAATGTTCGGTCTTTTTCCGTTTATATCGCAAAAAATTAAAATCGCAGAGGCAATCAAATACCATCAAAAGAAAGCTCTATTTGTGGGAAAAAAAGGAAGCAAATTTTGTTTGGGTACAGCATTGCATGACCACGCATTACCAGTTAAAACAGCGCAATGCCAAATTGTAAAAAGTGCTCTGGTCATTGAGCAGCCAAATCCTCCGGGGCTGAAGTGGTTAAGGACATCCTTAACACGTGTACCCTCTTTGAGGTATTGTCTCTACATTGGGTGAACTTGCATTTTTGTGTGTTTCATGGACCGTGCATGTGTTTTCAATTGCCTCATTGGCACGCAAACCTATGTTATATAAAGCTTGCTGATAGCATTCTTTACCTTGCCCTTAATGTGTGTGTCTTTGCAAAACAAATATGTTTTAAAGCAAGTTTTTTTTAGGTTGGGGGGGATATTTTCCCCTGAAATATTTTTGACGTTGTCAATGTGTGTCGTTTGTAGATTGTTTCACTTTGATTTAATTGTCTGTGCTGCATTATTTTGCAAAATCTTCCTCAAGATGTTGTGACTAATGTTTAAATCCTTAATAGATGTCCGTTTGTGGGTGCACTCCTGTTACTTTCCTCTGCAAAATGGTCAGACCTCAAAACCATATTATGTTAGTGTCTCAAATTGACATACAGGGGGTCCCCGACTTACGAACGTCCGAGTTGCGAACAACTCCTACTTACGAACGGGGCCCGAATGACATCACTGCTGGCCGAATCTTCCTCTCCTGAGCCTTTCCTCTGTTCCTGGCTTGGCTGCGGGTCCCCTTCGTCATCCTGCCTGCCCATCCACAGGCCTGGTATGGTCCGGTGGCCTGCCAGGCTGCTAAAACTGCCCGTCGTGACCGAGGCCTTGTCCGGTCTAGTGCGGCCTAACGAAGCCTCCAGGATCCCCGGTCTTTCCTGCGCCGCTGCCCCGCGAAGGTGCACCGCGGCCGGCCGGCCTGCCTGGCCTCTGATGGCTGCTTTCACCATCCATCTCCCTGCTGTGCCATACAGTGTACTCCTCTCTG
Source organism: Aquarana catesbeiana (assembly GCF_042186555.1). NCBI lineage: Eukaryota > Metazoa > Chordata > Amphibia > Anura > Ranidae > Aquarana > Aquarana catesbeiana. Next base: position 120,934,572 of record NC_133335.1, on the reverse strand, counting down.
CTGTCTCCTGTCGCTGCCGCCATAAAAATAGTGAGAGGGGAGAGCTGTGCTCAGCTGTGCTCCTGGACTCCTGTTTTGGAGGTGACAGGGTCAATAAAGAGAACCTGTCACCTCCAATTGCTATCACACAGGGAATTGTTTCCTCCTGTGTGATAGCAATAAAGTTAAGTGAAAAAAAAAATTGATAAAAAAAATAAAAATAAAATAAAAATAAGAAATACAGTAATAATTAAATTAATAAAATAAAAAAAAAGTAATTAAAAAAAGTAAAGAATAAGAAAAATAATATTAAAAATAAGAAAATTATCCAAAAATAAAAAAAAGTAAACGACAAGCTACAAATAAATAAAAATAAAAAAAAGTGATTAAAAAGTAAAAAAATAAAAGAAACAAAACATATTTGAACTAGCCATGCCGCCCCTGCCATCCGGTTGCCTTTCTCTGTTGATTTGGGTTTACATCCTGTCTCTGAGACTAGATTTGCACTTAAAAAAGGTACTGTTCCGACTTACAATCAAATTCGACTTAAGAACAAACCTACAGTCCCTATCTTAATCGTAACCCGGGGACCCCCTGTACATGTGTTTTTTGCTTTCCTTGCTCTTTTCCAAGTCCTGTTTTGTTGACCAATAAAATTTGTAGCAAATTTTTGTTTTATGTGTTTTAATTTTTATGCAAAAGATTTCCCAGCTGCAGCTTAACTAGGCTGATTGGCATGGCAAAACAAAAAAAGGTGTGATTTGTCTAAAAGTTACTTTCCTGGTGCCTTCATGGTAGCATATGCATGGATTGTGCATATGCTGCCATGGATTTCCTGGTCACCAGGAAAGGAAAATTACAGAGCGGTAAGTATTCAATTTTCCATCTCAGTGCAGTGGTTCTCAGCCTCAGTCCTCAAGTACCCCCCACAGGACATGTTTTGGGAATTTATCTTAGCTAAAATAGCTGTCCAAAATACAAAGCCATTGACTGTGATTTAAAGCACCTGGGCAAGATGAAGGAAAACATGCAAACATGGCCTGTTGGGGGTACTTGAGGACAGGGTTCAGAAGCACTGGTTTAGAGCACTGAACTAAAATCGAGCTCAAGACAATCCTATTCTAATTGTGGGCATTTGAGAGAAACCAAACGAGTGTTAAAATCCCTGCTTGTCTTTTTTAGGTTGGGCTTTGTGTCCCTTTTCTTAAAATTGGCTTCACTTCCTGTCACATAGCAAAACAGAAAGTCTTTCCTTGGACTTTCCTTGGTCTTTCCTTGGACAATCTAACTAGTGTCCCCATTAGGCAAATTGCACTCTAGCACTTCGTTGTGTTCACCCCACATTATTAGGTATTTTGGGGTTTATTAAAGGCAAATCCACTCTGCAATACAAGTGTACTCACTGTATATCTGAGGGAAAGCACTGGCGATTTTATCATCCAATCATGTAGAAGCAAAGATGCTGATTTTTTATTTTCTTTGCATGTCCCCCTCAGATCTCCAGTAAGTGCACTTGTAGTGCAAAGTTGATTTGCCTTTAGTAAATAAACCCCAAAGTCCAAGATACCTAATATTTGGGGTGTACCGAGCAAAATGCTGTCGGTAAACCCTTCTTTTTCCTGTGTAAAAACTGTGGAGAAGAAGGCATTTAGTTCAATTGCCATCCTCATCTTTTAGGTGTGCAATGTGCGCCGATTTTGTTTGATTCTGTGGGAGATATGGCAGGCACATCAGATATCCCAGGAGGGTGGGAGGCGGTGAGCTGTCAAAGCCTTCGCTCTTAACGCTGATGATCATGGGATCCTCGCTGAGAATTGCTGCAGATGGGAGACGGCCGTGCGGTGCATAGTCCAGAGCGAGGCTTGGAGTGCATGGGGCAGCATGGCGTGGGGCAATGACGTCAAAAAGGTGTGACGCATTTCTGAGCGTGCGCGCTGCGTATGTTGTGGCAGCTGTGCTCCTTTATCAAGCTTAGGGAATGGGGTAGATCGACAGCCTTATATAATACAGCAGGGGGAGGGGTCAAAATCAAATGCATAGAGCGATAGTGTATGAAGACACAGTGAAATGGGTAATAGGTCAATGTGCATCAAATTAACATAATACAGTATATACACTGAAGGAAAAAATCATACACAGTATATGGTATCCCAAAGAGGTAGACAGAGCAGAACAATGGGAATTATGATACAACCGATAATAGTAAGCAGCTGTATTATAATAACAATACAAACTGTATATATATATATATATATATATATATATATATTAGATCTATATATAGAGAGAGAGAGAGAGAGAGAGAGAGAGAGAGAGAGAGAGAAAGAGAGCGTTGACCAATTTTCGATCAGACGCTTATTTGTAAATTTAGTGGGTTATCTGTTCTGTATATAGTTCATAGTTAGTCTATGGCTAAATTAGCCTCTGTTCCAGCATTGGCTGTGTTGCGTACAGTTCCACACTGTTGCCTGTGGGTGTCATTGTCACCATAGGTCAGTGTTGGAAGAGCAACAAGCTGAAGTATATTGAGTGCTCTTCTTTCCCAGAGGTAACTCGGCAGAGATGGTCTGCTGCTATGCATTCTGGGAGAGAGTACTTAAGGGGCAGACTCCATTTTTCTTTCTCTTTCACCTGCTGGCCCTCCTGGCCTAAAGGTATGTGACGAGTCAGTTCTACCTCGTGGCCCTCCAGGCCGGAGGGTTGCGATGCTGCAGCCGTGCAAGTAGGCCCAGAAGCCTGTCTGGTGCCTACTGCTGCGGGGATGTTCCTGTGCTGTCTGTCCTGCGGGAAGAAGCCGGACAATTGAGAAGACCCAGGGGAGGACCCATCTTTGGAGAGGACCGTGCGTAATGCTGGTGTCTCAAGAGGGGCCTGGTGACTCAATGGGAGGATGCATCTTAACCTAATCTACTGCACAAGTACTGCCGGGTCGGCTTAAAGGTTCTGGTACTGTGTTGCTGTTCATCTAAAACGACTACGTCCTGTGGCAGAGGATTGTACAGTTATATTGCTCTTTTCAAGTCTGTGGCAGAGACTTTTCTTTTTGTTCGTGCTACGCTCCGGCTGCTAGGTCAGTGAGAGAGACCTATCCGGATGGGCAAAGATTTAGTCCTGGACTGAAGGTATATCCGTCCCCAAGATTTCAAATTCCTCAGTGTCCTAAAGAAAAGGTATTTGAACTTTCCTGAAACTCTCTTTCTACCTCTTTACTGCTACCTCTTCCAGTTATTTCCTATTAAAGCATTGGAAAAGTACTAAAGTGACTGGTGCCTACATTGTCAGATACAAAGCTCAACATGGACTCTAAGTTCTGGTATTGGTGAAACTACGGGTAAAGAGGTGACGGTAACAGCCTGATATAAATCAGCAGCTCCTTCGGGGGTTAGTGCTACATATATATATAGATATAGATATAGATATAGATATAGATATATATAGATATATATATATCTATATAGATATATAGATATATATATATATCTATATATCTATATAGATATATATATATCTATATATATATATCTATATATATATACGGTACATGTGCACTAGGACATAGACATACAGCATCGAAAATGTACATAAATATATATGAGATGGTATACGGAAATTATATACATTATAAAAGATTATAAAAATTTATTATAAAAAAATGTATTAATTAATTAACCCATTGAGTATAAAAACAAATTAATTAAAGGAAATAATAAAAATAAAAATTATTGTTGAGACAATTACAAGTATATTGGTGTTTATAACTATATGCACACACATCATGTGTAGCCAATGGGAAGGGCTAGGGGGAGGGGGAGTGGAAATAGAAACTTCATTGTAAATAAGGAAGCAACCAAAAATTGGAAGCAACCAATTTTTGTCTTACTCATAATTATTTTAATTTTGATGGTGACTTCTACTTGCAGTTGCAGGGAACAGCCATGGGGGCCAATTTTGCTCCATCCTATGCCAATTTGGCCATGGTATATTGGGAAAATAACTACATCTGGCAACATAACCCCTTTTCTGCCAACATTGTCTTTTCAGACGATATATTGATGATATCATTATCATCTGGGATGGACCAGATGACCCTGTTACTTCCTTTGTTAACCACTTGCCGACTTGTACTGCAGCAGAATGGCACGGCTGGGTGAAACGACGTTGTGTAACGTCGCTTCGCCCTGTGGCCACTAGGGGCGTGCCCTCTGCTCGTCCCCCGAGCCGATGCGAGTGCCTGGCGGTCACAAACACCATGCGCTAACGCAATTGCCGCTGACACGCGGAGAACCGGGATCCGTAAGAGAACTGTCAGGATGCGCCCGGCATGCACACGTGCGCATGCATGCATTCACGGGCATTGGTAGATTTCTTTGCGCACCAATGCGCGTGCGCGACGCACTGCGTGCACGCGCAGGAGCACACATCTGGCCACAATTGGCGCCAGACAGCCTATTTAAGGGCTGCTCTGATTTCTGACAGGTGCTGCTTGATCTTCAGCTGTGTCCTGAGATTCTGAAACCCTGTTTGTTTGACTTGACTTCCTGTTGCTGAACCCTGGCCTTCCTGACCCTGTTTCTGGACTCTGATTACTCTGATTACCAGTTCCTGATCCTGGCTTCCTGTTTAACCTTGCTCCTGTTTATACCTTGGTACCTCGCTGCCCGCCCGTTGCTGAACCTGGCTTACCTCGCTCCTGTCTCCTGTTTGGCTCCACGCTGTTTCCGAGTACCTGTGCTGGCCGTCCATCCTCTCAGCTTTGCTGGTTCCAGCTCTTCACCAGAAACCCTGCCTGCACTTCCCAGTCTGCAACACTTCCGGCAAGTTCTGCATGCAGCATTCACAGGCACTCGTGTACCTCCTGATCCTTGCCACCATCTGTTCCATCTCCAGTGGGGCTTGGATTGGAGATACAAGAGAGGCTGACCTCGTCATTTCAGACTCCTACCAGGTACGTGACAGTATCAAGCAGCCACAAATGGAGTCTGAAAGGGAGGCCTCTCCACCAGAGGACATTTACAGATCTATTTCTGTGCTATCCAATATTGTGCAGAAGTTACAAGAAAATCTGAGTTGCATGGAAGAGCGATTTATCCACGATGAGAATGTCGCATTGGCCCGTGCTCCGCTTTTGGTCTCTGATTCATATACCCAAACAGAGCCCGGCTTGTTCCATGAGGTTGCTTCCGCTCCTGAACCCAGGGTGCCTATACCTGAGCCATTTTCCTGAAATCACAAGAAGTTTCGCACATTCCGGAATTCCTGCGAACTATATTTCTCCCTGTTACCCCGGACCTTCACGTCTGAAAACATCAAGGTGGGGTTTATCATTACGTTACTATTGGATGAACCACTTTCCTGGGCTCATCATCTCCGGGAACAACATGACCCTGTCCTGACAACTACGGATTCTTTCTTCTCAGCCATGGCTCAGCTTTATGCAGACCCCTTCTACCAGCATACTGCCAAATTCATGCTTTACAAATTACAGCATGGTCCAAAGCCTGCTGAGGAATATGTAACTGATTTCCGTGTATGGAGTGCAGATACCCAATGGAATCATTCTGCACTTTGCCACCAGTTTCGACTAGGACTGTCTGACACCTTAAAGGATGAGCTTGCCACAGTGGGAGTTCCAGCATCCCTGGAAGACCTGATTGATCTAACCATTCAGATCGATCTGCGATTACGTGAAAGGCAATCCGAAAGGTCCAAAGGAACCCTTTCTGTGGCTTCAAGGTCTGACATTCCTGCATCCTCATCCGTTGCATCCCCCAGAAGGAGGGAACTGCATAAGACTCCTCATAGAAGTTTTTGAAGACCACCCCTTTCTCCTGATGAATGCCTTCATCGATTACAGGACAATCTGTGTCTCTATTGCGGGGAGGCGGGTCACTTTATATAGACTTGCCCGGCAAAGACCCGCAGGTCTTTCTCTTGTCAGCTTCACATAATGCATCTCTCAGGGAGGTACCAGTCTCATGTCTCTCTTTCCATTATGCTCCAGTTTTCTGAAAAGACTGTTCCTGTACTTGCAATCATAGACTCTGGGGCCTGTAGTTGTTTTATGGACTCTGCATTTGCTTCTCTCCACCAGCTGCCTGTATGTGCCAAGAAGCAGGAATTCCATGTTCATCTGGCTGACGGTTCCGGCATTAAATCAGGCCCAGTTACCCAAGAGACTTTACCTATTTCCTGCTGTACTTCTTCCGGCCACCATGAATTCCTCCGTTTGGATATCATAGCTTCTTCCATGTTCCCGGTCATCCTTGGCATTCCATGGTTGAAGGCACATAATCCTCACATTAACTGGCTTACCGGAGACATCTCCTTCTCCTCTGACTACTGCCAAATTCACTGCCTACCTGAAAAGACTTTCAATACCACACCCCTCCTGGGTATCCTCCCTGACCATCAAACCTCTAATCTGGTCCCTGCTGCCTACCACGAGTATCTGGATGTATTTAACAAGAAAGGAGCGGACACTCTTCCTCCCCATAGAACATATGATTGTCCTATTGAACTTTTACCAGGGGCCGAGATCCCATTTGGGCGAATTTATCCTCTTTCTGAGCCTGAACTAGAAGCCCTGCAGATTTATATCGATGAAAGCCTTGAAAAACAGTTCATCCGGCCCACCACTTCACCAGCAGGGGCTGGTATTTTCTTCGTTGAAATAAAAGACCATACCCTTAGGCAGTAGTGTATTTAGGTTTTGTGCTGCCCTAGGCCTGACTAAACTCGTGCACCCCCTAATTTAAATATGACCCACCCCTTTCTGTCCTGGCCACACCCCTTGCTGTTTAAGACCCGCCCTGACATTTTCGAGTGGGGGCCTGGGGGGGGGGGGCAATGGATTACCCTAATTTGCATAAATTTCCTCTCACTTTCTGTTTGGCAATGAGACAGGGATGGTAAAAAATAAACTGGCAGGGGTTATAACCCTACCTTATACTATCCAAAATGAAAAAAAAGTGTTGCCTATAGTTCTACTTTAAGCACAAATTTCTGATAATTTTATGGAGAGGACTAAGAAGATATAACCATGCCAATGGTGCAGAAGAAAACATATAGCACAGTGAGAAAGGTTTGAGGTCCAGGATGATAGGACAGTCAAAATTAGAAGCAGTGCCCCCCCCCCCACAGTTGCGGAATGCCAGACGCCCACATAACGGAAGCAGTGCGGCCGCTTTATAGGGGCGCTAGACTAATCTGCCTCTCAGCCCAGTCTGCCCCATAATACTGGCGCTACACTAACAGTGTAGCACAAGCCGGTGGGGATTCTTTCCATGCTGCCCCCCTGCAAAGTGCTGCCCTAGGCCTGGGCCTTGTTGGCCTAGGCCAGGATACAGCATTGCCCTTAGGCCCTGTGTGGACTATCGTGACCTTAACAGGGTCACTGTTAAAAATCGGTACCCTCTGCCTCTAATCCCTGATCTTTTTCAAAGGCTGCGTGGGGCACGAGTGTTCTCCAAATTGGATCTGAGAGGTGCTTATAAACTTGTCAGAATCAGGGAGGGAGATGAATGGAAGACGGCCTTCCGAAACATGCTTCGGTCATTTTGAATATCAAGTCATGCCATTCAGACTCTGCAACGCCCCTGCCACATTCCAACATCTGGTTAATGACGTTTTTCGGGACTTCCTTGATTTATTCATCATCGTGTATCTGGATGACATCCTTATATTCTCTGAAACTCTAGAATACCATAGGACTCATGTAAAGAAAGTACTGGGTCAGCTGAGGGAACACCGCCTTTACGCAAAGGCTGAGAAATGTGGCTTTGAAAAACCAACCATACATTTCCTGGGACTTGTCATCTCTGCTGACGATATCTCCATGGACCCACAGAAAGTCACTTCCGTCCTGGAATGGCCTGCCCCTGTCGACAGGAAAGTTCATGCCATCGCTGACGGCTCCTGCGCGCATGCGCCGGAGTGCCGTCATCGCTATTCCGGCCAGTCACAGCGCCGGAGCAGCGATACCCGGGTATCATCGCTTCAGGGGCTTCGATCTCAGGTAAGTAATTCATAATGAGCTAGTATGCTATGCATACTAGCTCATTAAGCCTTTGTCCTCTAGGGTGTTTTTTTTTTTGACAGGGTTTACTTCCTCTTTAAGCTTCTCAGGAAGAATAAGTAATGATTGTAATTGTACCTCAACTGAGGTCTTCCAGTCCCCTTATTAGTTTTGTTGCTCTTCTCTGGATTCTCTCTAGTTCCAACACATCACTTCTGAGGACTGGTGACCAGAATTGGACCACACCCTCAAGATGTGGCCGAACCAGAGTTTTGTAAAATGGCAGAATTATAGTTGTATCTCTTGAGTAAATACACTTTAATGCATGCTCCCCCTGCTGTGTCGCTTGCATTCATGTTTTTAGCCCCCCAAGTGCATTACATTACATTTTCCTACATTGAACCTCATTTGCCATGTGTTTGCCCGCCCCTCTATTTTATCGAGGTCTTTCTGTAAAGTTGCTATATCCTGTCATGAACGTATTGCCCTGCTTAGCTTTCTACCATCAACAAACCCAGGGCTCTGTCTTGGTCCCAAGACAGAGCCCTGGGGTACCCCCACTTATAATTTCAGACCATTGAGGTGATACTCTATTTATGACCACCAGTGGCGGCTGGTGGGTTCTTCTTTTAGGGGTTGCAAATAAGCAAACCCCCCCCAGCGGCATGGCACTGACAGCACCCCCCCGCGTGGGCAGTCTGGCACTTACCCGCTTGTGTGGCGGGGCTGTGTGCCCTCTCCTCCTCTCCTGGAGTGCTGGCAGCGTCCGCTCCTCAAGCTTCCTCTGTCGTGTGTCTCCTCTTCAGCCAAAGCACTAGGCATCCAATAGGATCACCTGATGCTTTGGCAAATTGGGAAACAATTGGGAAACCTGCCTTCTGATTGGCGGGGAGAAACTTTAGTGTGAAAATAGCAGAAATTCATTCGCTATCATCACATAACAGGGTGGGATCGGAGCACAGTGCACTGCGCCCAGAGCCCACCCTTTTTTGAAGTCTATTAGAGCCTCTGGCGCTAATCAGGTCCTTCAAAAAAACACTCCCCCCCATTGGAATCCATAGTCCGGCGCCCTGATATGTAGATCAGAAGGCCGGATGCATGGATGGGGGGGCGGCCTCTATGGGCGGGCCGCCACTGATCACCACCCTCTGGATGCGCCCCTGTAAATAGTTTTCTAACAAAGTACATATCCTATCGTCAACGCCATGTCGCCATGTCTGTAATGCATAGAGGATTTTTTAAAATGTGGACAGTGTCCTAGCTAGCAAGGGGCTAAACATGCTCTAAGAAACAGTGTCTGTAGCACAGACACTCCAACCTCAGTGAGCTCCCCTCTATGTGGGAGATTCTTGTACCGGTTTGCAGTAGGTACATTAATCTGTCACCCACGCTGAAATTTGTCACGCAGAGGAGTGTCAGAGTTCTAAAAAGTGTTTATGAAACTATTAATAAAAATTGCACTGATTCTGTTTAGAACATATATATATATATATATATATATATATATATATATAGAAGGGAATCAATTGGCTTATTATGCCCATTAGTTAGATCAAAGTAAATACATTTTTGTAGAATTTTCAGAAAATGCAGTCAATACCTGACAACAGATTCCCATTTACACCAGTGGTCGTGAAAAGTCCTGTTCATTCTGTTATCAAAAATGTCCCAACACTTCTGAACCTCTGAAGGATAATCTGCATGAGAGACATAAAAGCAGAAAACAAAAACAGTACTGGAGTTAGCTATTGATGACTACCATACTCTTTCCAGAGCCTCCCTAGCCAATATTTTTCACATTTCAGACAGAATTAACATGTATGTAAATCCAAAAGTAAAAATGTAATATATTGCAGCTTATCAGTACTTAGATGTGGTGGCTGTATTCATTTTAATTTTTTCATGCATTTTTTACTTTTATTTTCACCACCGGCCTCGTTTTAGCGGTGCTTTACTGCTGTTTAAGCGGCACTTTTCGGCCACTAGCGGGGCGCTTTTAATCACGAAGAAGGGGTTAAAAATGCCTGTGTTGCAGCGCTTCCTAAGCGCTTTTCAGCGCTTCCGGATCGCTGCCCATTCATTCCATTGGGCTGGGCATTTTGGGAACGCTAAATACAGTGCTCCCAAGCCGCCCCAAAGATGCTGCTTGTAGGACTTTTCGGAACGTTCTGCGACGTCCGAGTGTGAAAAGTCACACTTGAATGAATGGGAGGTGGTTTTCAGCAGAGCGCCTGAAAACCACCCCAATGTGTTATGGCTTCACTCAGTTCTATCCACTCCACTGTATCTATGGAGGAAACCAAGATTGCCACCTAGACTAGACTTCAAGTGTGTCCGCCTTTGTTCATCTCCACTGCATAGGGATAAATGGGAGTGATGCAAGTGGTAGTTTACAGAAAAAAGAAAATATTGTTTTATGCTTACAGGTCAGCTCACAATAAGTGAGAAGGACACTGAATTTATGTCAAGATCAATTTTCTATACTTGCTGAAAATGTTTTAGCCTGAAAAAAATAACTAGGGTAGCTACCACATCTAAGGATTGGTAAGCTCCAATATATTACATTCTTGTTTTTGGCTTTCAACATACTTTAACTTATGTACAGTGCCTTGCAAAAGTATTCACCCCTCTTGGCATTTTTCGTGTTTTGTACCTGGAATTAACATGGATTGTTTGAGGATTTGCATCGTTTAATTTACAGAACATGCCCACAACTTTGAAGATGTTTTTTAAATTTTATTGTGAAGCAAACAACAAATAGGACAAAATAACAGAAAAAGTAAATGTGCATAACTATTCACCCCCCTAAAGTCAATACTTTGTAGAGCCACCTTGTGCAGCTATCACAGCTCCAAGTTGCTTTGGATAAGTCTCTATAAGCTTGCCACATCTTACCACTGGGATTTTTGCCCATTCCCCCTTGAAAAACTGCTCCAGCTCCTTCAAGTTGTATGGTTTGCGCTTGTGAACAGCAATCTTTAAGTCTGACCACAGATTTTCTATTGGATTGGGGTCTGGGCTTTCACTAGGCGATTCCAACACATTTACATGTTTCCACTAAATCACTCAAGTGTTGCTTTAGCAGTGTGTTTGGGGTCATTGTCTTGCTGGAAGGTGAACCCCCTTCCTAGCCTCAAATCACACACAGAGTGGTACAGGTTTTGCTCAAGAATATCCCTGTATTTAGCACCATCAATCTTTCCCTCAACTCTGACCAGTTTCCCAGTCCCGACTGCTGGTGTTCTTTGGGTGATGTGATGTGTTGGGTTTGCGTCAGACATAGCGTTTTCTTTGATGGCCAGAAAGTTCAATTTTAGTCTCATCAGACCGGAGCACCTTCCTCCATACATTTTGGAGTCTCCCACATGCCTTTTCACAAACTCAAAACATGCCATTTTGTTTTTTGCTGAAAGTAATGGCTTTCTTCTGGCCACTCTGCCATAAAGCTCAACTCTATGGAGCGTACGGTCCGTGAGTTTTGGTGTGCGGCCGTCTCTTGGCAGGTTTGCTGTTGTGCCATGTTCTTTCCATTTGGTTATGATAGATTTGATGGTGCTCCTAGGGATCATCAAAGATTTGGATATTTTTTTATAACCTAACCCTGACTTGTACTTCTCAACAACATTGTCCCTTACTTGTTTGGAGAGTTCCTTGGTCTTCATGGCAGGGTTTTGTTAGTGGTGCCTCTTGCTTAGGTGTTGCAGCCTCTGGGGCCTTTTAAAAAGGTGTTTATATGTAATGACAGATCATGTGACACTAATGCCTCGTACACACGATTGGACATTCCGACAACAAAATCCATGTTCTTTTTCCAACGGATGTTGGCTCAAACTTGTCTTGCAAACACACGGTCACACAAAGTTGCACAGAAATTATGAACGTCAAGAACGCGGTGACGTACAACACGTATGACAAGCCGAGAAAAATTAAGTTCAATAGCCAGTGCGGCTCTTTTGTTTGTTTCCGAGCATGCGTGGTACTTTGTGCGTTGGAATTGTGTACACACGATCGGAATTTACACGAACGGATTTCTGTTGGAAAATTTGAGAACCAGATCTCAAATTTTGTGCGACGGAAATTCCAATGGAAACTGTCCGATGGAGCCTACATACGGTCGGAATTTCCGACAAAAGGCTCCCATCGAACATTTTCCGTCTGAAAATCTGACCGTGTGTACAGGGCATTAGATTGCACACAGGTGGACATCATTTCACTAATTATGTGACTTCTGAAGGTAATTGCATTAGGAGCTTTTTATGGGCTTCATAACAAAGGGGGTGAATACATACGCACATGCCAATTATCAATTTTTTATTTCTAAAAAATTGTTTTATGTATATATTTTTCTGAATATACTTCACCAACTTAGACTATTGTGTTCTGATCCATCACATATAATTCAAACAATTGAACTAAATAGAAATAAAGCGTTACTGGATCTACTGATTACCAACAATACAGACCTGATCACGGATGTGGAAATATGGGGCAATTTAGGAAACAGCGATCACAGGTCAATTGGCTTCAGTATAAATCACACAGATAGGAAACATAAGAGGAATACAAAGACACTGAATTTCAAAAGAGCCAACTTCCCTAAACTACGAACCTTGTTAGAAGGCATGAATTGGGATAAAATCTTAGGAACAAAGAACACAGAGGAGAGATGGGTTTGCTTTAAAAGAATATTAAATAAGGGCATTAGCCAATGCATCCCATTGGGTAATAAATTTAAAAGAGCGAACAAAAGTCCTGGATGGCTTAACTCCAGCGTAAAAATGCATAAAAAACCAAAGGAGAAGACCTTCAAAAAATACAAGGTGGAGGGATCATCATCAGCATTCAGACTTTATAAAGAATGCAACAAGAAATGTAAGGGTGCAATTAGGGTGGTTAAGATAGAATATGAAAGACACGTAGGGGGTCATTTACTATAGCGTAGGGATGAGCTGGACACCCCCCGGTTCGCGGCAGAACATGCGAACAGACAAAAAATCTGTGCGAACACCATTAAAGTCTGTGGGACTCGAACGTGAAAAATCAAAAGTGCTAATTTTAAAGGCTAATATGCAAGTTATTATCATAAAAAGTGTTTGGGGACCTGGGTCCTGCCCCAGGGGACATGTATGAATGCAAAAAAAAGTTTTAAAAACTGACGTTTTTTCTGGAGCAGTGATTTTAAGAATACTTAATACTTAAATATTGTGCCTGGGAGGTTCTATAGTATGCCTCTAAAGTGGTGCATTTTTCCCAAGTTTAGAACAGTCCCTGCACAAAATGAAATTTCTAAAGGAAAAAAAGTCATTTAAAACTGCTTGCGGCTGTAATGTAATGTTGCCCCCCCCCCCAGCCTATTATCGGGCCCTTTAGGTCTGGTATGGATATTAAGGGTTTGTTGTTAAGTTGAATCTGTTTGTAATTTAGAACAGGTACATTTTTTAAACGTAGCTCCAGCCCAAAAATCTATTTTTAAGCTTTTTGGATAATATAGGGAAGGGTTATCACCCCTGTAACATTTGTTTTGCTGTCTGGGCCCCTGTTTAGAAGATTTCACCTCACTTTCTGTCCCAATGACAATTGAATTTTGAAAATTTGGGGTTATTGGGGAAACAAGGATTGTTGATAAAGCATTAGTGGGGAGACACCTTTTTTCCATATTAACTCTTACAGGAGAGAATTTCCCTTCCCATTTGTAAGTAGGAGTCGTTTGTAAGTCGGATGTTTGAAAATAGGGGACCGAATGTATATACTATACAGCCTTCCCTATATACTCTGTGGAAAATTGGGCCTTAGGTGTTGGTGGTACCAGAATACTGTAAGCCCTCACAGTTACTCTTTTTTACAACAAGGTTGGTCTTTATTTGAGAAGAATAGAATGTAGTACATTACATTTCTCGAAAACAGTATAGTGGATACTCAGATAATAGACAATAAGCATGTAATAATCAACAAATAAGAAAAATTCACAAAAAAAAAAAAAAAAAGTCATATATATATATATATATATATATATATATATATATATATATATATATATCTCATAAGAGCAGGGGGGGGCCTTCAGCTACAGAAGAGGGAAGGAGAGGAGGGGGGAGGGCAGGCAATATCCCCATCAAAGTCCATTATATACCATAAAAGCAAGTGCAGGGTATATGAGCAGGCATTTCAAATGGGGTCGGTCCATGGTTGCCAGACCCGCGCATACTTCTGGGGACAACCCCTACTTATATAGGTTAATTTGTACATAGGCAAGATGGCATGAATCAAGTTCTCCCATGACCTTAATGTAGGAGGCCGGTGAGATGTCCACTTTAGTAGTATCTCTTTTTTTGCATAGAAAAGTAACAGCGAGAGCAGCAGTTTAGTATATGGGGGTCTCTGCTCATCCTCCTGTATGCCCAATAAGGCCAACTCAGCCGTTAAGGATATCTCCAATTGGAGACAAACCTTAATGGACTCCTCAATGGCAGCGGGAGAGTCTAGGGCAGGCCCAAAACATATGAATATAGTTACTATCCGGAGAATGACAGCGCGGGCAATTCTGGGACCTCTGTGGGTATATTCTGTGCAGTCTCTGAGGTGTAAAGTATATCCTGTGTAGGAACTTGGCTTGGATTAGTTTATCCCTAGAGGATATTACTAGCTGAGAACTGTTTTCAAAGCACTCCTCCCAGGTTTCTTTGTCCAGAGTCGGTATGTCTGTCCTCCACTTATCCCACAAAGCCTCCATTTTTGGCGAGTCTGTTCGGAGTAATGTCAGGTACAGCGCAGAAAGGGCCTTACACAGGGATTCTTGAGCTATTAGCTCCTTGACCACATCCTCCCTAAGGGCGGGCGGGGTCAGGAACTGTGCACGGAAGGCGTGCCGCAGCTGATGATAGCGAAACATCATCTATGCAGGGAGGCCATGCTTATCCGCAAGATCCCGAAAGGGGACAAGGGCCCCAGTCGAGAGGATATCCTTTAATACTTTAATGCCATGTCGGGCCCATAGCTGTGGGTCAGGAATGGTCTTAAAGTGTGGAAGAGCCGAGTTATCCCATAATAAGGGGACTATTGATTGGGAGATAAGAATCTTCGTCTAGCCACCCCCCACACTCGTAAAGTATTTTTGGTGGGACTAGGCAAATATGGGTATGACGAGGGTCCTCGATATACCAGGTTGCTTTGCTCTGTGAGAGAACCCACAATAGCTGCTTCCAGGCAGACCGCCACATTAGCCCTGGACTGCTCAAACCACCATCTAATCGTGACCAACACGGCCGCCCAATAGTACACTAGCAGGTTAGGGAGAGCTAATCCCCCACAACTCACAGGGAGTTGAAGAGTCAATCTTGCTATACAAGGGGAGGATCCTCGCCACAGAAAGGAGCCAATACAGGTGCCTGGGGTATCCATGTAGGACAATTCCTGAAGATATAATTGAACTTGGGTAAGTAAATTATTTTTAAAACATTAAATCGTTCTAAAAGGTTTAGGGGTAAATTAGCCCAACGAGAACAATGGTCTTTCAGACGCGCAACTATGGGCAAAAGGATGAGGCATTGGAAGGACTGGGTATCTCTCTAAATCTTTATACCCAGATATGTAAACTCCTCCACCCACCTTAACGTGGTCTGGGGCGCCAAATCTCTCACTCGTTCGTCTAAAGGGAATAAAATAGACTTAGATCAATTAATTCGGATCCCTGAAAAACGTCCAAACTTATCGAAAGCCACAAGGGCAGCCTCCAATGAAGAGTTGGCATCATGTAAATATAGCAGAGTGTCATCTGCGTATAAGGATATTTTCTCCTCCAAAGGGCCAACCCGAAGTGCCATAATGTGACTAGATTCCCTGACTAGGACTGCCAGGGGCTCCAGGGCCAGTGCAAATAAGCTGGGAGACAGTGGGCAGCCCTGTCGGGTCCCCCTCTGAAGGAGAAAAGAATCCGAAAGGGTATCATTCACCCAGATCCTTGCCCTAGGAGCCTTGTATAAGAGACGGAGCCAGTGGAGAAATCTAGGCCCTATCCCAAACTTCCGCAGCACCGCCCACAAATACTCCCATTCAACGGAGTCAAAAGCCTTCTCCATGTCCAGAGAGGCTATGACTCTAGTTCCTCCATTATCATGGGTAGCGGCCAGATTCAGAAATAAATGACTGATGATGATATCAGTGCCTTTCCCCGGCATAAACCGTGTCTGATCAATGTGGACAATATCCTCTATCACTTTGCTGAGCCTAATGGCCAGTATTTTAGCTAATAATTTAGCGTCAGCGTTAATTAGAGAAATAGGCAGGTAAGAGGCACATTCCTCGGGATCTTTGCCAGGTTTGGGCACCAAAACCACAATCGCGTCGGATAACGAATGTGGTAGGGAGCCTATTGTGGAGAATTGCTGCAATAAGGAGGTAAACCTAGGTGCTAGAAATTCTTGATATACAGCCTAAAATTCAATAGGGATTCCAGCTGGCCCGGGGGCCTTACCCGACTGCATAGACCCCAAGGCTTCTTGAACTTCCTCCACAGAGATGTCATTATCCAACTCTTCGCATTTCCCTGTCTCCAGGGAGGGGAGCAAGACCTGAACCAAATAGTGGAGTAGTTCTGAGTTATCACAGTTCGCCCTAGAGGAGTACAAGTTCTGGTAGAATTCAAGGAATCTCATATTAATATCCACTGGAGCCGTCAACAGTCGGCCATCCAGATCTTTCACCCTACCAATGTGAGTCACAGCATGCTGCCCCCTGGCAAGCCAAGGCAACAGCCTACCGTTCTAATCCCCGAATTCAAAAACCCTCTGCGCACTGTCGAGCATAGATTTTTGTGTAAGTTCAACCCTAAGTAAGAACAGATCCTTCAGGGTGTCCTGCCAGGGCACATAGTGAGCCTGATCAGGAGACCGCACATACTCAGCCTCCTTCAACCTCGCCTGCTCCTCCAGATGCCTCAGAGACTGCACCTTTTTTTACTGGCTATGCAAGCCATGTATTCCCCCCTGAGCCAGGGTTTAAAGGTGTCCCACATCACCAGAGGCCCAACCGAGCCCGCATTGTTTATCCAAAAGTTACACAATGCTTCCAGTAACTCCTCTTGGATCTTAGGGTCCCTAATCCAGTATTTAGACAAACGCCATACCCTTTCACCCTCCACATGAGAGAGCTGGATAGTAACTGACACCGGTACATGATCCAAGATGCCTCGTAAGAGGATCTCAGCAGAGACCACCCTCCGAATTAGATCAGGGGAAACAAAGGCCAGGTCAATGCAGGACATGATCTGGTATGTTGTAGAAAGGCATGTGTATGCTCTATCAGAGGGGTGGAAATGTCGCCAGTAGACATGTGCACAGCCAAAAAATTTGTTCATTTTTGTTTTCGTTTCATTAGTTTTTTTTTTTTCGTTTTTCTGGTCATTCCTTATGATCGCAATTCGTACATTTGTAAATTCGTACATTCGTAAATTTGTTTATTCGTAAATTTGTACATTCGTTCATTCGTACATTCGTGAATTCGTACATTCGTAAATTCGTACATTTGTAGATTCGAAATTTGAAAATCCAAAAACCCAAAAATTCGAAAATCTGAAATAGTAACTAACTATTAAATTATAGGTATTGTAATTTCCTTTCAAATTTGGCTGTCAGTGAACGTAACAAATACGAATTTATCCGAAGTTACGCATTATCAGAAATAACGAATGCTGCATCTAAACAAATGGAACAGAACAAATTAATAATAAATAATAATAATAAAAAGTTTTTATTAATATTATTGTTATTTATTATTATTAAATCATTACGTTCCATTCGTTTGGATACGGCATTCATTATTTCGGATCATTCGTAAACTGCGGATAAATTTGTATGTGTTACGTTCACTAACAGCCAAATTTGAAAGGAAACTACAATACCTATAATTTAATAGTTACTAGTAATAGTAGTTAAGTTATTATTACCGTATTTGTCGGTGTATAACACACACTTTTTTCCCCTTAAAATCAGGGGAAAATCGCGGGTGCGTGTTATATGCCGATTCCCTGCGATCCCCCGCTGACTATGAGCGGAGCGAGCGCCGGCTGCCGATATATATAGATAGCCGAGTGTACTCGGCTAGGTTCGGCTAGCTCCACTCACAGTCACGCCCAGTCCCACCCTATGATGGACACAGGGTGCAAATGGACACTGACAAAGTTGCAAATGGACACTGACAAAGCTGCAGATGGGCACTGACAAGGCTGCAAGGCTGCAAATGCCACCAAGGCTGCAAATGCCACCAAGGCTGCAAGG
Organism: Aquarana catesbeiana; assembly: GCF_042186555.1. Classification (NCBI taxonomy): domain Eukaryota; kingdom Metazoa; phylum Chordata; class Amphibia; order Anura; family Ranidae; genus Aquarana; species Aquarana catesbeiana. The sequence goes on along the minus strand of NC_133335.1, from coordinate 120,916,308 downwards.
CTGCAATTGACACCAAGGTTGCAAATGACACCAAGGCTGCAAGGCTGCAAATGACACCAAGGCTGCAAATGACACTGACAAGGCTGCAGATGGACGCTGTGCAAGGCTGCATTGATGGGCATTTAAATGAAAGTTTTTTTCCTTAAAACATTTTTTCCCTTAAAATTCCCTCCTAAACTTGGGGTGCGTGTTATAGGCCGGCACATGTTATAAATATGGTAGTTAATTATTATTTCAGATTTACGAATTTACGAATTTACAAATTTACGAATTCACATTCGTAAATTACGAATTTACGAATGTACGAATGTACATTCGTAAATTACGAATTTACGAATGTATGAATTTACAATTTTTTCGAATTGACGAATATTCGGAAAAATTTGTTAAACGGGTTTTCGTTAATTCTGATATTTCCAAATTAACGAATTTGTCGAAATTCGTTAAAAAACAAATTCGGAACGAAATGAATTGCACATGCCTAGTCGCCAGACATCCGTTATGTGGAAGGCAGAGGCCCAGCGGGACAGTCCATGTTGAGGCGTGCAGTCTGTCAAGTTCTCTATATGGAGTCATGTTAAAATCACCCACAAATAGAACACTATCAACATTATATAACGTAACCTTTTGCATTAGCTCATGAAGCACATCTATGTCAGCAGGGGGTGGCAGATAGACTCCCACTATCACAAAGGGGATCTCTGAAATCAGAACATGGAGAAGAATGTATCTGCCCCCCGGGTTGAGTTTAACCTCCAACAGCTGAAATGGCAGGGATTTATGCACCAAAATGCTAACACCCCGGCATAGTTAGAATATGGTGCAAGATAGTGTGCATCTCAGTGCTTCAGACTGAGAATGCAGGAGCCCACAATATGTGTCTCCTGAAGGATACACACCCGTGGGCGGAGCCTACATAGGTAAGCAAGCACCAGCAATCGATTGACAGTTGAGTTAAGCCCTCTTACATTCCACGACACAACTACAACACTTAGCCATAACATGGGTGCATTGTTAAAAATAGTAGAATGAATAATGGTGATGTGTGAAACCAGTACCCCAGGGGGGAGCGACTCATACCCCTGGACACACTGGAGCCACCCAGCACATAGTCCTCCGGAGTGTAGCTGCTCTGAGCGTCATGGACATACCAGTGTATGATTGCAAATAAAGACCCACAGTAATTGGATAAAAACAGAACACAACAAAACATAAACAAAAAGAAAAAGTAACGTGGGCATCCAAACATGGCTAGCAACAACCAACTTTCCCCTCCCCCCACCCCGTGCACCTCGGAACAGTGAGGAGAACCTGAGTCCCAAAAAACCCATAGTTCAAAAACCGGTAACCTGAGTTGGGGTAGTGTAACCGGACAGGGACATCACATCGCCCCAAGTAAATTCTGGGGTTCAGGCGTATATGTGACTAGTCCCGTCCTAGAGCTATTGGAATGATAGGCAGTAAGAAAGGAGTTCTATTTTTCATCTGTCTGAGCAGGGTCACAATTTTCAGGGTCTGTTTCAGGAACTGAATAGTACAAAATAAAAGGGGAAAAAACAGGGTAAGCAAAGCCAAAGGTAATCCTGGCCGTAAAAGAAAAAAGAAAAAAAAAGAGGGTCTGTGGGTAAGTTGTACAGCTGTAAGCTACAACGGGGGATCAGCCATGTTTAGGTTATCCTGGAGAACCGGGCAGTAGACGAGGGGAGGATTCAAGGGCTTAGTCCAGCGCAGTCCGCAGTTACAATAATTATACCCGGGGGTCCGGAGATGATATCAGGGCCCAGAGCGGGGGGACAGTTGCACTTACCCAGTTCCAGCAATGTAAGGAAAGTGATCCCACCAGACAGACAGACAGCACAGGATATGCAGCCCAGTCCTCCTACAAAGGCAGAGTCTCAAGCCAGGCGGATGCATCCTTGGGGTTGGTAAAGAATTGGACCGTCTCTCCATCCACCACTCGCAGCTTAGCTGGAAACAAGATACTATATTTGATTCCCTTCCTCCGCAGGGCTACCTTCACAGTATAAAAAGAACGGCATTGTCGCTGTGTCTCCATGGTGTAATCTGGGAACAGCAAGAGCTTGGCATTCTGGAAAGGTAGGTCGCCAGCAGCGTGCGAGGCTCTGAGTAGCTCATCTCGATCCCTAAAATTTAGCAGCCTGAGAATTAGGGATGAGCTTTGAGTTCGAGTCGAACTCATGTTTGACTCGAACATCGGCTGTTCGCCAGTTCACCGAACAGCAAGCAATTTGGAGTGTTCGCTGCAAATTCAAAAGCCGCGGAACACCCTTTAAAAGTCTATGGGAGAAATCAAAAGTGCGAATTTTAAAGGCTTATATGCATGGTATTGTCATAAAAAGTGTTTGGGGACCTGGGTCCTGCCCCAGGGGACATGGATCAATGCAAAAAAAAAGTTTTAAAAACTGTCATTTTTTCGAGAGCAGTGATTTTAATAATGCTTAAAGTGAAACAATAAAAGTGTAATATTCCTTTAAATTTCATACCTGGGGGGTGTCTATAGTATGCCTGTAAAGGGGCGCATGTTTCCCGTGTTTAGAACAGTCTGACAGCAAAATGACATTTCAAAGGAAAAAAAGTCATTTAAAACTACTCACGGCTATTAATGAATTGCCGGCCCGACAATACACATAAAAGTTAATTGATAAAAAACAGCATGGGAATTCCCCACAGGGGAACCCCGAACCAAAATTAAAAAAAAAAATGGCGTGGGATCCCCCTCAAAATCTATACCAGACCCTCCAGGTCTGGTATGGATTTTAAGGGAAACCCCGCGCCAAAATAAAAAAAAAATGGTGTGGGGTCCCCCCAAAAATCCATACCAGACCCTTATCCGAGCACGCAACCTGGCAGGCTGCAGGAAAAGAGGGGGGACGAGAGAGCGCCCCCCCTGAACCGTACCAGGCCACATGCCCTCAACATTGGGAGGGTGCTTTGGGGTGGGGTTTGGGGTTGATGGGGACAAGGGCCTTATCCCCACAACCCTTGCCCAGTGGTTGTGGGGATCTGCGGGCGGGGTGCTTATCGGAATCTGGAAGCCCCCTTTAACAAGGGGACCCCCAGATCCCGGCCCTCCCCCCTGTGTGAAATGGTAAGGGGGTACAAAAGTACCCCTACCATTTCACAAAAAAAGTGTCAAAAATGTTAAAAATGACAAGAGACAGTTTTTGACAATTCCTTGATTTAAATGCTTCTTCTTTCTTCTATCTTCTATCTTCCTTCGGTTTCTTCCTCCATCTTCTTCTTCTTCTGGTTCTTCTGGTTCTTCCTCCGGTGTTCTTGTCCGGCATCTTCCTCCGCGGCGTCTTCTTCCCTTCTTCTTCTCGGGCCGCTCCGCATCCACCATGATGGGAGGCTCCCGCTGTGTGACGCTTCTCGTCTTCTGACGGTTCTTAAATAATGGAGGGCGGGGCCACCCGGTGACCCCGCCCCCTCTGACGCATGGGGACTTGACGGGGACTTCCCTGTGGCATGCCCTGTGACATTCCGATAAGCCCCCCACCCGCAGACCCCCCACAACCACCGGGCAAGGGTTGTGGGGATGAGGCCCTTGTCCCCATCAACATGGGGACAAGGTGTTTTGGGGGCTACCCCAAAGCACCCTCCCAATGTTGAGGGCATGTGACCTGGTACGGTTCGGGGGGGGGAGCTCTCTCGTCCCCCCTCTTTTCCTGTGATCTGCCAGGTTGCGTGCTCGGATAAGGGTCTGGTATGGATTTTTGGGGGGACCCTACGCCATTTTTTAAAAAATTTTGGTGCGAGGTTCCCCTTAAAATCCATACCAGGCCTGAAGGGTCTGGTATAGATTTTGAGGGGGACCCTACGCCATTTTTAAAAAAAATTTTGGCTGAGGTTCCCCTTAATAGCCATACCAGACCTGAAGGGCCTGGTATGGATTTTAAGGGGAACCCTGCACCAAAATTGCTAAAAAAAGGGGGGTAAATCTGCGGCGCTAATTATAATATGTAAAACCTCCAAACCATACCAAGAGGTTACATAACCAGATCTCCAGGTATCGATAATGTCTAATGCTTGATCTTCCACTAATTTGTGCAATCAAAGGTCACAGACAAGCCAGTATTGCATCAAAAAATGAAATAACTAAAACAAAAAACTAAAGAAATCACAAAATGGGAATACTTGGTCGCTGTTTATAAATAACCCATACAAATGTACATAAATTGAAGATCCACTGAAATAAATAGTAAAAATTATTTGAAAAAAAATTTTTTGAAAAATTAGAACCACAGACTCCACAGTTAAACAGATCTTCAAACCACTACTCAAATAAATGAATCCAAATTAAAACATATCCTTGTAAACTATCCGAAATTATGATAATTAGTGCAACAATCAAGAAATAGATGAGTGATAGGTGCAAATTCACTGGTGAAACAATAAGTGTAATTTTTGCAGGATAAAAAATCACGATCTGATAATATCAAAACTATAAATAGATAAGACTAAAGTGTCTAATGAAAAGGTAAACCATAAATAGCAACATATGTGATCTAACAGGGTGTACATGAATAATCCTGCAGAAAGCAATAAATTTAAATAGAGCAATCTCCAAAGCGTCCCATCCAAAAAGGAAACAAATCAATCAATAAAAGTAGCAAGTAAAATTACTGCAACAAATGTGATCACACAAAGTGTAGATGAATAAATAGTAATTAGAGAAGATAAATAAACAGTCTCAGAAAAGTCCCATAAAAAATAAGATCTCCATTGTGACAAATAATTGAAAAAACAAAATTGTTCCAAAGATATTCAGTGATAGATGTAGTGTGTAATGGTAGCGGTTCCCCCAGCCTCTCACCTCCCGGCTGAACGATCACAGCCTATTTAGCATATGACAGATGCAATAGATAAATGTGACTAAAAGTGTCTAATGAAAAAGTAAACCATAAATAGTAACATAAGTGATCTAGCAGGGTGTACAAGAATAATCCTGCAAAAAGCAATAAATTTAAATAGAGCAGTCTCCAAAGCGTCCCATCCAAAAAGAAAACAAATCAATCAATAGAAGTAGCAGATAAAAGTATACTGCAACAAATGTGATCACACACAGTGTAGATATAGATGAATAGATAATAATTAGAGAAGATAGTGGAAAATAAATAAACAGTCTCAAAAAAGTCCCATAAAGGATAAGATCTCCATTGTGACAAATAATTGAAAAAACAAAGTAGTTCCAAAGATATTCAGTGATAGGTGTAGTGTGTAATGGTAGCGGTTCCCCCAGCCTCTCACCTCCCGGCTGAACGATCACAGCCTATTTAGCATATGACAGATGAAACAACGGCTTCCCAGTCTCCTTGTTGCCAGGGGTCTCCAGAATGCTGCTTTCAGGTTCAGCTCAAAGGAAAGGAAAGGGCTCCATAGTGTAGCAAGTAATTTCAATATTTATTTCATCAATATTTCACTTACATAAAGAACTGGATAACACAGAAAAAACTCTCAGGCTGCTCTCAGCTCAACGATCCCGGCCGTGATCGGAGAGACAAGCTGCAGCCGAAAAAGATCCGCCTCTCTCTTCCCTGACGCGTTGCGTGACTGTCACGTCACTTTCTCAAAGGGATATACCCTTTGAGAAAGTGACGTGACAGTCACGCAACGCGTCAGGGAAGAGAGAGGCGGATCTTTTTCGGCTGCAGCTTGTCTCTCCGATCACGGCCGGGATCGTTGAGCTGAGAGCAGCCTGAGAGTTTTTTCTGTGTTATCCAGTTCTTTATGTAAGTGAAATATTGATGAAATAAATATTGAAATTACTTGCTACACTATGGAGCCCTTTCCTTTCCTTTGAGCTGAACCTGAAAGCAGCATTCTGGAGACCCCTGGCAACAAGGAGACTGGGAAGCCGTTGTTTCATCTGTCATATGCTAAATAGGCTGTGATCGTTCAGCCGGGAGGTGAGAGGCTGGGGGAACCGCTACCATTACACACTACACCTATCACTGAATATCTTTGGAACTACTTTGTTTTTTCAATTATTTGTCACAATGGAGATCTTATCCTTTATGGGACTTTTTTGAGACTGTTTATTTATTTTCCACTATCTTCTCTAATTATTATCTATTCATCTATATCTACACTGTGTGTGATCACATTTGTTGCAGTATACTTTTATCTGCTACTTCTATTGATTGATTTGTTTTCTTTTTGGATGGGACGCTTTGGAGACTGCTCTATTTAAATTTATTGCTTTTTGCAGGATTATTCTTGTACACCCTGCTAGATCACTTATGTTACTATTTATGGTTTACTTTTTCATTAGACACTTTTAGTCACATTTATCTATTGCATCTGTCATATGCTAAATAGGCTGTGATCGTTCAGCCGGGAGGTGAGAGGCTGGGGGAACCGCTACCATTACACACTACATCTATCACTGAATATCTTTGGAACAATTTTGTTTTTTCAATTATTTGTCACAATGGAGATCTTATTTTTTATGGGACTTTTCTGAGACTGTTTATTTATCTTCTCTAATTACTATTTATTCATCTACACTTTGTGTGATCACATTTGTTGCAGTAATTTTACTTGCTACTTTTATTGATTGATTTGTTTCCTTTTTGGATGGGACGCTTTGGAGATTGCTCTATTTAAATTTATTGCTTTCTGCAGGATTATTCATGTACACCCTGTTAGATCACATATGTTGCTATTTATGGTTTACCTTTTCATTAGACACTTTAGTCTTATCTATTTATAGTTTTGATATTATCAGATCGTGATTTTTTATCCTGCAAAAATTACACTTATTGTTTCACCAGTGAATTTGCACCTATCACTCATCTATTTCTTGATTGTTGCACTAATTATCATAATTTCGGATAGTTTACAAGGATATGTTTTAATTTGGATTCATTTATTTGAGTAGTGGTTTGAAGATCTGTTTAACTGTGGAGTCTGTGGTTCTAATTTTTCAAAAAATTTTTTTTCAAATAATTTTTACTATTTATTTCAGTGGATCTTCAATTTATGTACATTTGTATGGGTTATTTATAAACAGCGACCAAGTATTCCCATTTTGTGATTTCTTTAGTTTTTTGTTTTAGTTATTTCATTTTTTGATGCAATACTGGCTTGTCTGTGACCTTTGATTGCACAAATTAGTGGAAGATCAAGCATTAGACATTATCGATACCTGGAGATCTGGTTATGTAACCTCTTGGTATGGTTTGGAGGTTTTACATATTATAATTAGCGCCGCAGATTTACCCCCCTTTTTTTAGCAATTGTCTCTAGGTGTGTGAACACTATTATTTGTGGCTGCTATTTCTTCTATTTTTGACGTTGTTGAAGTTATTTTATATTTTTTTATTGTTGGCTTTTTAATATTTAATATATTGGTGTGCGCACAAGTACCTATTATCTTACTCCTGCACCAAAATTCCCACTCGCCGCTCTGCCTCCATCACCCTGGAGCGGATCTTGTCCAGGTCCTGCTGAATCAGGCCCACGACCATTTGGACCTCTTCAATTTTAGATGCCAAGGCAGACTGGCAAGAGGTGACTGCAGTTTGGCAAGAGGTGATAGCCGCCATGATTACTAAGGTAAGGTCTGCCTCATGGTCTGTTTGCGACGCCATACTGCTATGCAGGAGAGCTTAAGGAGCAGGGGACCGGACTATTCTCCACTGGGATATCCTGGGGGGATTTCAATCTCTTGCCCCTCTTCTGGTTGCCGGAGGTTTTGGAAGGCATCCAGGGATCATAGGGTCTCTTTAGCAGGTAAGTTCGCTAGGTGCAGATACGTTTTTTTCGGATCGCACTCCAGGAGAGCTCAGGAACATGTCTGCTCAGTCCCCCATCCCGGCCATGCCCCCCCTCACAGTTACTCTTGGTGGGCGCTGGAATGGGCCCAGCTGTGAAATATTATATTAAAGAATTGTAATTACATGCCCCTGTTAAACAGGGGCAGAAAAATTGGGCCTTAGGCGGTGGTGGTGCCACAACACTGTAACCCCTCACAGATACTCTTGGTGGGCGCAGGAACGGGTCCTGCTGCGAAATATTGGATCAAAAATTGTAATTACATGCCCCTGTTAAACAGGGGCAGAAAAATTGGGCCTTAGGCGGCGGTGGTGGTGGTGGAACAACACTGTAAAGCCTCACAGATACTCTTGTTGAGTGCAGGAATGGGCCCTGCTGTGAAATATTAGAGCAAAAATTGTAATTACAATACAGTGCAGCTGTAGTGCCGTTGCTACTACTTTTCTGGTGGTGTACACAGTACACAATACAGTGCAGCCGTAGTGCAGTTGCTACTACTTTTCTGGTGTTCACAGTACACAATACAGTGTAGTGCAGTTTTGCAAAACAAAATATACATCATGTCCAGAAGGCCACCAAGGAGAGGCAGACGCTCACAGGCCACTAAAAGAGGGCAAGCAGGCTCTGTGTCTACAGTCAACAGTGCTGGTCATGGACATGGTGCATCCTCTGCCGGTGGCCATGGTCACTGACTCTACTTGGGTGCCTGATAGAATAGAGGAGGAGGAGGAGGCACAACTCCAACGAGGCAAGGTGTCCGCTAGGGGGAAGCTTAAGGGCAGCCACCCTACTGCATCACACCTCAGAGCTCCGCAGGTGCAGGGCACTGCTGACTCCCCACTGATTTTGAAAAGTTCCTTCGTGTGGGCCTTTTTGGACATGTGTGCAGCAGATCGCACCTTTGCTGTTTGCAACCTATGTCTGAAGCAGATCAAGCGTGGCCACAACAGCAGCCTCTTGGGCACCACATGCTTGACCAGACATATGACGACCTCCCATGCAGTCTTTTTCCCGTATACTATATTTGAGATTTAATATCTCTCAGATATGATTTGGGTTAAATGAGAGTTCTTTGACCATGAGTGAAAGCTTTAACACAATAACAACTTTTACTGGTGAGTAGTTGAAAGTCTATCTAATACACAACCATCTATCTATAGTCTACACCAAGGAGGAAAATATTAGGTCAGAATAAGAGAATTACATGAAGGAATAAAGAGTATATTCCTGAGAACATTAATCTACAAACATATTTTGTTACAAGTAAAATGCAGACCTTTCCCATAATTACCCTTTGCACCAAGGTTCCATTCTGATAGTTGCTCTCCCATAAAAGTGTGTGTTTCCCTCCCATCTAGTCTGTGTATATTATTACATGCTGATGCCTCATTGGTTGGCATAGCGTGGCTCTGATTGGCGAGCTTCCCTATTACTGGTTAAGGACTGGCTACATCTCCAATCCCTATACTTTGCATAAGTCAGCGCCCTTTAATGCAAATCCTTGTGACTATTCTGAGCAGGAGCTTAACTTGAATTTTCCCGGGAAGTTAAGTATTGATTACGGGTGGGCCTCCCTTCATTGCATATCCCAGCATGGGATCCTTTGAAGTGAGTGTGTAAAACAATGAGGTTTGGATCCCATTGTTTGTAAACACAAGCCTAGGCACTGACTGTCCCGTCCTACATAGATAAAAGCTAAATTAAATATATTCATAATTCCAATATTTTACAGTTATTAATGTAGATTTCACATAAACTCATAAGGCACCAAGTCCGTTGGCAACAGCACTTGTAAGACCCACATCAAAGAAAAAGGCGGACTTCTCCTTGCTCCTCATCTGGGATCCCAACCCTACTATACTTCCAGTCCTCCAGTCCTCCAGAAAACCTGCACTGAGAGGAATGAAGGTATAGCAATAGGTGTCCCAAGTACTTGCAGCCGATCTGCTAGCAGTACATCACCATCTGATTTTAGCAGGCAAATTTCCCTACCCCAGTTGCTAAGCCGTAAAAAGAAATTTGGCCCCAGCCATCCACATGCTCACAGTCTGAATGCTAGCTTGAATGCCAGCTTGGCCAAATTGCTAGCACTGCAACTACTGCCTTTTCAGCTGGTAGACTCTGCCCCCTTTCGTGAATTTGTGGAATGTACTGTACCTCAGTTGCAGGTTCCAAAACACCATTTCTTTTCATGGAAGGCCATTCCAGCTCTATAGCAGCATGTGGAAGGCAATGTTTTTGTCTTGTTGGACAGGGCGGTCAGCAGTAAGGTGGCAGACTCATGGTCTAGCAGGCATGGGCAGGGATGTTACCTTTCCCTCACGGTGCACTGGGTAACTCTGCTGGCAGCTGGGAAGGATGCAGGACAGGGTTCAGTATTGTTGGAGCTTGTTCCACCACCACGCCTCCAAAATGCTAGTGGTGATTCTGCCACAGATCTCTCCTCCACCCCCTCCTCTTCTTCTTCCTCTATGGCCTCTTCTACAGATTTGTTCTCTGAACCAGCGGTGCTCCCTAAGCGTTCAAGGGGCTACGCAAGCACTCAGGCAAAAAGATGCCATGCGGTGCATGAGTTATATATTTTCATAGTAGGCGAGGTTGAAAAAAGACACAAGTCCATCAAGTCCAACCTATGTGTGTGATTATATGTCAGTATTACATTGTATATATGTTGCGGTCGTTCAGGTGCTTATCTACTTTTGCAGGCTTTGCAGAATCAGGGAGGCCATGCAGCATAAGCACCCTAGGATTTGTGGTATCAAAGAGAGGGATCATTACTGGCTTGCAACCCTTCTTGATCCACATTACAAGGGTAAGGTTGCAGAACTCATCCTGCCTTTGCAGAGGATGAAACATCTTCAGGAGGCCTTGAAGAAAGGTTTGTGCAATGCATTTCCAGAGGTTACAATTTCCTGGTGCTGGACAATGTGTTGCTGAGGCTCGTTCAGTCAGAGGAAGAGCAGTGAATAGGTGGCCGGCTGACCGATGCCTTTAGACAATTTTTCAGTCCTTAGCGTCTAGGTCTGATCGGTTCAAGCAACCATCGCCAGCGTCTGCATTACATGGTATAGGAATATCTAGGGGCAAGAGCAGACTTGGAGACCTTTCCAACAGAGCATCCACTGGGTTACTGGGTCTTGAGGATGGACCACTGGCCAGAACTAGCTCAATATGCAATTGAGCTACTGGCCTGTCCTGCATCCAGCGTTCTTTCTGAATGCACATTCAGTGCTTATGGAGGGTTTGTAACGGATCATAGAGTGCGCCTGTCCACAGACTCCGTTGATAGGGTCACATTCATAAAAATCAATCAGTCTTGGATCAGCAGCAGCTATCAAGCACCTGATGCTGATGTAACTGATAGATTTTTCAATGGATGTGGGATCCCTTGAAGACTGCCTATGCTGAGTGACTATCCTATTCCTCCTCAATCTTGATGATGCTAGCTTCCAACAATATTTTTGGTTTAGGGCACCACCACCACTGCCTAAGGCCCAATTTTTCTGTCCCTGTTTAACAGGGGCATGTTATTACAATTTATGATCTAATATTTCACAGCAGGGCCCGTTCTTGCCCCCAACAAGAGTATCTGTGAGGGGTTACAGTGTTGTAGCACCACCATCACCAAAGGCCCAATTTTTCTGCCCCTGTCCCAGCAGAAAAAAAAAAAGGACAAGCGTGCCCCACAGCCACCTGCAGAAAATGCACCATGTCCATGACCAGCACTGTGGACTGTAGACACAGAGCCTGCTTGCCCTCTTTTAGTGGCCTGTGAGCATCTGCCTCTCCTTGGTGGCCTTTCTAAACATGATGGGGATTTTGTTTTGCAACACTACACTACACTGTATTGTGTACTGTTTACACCACCAGAAAAGTAGTGGCAACTGCACTATGGGTGCACCACAGCTAACTGAATAACCTGCCTGCCAGAAGTATATTAGAAAAAGTACACCAGGAACGGCCTGCAGTCAGATATAGCTAAACTGTATGCAGTGGATATATATATATCTATATATATATATATAGATATATATATAGATCTATCTATATATATATCTATATATATATATATATACGAGACTGTCTGTGTATATATATATATATATATATATATATATATATATATATATATACACAGTCAGGTCCATAAATATTGGGACATTGACACAATTCTAATCTTTTTGACTGTATACACCACCACAATGGGATTTGAAATGAAACGAACAAGATGTGCTTTAACTGCAGACTTTCAGCTTTAATTTGAGGGTATTTACATCCAAATCGGGTGAAAGGTGTAGGAATTACAACAGTTTGTATATGTGCCGCCCACATTTTAAGGGACCAAAAGTAATGGGACAGTTTAACAATCATCCATCAAGCTTTCACTTTTTAATACCTGGTTCCAAATCCTTTGCAGTAAACTACAGTCTGGAGTCTGGAACACATAGACATCACCAGACACTGGGTTTCATTCCTGGTGATGCTCTGACAGGCCTCTACTGCAACTGTTTTCAGTTCCTGCTTGTTCTTGGGGCATTTTCCCTTCAGTTTTGTCTTCAGCAAGTAAAATGCATGCTCAATTGGATTCAGGTCAGGTGATTGACTTGGCCATTGCATAACATTCCACTTCTTTACCTTAAAAAACTCTTTGGTTGCTTTCGCAGTATGCTTCGGGTCATTGTCCATCTGCACTGTGAAGCGCCGTCCAATGAGTTCTGAAGCATTTTGCTGAATATGAGCAGATAATATTGCCCGAATCACTTCAGAATTCATCCTGCTGCTTTTGTCAGTAGTCACATCATCAATAGATACAAGAGAACCAGTTCCAATGGCAGCCATACATGCCCACGCCATGACACTACCACCACCATGCTTCACTGATTAGGTGGTATGCTTTGGATCATGAGCAGTTTCTTTCCTTCTCCATACTCTTCTCTTCCCATCACTCTGGTACAAGTTGATCTTGGTCTCATCTGTCCATAGGATGTTGTTCTAGAACTGTGAAGGCTTTTTTAGATGTTGTTTGGCAAACTCTAATCTGGCCTTCCTGTTTTTGAAGCTCACCAATGGTTTACATCTTGTGGTGAACCCTCTGTATTCACTCTGGTGAAGTCTTCTCTTGATTGTTGACTTTGACACACATACACCTACCTCCTGGAGAGTGTTCTGGATCTGGCCAACTGTTGTGAAGGGTGTTTTCTTCACCAGGGAAAGAATTCTTCGGTCATCCACCACAGTTGTTTTCTGTGGTCTTCCGGGTCTTTGGTGTTGCTGAGCTCACCGGTGTGTTCTTTCTTTTTAAGGATGTTCCAAACAGTTGATTAGGGCCACACCTAATGTTTTGGCTATCTCTCTGATGGGTTTGTTTTGTTTTTTTCAGCCTAATGATGGCTTGCTTCACTGATAGTGATAGCTCTTTGGATCTCATATTGAGAGTTGACAGCAACAGATTCCAAATGCAAATAGCACACTTGAAATGAACTCTGGACCTTTTATCTGCTCCTTGTAAATGGGATAATGAGGGCATAACACACACCTGGCCAGGGAACAGCTGAGCAGCCAATTGTCCCATTACTTTTGGTCGCTTAAAAAGTGGGAGGTACATATACAAACTGTTGTAATTCCTACACCGTTCACCTCATTTGGATGTAAATACCCTCAAATTACAGCTGAAAGTCTGCAGTTAAAGCACATCTTGTTCATTTCATTTCCATTCCATTGTGGTGGTGTATAGAGCCAAAAAGATTAGAATTTTGTTGATGTCCCAATATTTATGGACCTGACTATATATATATATATATATATATATATATATATATATATATATATATATATATATTATATATATATATATATATATATTAAAAACACTGCAGCTCACTGAATAACCTGCCTGCCAGAAGTATATTAGAAAAAGTACACCAGGAACGGCCTGCAGTCAAATATAGCTAAACTGTATGCAGTGGATATATATATACACACACAAGACTGTCTGTGTGTGTATATATTAAATACACTGGAGCTAACTGAATAACCTGCCTGCCAGAAGTATATTAGAAAAAGTACATCAGGAACAACCTGCAGTCAGATATAGCTAAACTGTATGCAGTGGATATACCCAATGGGTATTAGGGCACTTCACCTAGAGTAGGGCCTAGAATGATTCGGTTCTTGATCCTCCATATGTCCACCATTTGACACACATGTAATTTTTGTCTTATCATTTTTAGTTAGAAATGAGACTTTGATAGACCACCAAACACTGGCTGAATGTAAACAAAGTTTATTGCACAATTATGGAACAATAAGACAGGTGAGTATATATACATATAAAAAGACTTATAACGTCTAGTAGTGTGCATAGAACAAAGCAAAACACAAAAAACAAACAAAATACAAAAATGACCCTGGTACTCTCCAATAGGTGAAGTGCCCTAATACCCATTGGGTATATCCACTGCATACAGTTTAGCTATATCTAACTGCAGGTTGTTCCTGATGTACTTTTTCTAATATACATCTGGCAGGCAGGTTATTCAGTTAGCTGCAGTGTATTTAATATATATATATAGTAGGGCCTACAATGATTCGGTGGATTAAAACCTTTTATTTTCACCCTACAGCAGCTATAAAAATTAACTGAACTCTCTGTCTCTTCTTTGAAATGAAAAATGGGATGAGACATGGCTGTCCCCTGTCCCCTCTACTATTCGTGTTGTCCTTAGAACCATTACTCGCAACAATTCAAAATAACCCTGATATTAGTGGATTCAAGGTAGGAGACGAGGAACACAAGCTTGCAGCATTTGCGGACAATGAGTTATTTTATATAACCAATCCTAGGATCACAATGCCTAATCTATTAAAAACTTTAAAACAATATGGCGAAATATCAAACTTTAAAATAAACTTAGTGAAATCCGAAATCTTAAACATAAACCTAAGCAAACTGGAAGAAGGGAAGTTGAAAAACGAATTTAAATTTTCCTGGAAGAAAGAAATAACGTACTTGGGAATAAAATTAGCTAATTCAATGAAGAATATCTACAAAATAAACTACATCAACCTACTAGATGAAATTAAAACTGAAAGTAAAAGATTAATAAGTAGGCCGCTGTCTTTGATAGGACGTATTAACTCCATAAAGATGATTCTCCTCCCAAAGATTACATTTAAGTTCCAGATGTTGCCAGTGGCATTACCTCAGTCATATCTTAGAAAGCTAAAAATCGATAATAATAAAAGCTATATGAAAAAATAAAAAAACGAAATCTCCCTTTTAACATTAAAGCAGGAAAAAAAAGAGGAGGGCTAGCAGTCCCCGACATTTAAAATTACTACAAAGCAATAATATTGTCAAGAGTGATAGAGTGGGTTAGGGAAAATAATGAGAAGAGATGGGTTAATTTAGAAAACATTTTTTGTAAGGCACAATTGGGAAATATAATATGGAATCCGCCCTACTTTAGAATGCTCAACGAAAACACACACGCACTGACACGGATAGTATTAAAAATTTGGGATGTGACGTATAAGCAGCTCAATAGGAAATATAATTCACCTATAATAGCACTAAAAGAAAATGAATATTTTTCACCAGAGAAAAAGAGAATAGGGGGAAACTGGATAAAAAATGGTAGGGCACAATTAAGAGACATAATAAAAAAAAGGGAAAATAATATCACTTCAAGAATTAAAACAAAATGAGGATGCATGGGTGATGGATGAGTGGCGGTACCTCCAGTTGAATCACTTTGTCAAGAATTTACCTCAGCCAATAAGATCGGGTGAAGACTTGACTGCGCTGGAAAGGCTTTGTCTAGCATATAATATAAAATATACTATCTCAAAGATTTGTAAATTGTTGATGACAGTGGATGGAGTGGAGGTCCCGCCCTATATTAAAAAATGGGAAAGGGAACTGGGTTCACAGAGGGATAAAATCACTACAGGGAAAATTTTGAAGTTAACCCACAGCTCGGCAGTAGATATTAAAACAGCCGAAATGAATTACAAATGCTTAACTGGTTGGTATGCAACCCCAGATAAAACTAGCAAATATCAAAGTGGTAAATCGGTGGAATGTTGGCGTGGCTGCAAGGAGTTTAGAACAATGGCCCATCTATGGTGGGGCTGCCCTTTAATTAAAAAATACTGGAAAAAGATCTTATTTTTCATAAAAGAAATCACTAAAATAGAATTAGCAGAAGATCCATGGATAGTACGCCTACACGGAGTGGATGGAGAAGTAAAACAATACAAAGAATCATTGATACCACACCTTCTAAATGCTGCAAAAAGGCTGATCCCCATGAAATGGCAAGTTGTAGACAGCCCCCTCATTTGGGATTAGATCGACTTGGTAGGTGAAACATACACTATGGAACGCATGAGATATTGTTTAGATGAAAATAGTGAGGGGGTAAAAGATAAGTGGGAGTGTTGGAAAGAATTTAAAAAAACATGGAGCTATGCAGAAGAACTAAGAATAGAGATCTATAGCGGGGAAAGGAGGACTTAAATACAGAGGTAAGAAGGGGAGGGAGGGAGGGGAGGTGAAGTAGGTTTAAAGATTGTGAAATAGAGGGGCTTGAAGTTTTGTATCAGGTATATGTAAGAATTATTAAATACATTTTGCAAGAGCATTTTGGACAGGCTACCATGATATGAAAATAAAAAGGGACAAAAATGAACTGCAAAGTTGAATTAAGTCTCTCAAAGAATTCGCTGAAGTGGCTTAAAAAAAAAAAGAACATTTTGCACATATATTTGGACTTTATTTATATGGTCTTTTTGTTTTATTTTATCTGCTTTATTTATATTTGCACTTGTTTATACTCAGGTTCACATGGTCACTAACATTTGCAAGCGACACTTTTTCATATATTTTTTAACTGAATAACCTGTCTGCCAGAAGTACATTAGAAAAAGTACACCAGGAATGGCCTGCAGTCAGATATAGCTAAACTGTATGCAGTGGATATATATATATATATATATATATATATATATATATATATATATATATATATATATATATATACACAAGACTGTCTGTGTGTGTGCGTGTGTGTGTATACCTTGCCTGCCTGGGAACACCCAGGGCTGTCTTTAATATTGACTGGACCCTGGACAAACATATTTCTGGCTCCACCCCAACATCCCAAAAAACAAACACGCACATAGGCTTATCCAAAATAAACTTTAATAATGTAAACATAAAGATCTGGTTCACACTCACTGATTGGGCTAGGCTCACTGATTGGTTGCTAGAGGTTACTGCACAATATTGCCACTCAATGATTGGTTGCTAGAGGTCATTGCACATCATTACCGCTCATTGATTGGTTGCTAGAGCTAGAGCTTACTGCAAATCATTACCTCTCACTGGGTGGCAGGGCAGTATTGTGGTGTGTGATGCAACTGTTGGGGTACACTTGGTTGGATGACAGAATGGCAGCATTGGGGTGAGAGGCTGAGATTATATCTCCTCTATAATAATAGGGGGTAGGGAGGTAGGATGCCAGAGGTCGGGTAGAGAGGGATGATTGGGATGTTGATGACAATGGGTGGGGTGGTAGGAAGCTGACAGTGGGGTACAGGGGGGTTGGAGATAAGGATGATGATGGGGTAGGGTGGTTGGATGCTAGTGGTGGGGTACAGGGGGATGATGGGGATGTTGATGACAGGGGTCAGGGTGGTAGGATGTCAGAGGTGGGGTATGGGGATGATGATAGTGGGTGGGGTGGTAGGAACCTGGCAGTGGAGTACAGGGTGATGAAGATGATGGGGTGGGGTGGTAGGAAGCTGGCAGTGGCATACAGAGGGATGAAGATGATGGGGTGGGGTGGTAGGAAGCTGGCAGTGGGTTACGGAGGGGTGAAGATGACAGGGGTGGAGTGGTAGGAAGCTGGCAGAGGGTAACAGGGGGATGAAGATGACAGGGCTGGGGTGGTAGTAAGCTGACAGTGGAGTACAGGGGGATGAAGATGACAGGGCTGGGGTGGTAGTAAGCTGTCAGTGGAGTACAGGGGGATGAAGATGACAGGGCTGGGGTGGTAGGAAACTGGCAGAGGAGTACAGGGGGATGAAGATGACAGGGTGGGGTGGTAGAAAGCTGGCAGAGGGGTGCAGGGGGTGAAGATGACGGGGTGGGGTGGTAGGAAGCTGGCAGTGGAGTACAGGGGGGATGAAGATGACGGGGTGAGGTGGTAGAAAGCTGACAGAGGGGTACCGGGGGGATGAAGATGACAGGGGTGGGGTGGTAGGAAGCTGACAGTGGAGTACAGGGGGTATGAAGATGGCAGGGGTGGGATGGTAGAAAGATGGCAGAGGGGTACAGGGGGGGATGACAGGGCTGGGGTGGTAGTAAGCTGGCAGTGCAGTACAGGGAGGATGAAGATGACAGGGGGTGGGGTGGTAGGAAGCTGACAGAGGAGTACAGGGGGATGAAGATGACAGGGGTGGGGTGGTAGGGAGCTGGCAGAGGGGTACAGGGGGGTGATGGGGATGTTGATGACAGGAGTCAGGGTGGTAGGATGTCAGAGGTGGGGTATGGGGATGATGATAGTGGGTGGGGTGGTAGGAACCTGGCAGTGGAGTACAGGGTGATGAAGATGATGGGGTGGGGTGGTAGGAAGCTGGCAGTGGCATACAGAGGGATGAAGATGATGGGGTGGGGTGGTAGGAAGCTGGCAGTGGGTTACGGAGGGGTGAAGATGAAGGGGTGGAGTGGTAGGAAGCTGGCAGAGGGTAACAGGGGGATGAAGATGACAGGGCTGGGGTGGTAGTAAGCTGACAGTGGAGTACAGGGGGATGAAGATGACAGGGCTGGGGTGGTAGTAAGCTGTCAGTGGAGTACAGGGGGATGAAGATGACAGGGCTGGGGTGGTATGAAACTGGCAGAGGAGTACAGGGGGATGAAGATGACAGGGTGGGGTGGTAGAAAGCTGGCAGAGGGGTGCAGGGGGTGAAGATGACGGGGTGGGGTGGTAGGAAGCTGGCAGTGGAGTACAGGGGGGATGAAGATGACGGGGTGGGGTGGTAGAAAGCTGACAGAGGGGTACCGGGGGGATGAAGATGGCAGGGGTGGGGTGGTAGGAAGCTGACAGTGGAGTACAGGGGGTATGAAGATGGCAGGGTTTGGGATGGTAGAAAGATGGCAGAGGGGTACAGGGGGGATGACAGGGCTGGGGTGGTAGTAAGCTGGCAGTGCAGTACAGGGAGGATGAAGATGACAGGGGGTGGGGTGGTAGGAAGCTGGCAGAGGGGTACAGGGGGGGTGAAGATGACAGGGGTGGGGTGGTAGGAAGCTGGCAGGGGGGTACAGGGGGATGAAGATGACAGGGGGCGTGGTGGTAGGAAGCTGGCAGTGGAGTACAGGGGGATGAAGATGACGGGGTGGGGTGGTAGGAAGCTGGCAAAGGGGTACAGGGGGGTGAAAATGGCAGGGGTGGGGTGGTAGAAAGATGGCAGAGGGGTACTGGGGGGGTGAAGATGACAGGGCTGGGGTGGTGGCAAGCTGGCAGAGGGGTGCAGAGGGAATGATGATGACAGAAGGTAGGGTGGTGGATGCCAGGCACAGGGAGATGATTAGGATAATAATGACAGGGGGTCAGTAGGTGGACTCATATACCGGATGGCAGACATATCATCAGGGCTGTGTGTGAGAGTGGGGGGGCGGCTGGCAGCAGTGATTTTTGGGGTGCTCTCGGTCAGGGGGTGAAGTCACGGAATGCTGCCTGTCATGCTGTACCTTGAGGCTCTGGCAGACGGCCAGCTCTGGCAACTCCTCCTCTGCAGACGGTCCATCCTGGGGAGCGGATCGGAGAGCAACACGGCCACTGCAGGCATTATCCGAGGTCCCAGCTCTGCACATGGCAGGAGATCAGAGCAGAGCCCTGCAGAAGGGGAGGAGCTGGGGGAGGGAAGTACACGGAGCCATCCACTGACCCTGAGAGCTCGGACAGTGCAGTGCTGAAGTAGTCAGTCTGTTACTGGCAGGGGAAAACGCGGGCAGAAAAACGCCGCCCTGGGGACATTCCCTCCCACGTTAGGCAAATTAGGTAGCCGGTGAGGCCCCTGGGACTGCGGGGCCTTAGGCGACCGCCTAATTTGCCTAATTAGAGAGCCGCCTCTGTGCAGTGGATATATATTTACGAGACTGTCTGTGTATATATATATATATATATATATATATATATATATATATATATATATATATATATATATATATATATTACACTGCAGCTAACTGAATAACCTGCCTGCCAGAAGTATATTAGAAAAAGTACACCAGGAACGGCCTGCAGTCAGATATAGCTAAACTGTATGCAGTGGATATATATATATATCTATATATATATATATACACACACAAGACTGTCTGTATATACAGTGGGGACGGAAAGTATTCAGACCCCCTTAAATTATTCACTCTTTGTTATATTGCAGCCATTTGCTAAAATCATTTAAGTTAATTTTTTTCCTCATTAATATACACACAGCACCCCATATTGACAGAAAAACACAGCATTGTTGACATTTTTGCAGATGTATTAAAAAAGAAAAACTGAAATATTACATGGTCCTAAGTATTCAGACCCTTTGCTGTGACACTCATATATTTAACTCAGGTGCTGTCCATTTCTTCTGATCATCCTTGAGATGGTTCTACACCTTCATTTGAGTCAAGCTGTGTTTGATTATACTGATTGAAAAGCCACACACCTGTCTATATAAGACCTTACAGCTCACAGTGTATGTCAGAGCAAATGAGAATCATGAGCCTCTCCTCAGTGCAAGACACATGAAAGCCCGCATGGAGTTTTGCTAAAAAAACACCTGAAGGACTCCAAGATGGTGAGATATAAGATTCTCTGGTCTGATGAGACCAAGATAGAACTTTTTGGCCTTAATTTTAAGCAGTATGTGTGGAGAAAACCAGGCACTGCTCATCTCCTGTCCAATACAGTCCCAACAGTGAAGCATGGTGGTGGCAGCATCATGCTGTGGGGGGTATTTTTCAGCTGCAGGGACAGGATGACTGGTTGCAATCGAGGGAAAGATGAATGCGGCCAAGTACAGGGATATCCTGGACAAAAACCTTCTCCAGAGTGCTCAGGACCTCAGACTGGGCCAAAGGTTTACCTTCCAACAAGACAATGACCCTAAGTACACAGCTAAAATAACGAAGGAGTGGCTTCACAACAACTCCATGACTGTTCTTGAATGGCCTAGCCAGAGCCCTGACTTAAACCCAATTAAGCATCTCTGGAGAGACCTAAAAATGGCTGTGCGCCAACGTTTAACATCCAACCTGACAGAACTGGAGAGGATCTGCAAGGAGGAATGGCAGAGGATCCCCAAATCCAGGTGTGAAAAACTTGTTGCATCTTTCCCAAAAAGACTCATGGCTGTATTAGATCAAAAGGGTGCTTCTACTAAATACTGAGGAAAGGGTCTGGTTTGCACCAGAACCTGTGAACGGACCGAAAATTCGCACGAACGTTAGGACCCCATTGATGTCTATGGGACTCGAACATTCAAAATCAAATGTGCTTATTTTAAAGGCTAATTTGCATGGTATTGTCCTAAAAATGGTTTGGGGACCCGGGTCCTGCCCCAGGGGACATGTATCAATGCAAAAAAAACTTTTAAAAACGTCCGTTTTTTCAGGAGCAGTGATTTTAATGATGCTTAAAGTAAAAAAAAAAAAAGTGAAATATTCTTTTAAATATCGTACCTGGGGGGTGTCTATAGTATGCCTGTAAAGTGGCGCGTGTTTCCTGTGCTTAGAACAGTCCCTGCACAAAATGTCATTTTTAAAGGAAAAAATGTCATTTAAAACTGCTTGCGGGTTTAATGTAATGTCGGGTCCTGGCAATATGGATGAAAATCAGTGAGACAAACGGCATGGGTACCCCCCCAGTCCTTTACCAGGCCGTTTGAGTCTTGTATGGATATTAAGGGGAACCCCGCACCCAAATTAAAAAAAGGAAAGGTGTG
Source organism: Aquarana catesbeiana (assembly GCF_042186555.1). Classification (NCBI taxonomy): domain Eukaryota; kingdom Metazoa; phylum Chordata; class Amphibia; order Anura; family Ranidae; genus Aquarana; species Aquarana catesbeiana. Next base: position 120,894,501 of record NC_133335.1, on the reverse strand, counting down.
GGGCCACCAGGCCCTATATACTCTGAACAGCAGTATACAGGCGGTGCAAACAAGACAGGGACTGTAGGTTTGTTGTTAAGTAGAATCTGTTTGTAATTTTGAATGGGTACATTTTTAACGTGTTTAGCTCCAGCCAAAAAATCTTTTTTAAGCTTTTTGGAAAATATAGGGAAGGGTTATCACCCCTGTGACATTTGTTTTGCTGTCTGTGCTCCTCTTCAGAAGATTTCACCTCACTTTTTGTCCCAATGAACACTGTGCAGAGGTCTCACTACACTAACTTGTAGTTTTAGCTGAACACTGTGAGCAGGACACACTACACTAACTTGTAACTTTAGATGAACACTGTGCAGAGGTCTCACTACGATAACTTGTAGTTTTAGCTGAACACTGTGAGCAGGACGCACTACACTAACTTGTAGCTTTAGCTGAACACTGTGCAGAGGTCTCACTACACTAACTTGTAGTTTTAGCTGAACACTGTGAGCAGGACGCACTACACTAATTTGTAGCTTTAGCTGAACACTGTGCAGAGGTCTCACTACACTAACTTGTAGTTTTAGCTGAACACTGTGAGCAGGACGCACTACACTAACTGTAAATAGTCTAGCTGCCTGACTGTGGTACTAATAGGATCAAAAGAACACCAGCAATTTTCTTTAGGTAGCTGTAAATACTGTAACAAGACAAGCCTGCCTGTCAGTAGGAAGATAACAGGAACGGATCTAGCTAAACTGAATACAGTGTGTATATATATATATATATATATATATATATATATATATATATATATATATATATATATGCAACACCTGGGATGCATATATATACACAATACACTGTAAGTGCAGCTAACTCACTGACTGTCCTGCCTAATCTAGCTAACTCAAATGAAACGACACTGTCTCTCTGTCTATCTCTCAGCACGCCGGAACACACTACACAGGGCCGCCGTGCAGGCGGCCTTATATAGTGCGGGGCGTGTTTTAAACCCCCTGAGCCATAATTGGCCAAAGCCACCCTGGCTTTGGCCAATTACAGGTCCCTCTACCGACGGCGCTGTGATTGGCCAAGCATGCGGGTCATATTGCATGCTTGGCCAATCATCATCCAGCAATGCACTGCGATGCCGCAGTGAATTATGGGCCGTGACGCGCCACACGAATTTGGCACGAACGGCCCATATCGTTCACAATTCGGCGAACGATCAAACAGCCGATGTTCGAGTCGAACATAGGTTCAACTCGAACACGAAGCTCATCCCTACTTAGGACAATGTGATATTTCAGTTTTTCTTTTTTAATAAATCTGCAAAAATGTCAACAATTCTGTGTTTTTCTGTCAATATGGAGTGCTGTGTGTACATTAATGAGGAAAAAATGAACTTAAATTATTTTAGCAAATGGCTGCAATACAACAAAGAGTGAAAAATTTAAGGGGGTCTGAATACTTTCCGTCCCCAGTGTATATATTAAATACACTGCAGCTAACTAAATAACCTGCCTGCCAGAAGTATATTAGAAAAAGTATCACAGATCACATATGAGGGAATAGTGGAAGTCAATGGGGCTCGAACCTGCAAAATCCAAAGTTCTCACTGAAAGCTTATATGCAAGTTCTTTGCCATAAAAAGTATATTAGAAACAGTACACAAAGGAACGGCCTGCAGTCAGATAATTTAAGGGGGTCTGAATACTTTCCATCCCCACTGTATATATTAAATACACTGCAGCTAACTGAATAACCTGCCTGCCAGAAGTATATTAGAAAAAGTACACAAAGGAACGGCCTGCAGTCAGATATAGCTATATATATATACGAGACTGTCTGCATATATATTAAATACACTGCAGCTAACTGGATAACCTGCCTGCCAGAAGTATATTAGAAAAAGTACACAAAGGAACGGCCTACAGTCAGATATAGCTAAACTGTATGCAGTGGATATATATATATAAATATATATATATATATATATATATATATATATATATATATAGATACACACACACACAAGACTGTCTGTATATATATATATATATATATATATATATATATATATTAAATACACTGCAGCTAACTGAATAATAACCTGCCTGCCAGAAGTATATTAGAAAAAGTACACCAGGAACGGCCTGCAGTCAGATATAGCTAAAGGGAGTGCAGTGTATATATATATATATATATATATATATATATATATATATATACAAGACTGTCTGTATATATCTATTAAATACACTGCAGCTAACTGAATAACCTGCCTGCCAGAAGTATATTAGAAAAAGTACACAAAGGAACGGCCTGCAGTCAGATATAGCTAAACTGTATGCAGTGGATATATATATATATATATATATATATATATATACACACACACACACACAAGACTGTCTGTGTGTATATATATATATATATATATATATATATATATATATATATATATATATATATATATATATATATATATATATATATATTAAATACACTGCAGCTAACTGAATAATAACCTGCCTGCCAGAAGTATATTAGAAAAAGTACACCAGGAACGGCCTGCAGTCAGATATAGCTAAATGGAGTGCAGTGTATATATATATATATATATATATATATACAAGACTGTCTGTATATATCTATTAAATACACTGCAGCTAACTGAATACCCTGCCTGCCAGAAGTATATTAGAAAAAGTACACCAGGAACGGCGTGCAGTCAGATATAGCTAAACTGTATGCAGTGGATATATATATACGAGACTGTCTGTATATATATATATAGTAAATACACTGCAGCTAACTGAATAACCTGCCTGCTCAATCTAAATTACACTCTCTCTCCATCCACGCCAACAACACACTACACAGGGCTGACGTGCAGGCAGCTTTATATAGTGTGGGGCATGGACTTAGTCCCCCTGAGCCATGATTGGCAAAAGGGACCCTGCCTTTGGCCATTTATGGCCCTCTTAGCTGAGGGCGCTGGGATTGGCCAAAGCATGTAGGTCATGGTGCATGCTTTGGCCAATCATCATACAGCAATGTACTGCGTTGCATTATGGGCCGTTCGCCACTCGAATTTGGTGCAAACGGCCCATAATGTTCAGTTTTCGACGAACGGGTGAACAGCCAATGTTCGAGTTGAACTCATGTTCGACCCGAACAGAAAGCTCATTCCTACTATAGCTCTGAAAAATGATCCTGCAGTCCCAGAAAATAGTGCCCAATTAAGGCCATTTAAGACTTCAACTCTCAGAAACTGAGCGCTAATGCAAATGGAAAGCAGCGTTATTGCGGGCAAAAATGCCTGTCAGATCACATATGAGGGAATAGTGGAAGTCAATGGGGCTCGAACCTGCAAAATCCAAAGTTCTCACTGAAAGCTTATATGCAAGTTCTTTGCCATAAAAATGTATGGGGACCTGAGTCCTACCCCAGGGGACATGTATCAATTGGAAAAAATGTTTTTAAAACGGCCGTTTTTTCAGGAGCAGTGATTTTAATAATGCTTAAAGTGAAACACTAAAAATTAAAAATTCCTTTAAATATGCCTGGGGGGTGTCTATAGTATTCCTGTAAAGTAGCGCACCTTTCCTGTGTTTATTACTGTACCGCAGCAAAATGACATTTCTAAAGGGAAACATTTCATTTAAAAATTGCTTGCGGCTGTAATGAATTGCTGATTCCCGGCAATATAGAGTTAAAAACAAAGAAAAAAAATGGCATAGTTTCCCCCCACTGGTCCAAACCAGGCCCTTCGAGTCTGGTATAGATATTAAGGGGACTCCACGCCAAATTTAAAAAAAAAATGGCGTAGGGGTCCCCCCAAAATCCATACCAGACCTGAAAGGTATAGATATTAAGGGGAACCCTGCACCAAAATTTTTTAAAAATTGGCGCAAGGTCCCCCCAAAATCCATACCAGACCCTTATCCAAGCATGCAACCTGGCAGGCAGCAGGAAAAGATGGGGGGACGAGAGAGCACCCCCCCTCCTGAACCGTACCAGGCCACATGTCCTCAACATGGGGAGGGTGCTTTGGGGTCCCCCCAAAACACCTTGTTGATTGGGACAAAGGCCTCATCCTCACAATCCTTGCCCGGTGGTTGTGGGGGTCTGTGGGTGGGGGGCTTATCGGAATCTTGAAGCCCCCTTTAACAAGGGGACCCCCAGATCCCGCCCCCCTATGTGAATGGGTATCGGGTACATTGTGCCCCTACACATTCACCAAAAAAAGCAGTAAAATGTGACAAAAGACAATAGCCGTTTTTTGACTATTCCGTCATTGTAAAATAGCTCTGAGTGGTCTCCCCCAAGCCGTGTCACCCGTCATCTTCTCCTGGTGCTGTCTCTCCTGCCTCCGCCTACTTCTCCCGCTGCCATGTTCTTTTTCCCCGCTGTCTTCCTTCGTTGTGTTCTCCCCGCTGTCTGGTGTTTCTTACACGGAGTCCCTGGAAAAAAGGGAGCGGGCTTTCCGTGTGACGTCAACGGATGGTCACGCCCCATGGCTGTGTAAGGGACGCCAGACAGTGGGGAGAACACAACTAAGGAAGACGGCGGGGAGGAAGAACATGGCAGGGAGGAAGAACATGGTGGGGAGGAAGAACACAGTGGAGAGCAAGAACACGGCGGAGAGGAACTTCTCTAGGCAGAGGCGGGAGAGACGGCAACAGAAGATGGCAAAACGAGAGACAGCACCAGGAGAATAGAGTGGGTTACACGGCTCGGGGTAGAAGACCACTCAGGCCACTATTTTACAATAAAGGAATTGTCAAAAAAAATTGTTTTTTTGTCACATTTCACAGCTTTTTTTTGTTGAATGAGTAGGGGTACAATGTAACCGATACCCATTCACATGGGGGGCTGGGATCTGGGGGTCCCCTTGTTAAAGGGGGCTTCCAAATTCTGATAAGCCGATTCCGATAAGCCCCCACCTGCAGACCCCCACAACCACTGAGGCCCCCCAAAGCACACTCCCCATGTTGAGGGCACGTGGCCTGGTATGGTTCAGGAGGAGAGGGGAGCTCTCTCATCCCTCCCCCTCTTTTCCTGCGGCCTGCCAGTTTGCGTGCTCAGATAAGGGTCTGGTAAGGATTTTGGGGGACCCCCACGCCATTTTTTTTTATAATTTTGGTGCAAGGTTCCCGTTAATATCCATAGCAGACCGGAAGGGCTTCGTATGGATTTTGGGGGGAACCCCACGCATTTTTTAAAAATTTTGATGCAGGGTTCCCCATAAAAACCATACCAGACCTGAATGGTCTTGTATGGACCTTGGGGGGGACCCCTATGCCATTTTTTTTTTCATTTTGGTGTGGAATTCCCCTTAAAGTCCATTCCAGATCTGAAGGGCCTGGCATGCACTGGAGGGGGGACCCCATGCCGTTTTTTTCCTTGATTTTTTAATAGCTGATTTTTTTATTCCACACCATAATATTATTGAATATTTACATACCATTGCATGCATTTGAAGAGTTAAAATGATGGAATAAACCAAACTGATGTGCATTCACTAATTATGCTGCTGAGTACAATGTACGTTTTCAGGAGGTGAGACCATTGGTGGGATTCAAACCCATTACTTGAACCTTTGAAGGTAGCAGGGCATACCACTACGTTATGGAGCTGAGCACAATCATAAACAGAAAATACTATTAATAATGCTTGATTCTTTTCATTCTATATACTAATGTTTTGCATTTGAGACATTAATATTATAGTATTAACTAGGGATGAGCCGAACACCCCCCCGGTTCGGTTCGCAGCAGAACATGCAAACAGGCAGAAAATTTGTGTGAACACCGTTAACCACATGCCGATCAGCCACCACAGTTGTACTGCGGCAGCATGGCACGGCTGGGTGAAACAACTCCCTGTGGCCACTAGAGCGCGAGTGCAAGCCTCCGGGGACGCGCGTGCTCCCGCTCGCTCCCTTAGCCGAGGCTAATATGCAAGTTATTGTCATAAGAAGTGTTTGGGGAACCGGGTCCTGCCCCAGGGGACACCTATCAATGCAAAAAAAAGTTTTAATAACGGACATTTTCTCGGGATCAGTGATTTTAATAATGCTTAAAGTGAAACAATAAAAGTGAAATATTCCTTTAAATATCATGCCTGGGGGGTGACTATAGTATGCCTGTAAAGTGGTGCAGTTTAGAACAGTCCCTGCACAAAATGACATTTCTAAAGGAATAAAAGTAATTTAAAAATTCTTGCGGCTGTAATGTAATGTTGCCCCCCCAGCCCATTACCAGGCCCTTTGGGTCTGGTATGGATATTAAGGGGAACCCCACACCCAAATTTAAAAAAAAAGACGTGGGGCCCCCAGGCCCTATATACTCTGAACAGCAGCAGTATACAGGTAGTCACCCGGGTTACAAACAAGATAGGGACTGTAGGTTTGTTCTTAAGTTGAATCTGTTTGTAATTTGGAACAGATACATTTTGTATGTGTAGTTCCAGCCAAAAAAATCAATTTTTAAGCTTTTTTGGATAACATAGGGAAGGGTTATCATCACCCCTGTAACATTTGTTTTGCTGTCTGAGCCCCTGTTCAGAAGATTTCACCTCACTTTCTGTCCCAATGACAATTGGATTTAGAAAATTTTGGGTTATTAGGGAAACAAGGATTGATGATAAAGCATCAGTGGAGACACCTTTTCCCCATATTAACTCTTACAGGAGAGAATTTCCCTTCCTAGGGGTAGATTTCCTCTTACTTTCTGTTGTCTCCCTCCGTTTGTAAGCAGGAGTCGTTTGTAAGTCGGATGTTTGAAAATAGGGGACCAGCTGTATATACTATACGGCCTGCCCTATACACTCTGCGGAAAATTGGGCCTTAGGTGTTGGTGGTACCAGAACACTGTAAGCCCTAACAGTTACTCTTGGTGGGCACTGGAACGGGCCCTGCTGTAAAATATTATATCAAGAATTTTAATTACGCGCCCCTGTTAAACAGGGGCATACAAATTGGGCGTTAGGCGGTTGTGGTGGTGGTGGCACAACACTGTAATACCTCACAGATACTTTTGTTGAGTGCAGGAACAGGCCTTGCTGTGAAATATTAGATCAAAAATTGTAATTACGTGCCCCTGTTAAACAGGGGCATAAAAATTAGGCCTTAGGTGGTGGTGGTGGCACAACACTGTAAGGACTCACAGATACTTTTGTTGAGCACTTGGAACAGGCCCTGCTGTGAAATATTAGATCAAAAATTGTATTTACATGCCCCTGTTAAACAGGGGCAGAAAAATTGGGCCTTAGGCAGTGGTGGTGGTGCCCTGAACCGAAAATATTCCTAGAAGCTATCATCATGAAGATGGAGGAGGAATAGGATAGTCACTCAGCAAATTAGGATAGTCACTCAACATATGAAGTCTTCAAGGGATCCCACATCCATAGAAAAATCAATCTGTTACATCAGCATCAAGTCCTTGGTAGCTGGTGATCCAAGACTAATTCATTTTTATGAATGTGAGCCGATCAACAGAGTCTGTGGACAGGCGCACTCTGTGATCGGTTACAAAGCCTCCAGCAGCACTGAATGCGCATTCAGAAAGAACGCTGGATGCAGGACAGGCCAGTAGCTCAACTGCATATTGAGCAAGTTCTGGCCAGTGGTACATCCTCAAGACCCAGTAATCCAGTGGATGTTCTGGTGGAAAGGTCTCCAAGTCTGATCTTGCCCCCAGATATTCCTGCATCATGTAATTTAGACGCTGGCGATGGTTGCTTGAACTGATCAGACCTGGGCGCTGAGGACTGAAGAATTGTCTGAAGGCATCGGTCAGCCAGCCACCTTCTCCACCGCTCTTTCTGTGACTGAACGAAGCCTCAGCAACACATTGTCCAGCACCAAGAAATTGTAACCTCCCAGGCTCTGGAGACGCATTGCACAAACTATTCTGCAAGGCCTCCTGAAGATGTTTGATCCTCTGCTCCCTCTGCAAAGGCTGGATAAGTTCTGCAACCTTACCCTTGTAACATGGATCAAGAAGGGTTGCCAGCCAGTAATGATCCCTCTCCTTGATACCACGAATCCTAGGGTTCTTTCGCAGGCTTTGCAGGATCAGGGAGGCCATGCAGCATAAGTTTGCAGAGGCATTCGATCCTGAGTCCTCTGGGTCACTAAGGATCACATGATCCTCAACCACCTCCTCCCAGCCACGTACAACTGCATGGGTTTCTGGGGACTGCAAACGATCCCTTGACGACTGCTGATGCTGTGTTATCCTCCACCCCAATTCTGACACAATCCTCCTCCTCTTCCTCCTCCTCCTCCTCTTCTTCCTGTGTGATCGGCGGGCCTGCAGGAATACTAGTATCTGGATAAAGGGGGCCTTGAGAGGTAAGGAAGTCCTCCTCTTCCTCTTCCTCCCGCTGTTCTTCCTCAAGTGCCCTGTCCATTATTCCATGAAGCGTGTGCTCCAATAGGAAGACGAGAGGGACAGTATCACTGATGCATGCACTGTCACTGCTCACCATCCTCGTGGTCTCCTCAAATGGTGACGGGACAGTGCATGCATCCTTGATCAGTAGCTACTGGCATGGCGAAAAAAGCCAAGCTCCCTTGACCCTGTCCTGCTGCCATACTCACACAGGTACTCATTGATGTCCCTCTGCTGTGTGTGCAGCCGCTGCAGCATTGCCAACGTTGAGTTCCACCTGGTGGGCATGTCACAAATGAGGCGGTTCTTGGGCAGGTTGCATTCTCTTTGAATGTCAGCCAGCCAAGCACTGGCATTATATGACCGGCGGAAATGACCACAGACTTTCCTGGCCTGCCTCAGAAGATCCTGTAAGCCAGGGTACCTGCTCAAGACCTGCTGCACCACCAAATTCAGGACGTGAGCCAAACAGGGAACATGGGTCAAGTGTCCTTGTGAGAGGGCAAAGAGGAGAGGGATGCCATTGTCGCATACAACTATTCCTGGCTGAAGCTGGCATGGCGTCAACCACCTCTGAGCCTGCCCCTGCAGAGCTGACAGAATCTCTGCCCCAGTGTGGCTCCGGTCCCCTTAGCAGACCAACTCAAGCACTGCATGGCATCTTTTTGCCTGAGTGCTTGCGTAGCCCCTTGAACGCCTACAGAGCACCGCTGGTTCACAGGAGAAATCTGCAGAGGAAGAGGCCATAGAGGAAGAAGAAAAGGAGGGGGTGGAGCAGAGAGCTGTGGCAGAATCACCACTAGCATTTTGCGTGGTGGCGGAACAAGCTCCAACAATACTGAACCCTGTCCTGCATCCTTCCCAGTTGCCAGCAGAGTTACCCAGTGCGCCGTGAAAGAAAGGTAACGTCTCTGTCCATGCCTGCTGGACCATGAGTCAGCAGTAATATGCACCTTACTGCTGACCACCCTGTCCAACAAGGCCAAGACATTGCCTTCCACATGCTGGTAGAGAGCTGGAATGGCCTTCCGTGAAAAGAAATGGCGTTTGGGAACCTTCCACTGAGGTACCGCACATTCCACAAATTAATGAAAGGGGGCAGAGTCTACCAGCTGAGAAGGCAGCAGTTGCAGTGCTAACAATTTGGTCAAGCTAGCATCCAGACGCTGAGAATGTGGATGGCTGGGACCGAATCTCTTTAGACGGTTTAGCAACTGGGGTAGGGAAATTTGCCTGCTAAAATCCGATGTTGGTGTACCGCTAGCAGATTGGCCGCAAGTACTTGGGACACCTATTTCTATACCTTCATTCCTCTCAGTGCAGGTTTCTGAGAGGACTGGAGGTATAGTGGGGTTGGAGATCCCAGCTGATGAGGGGCAAGGAGAGGTCCGCCTTGTTCTTTGATGTGGGTCTTTTAAGTGCTGTTGCCAACAGACTGCATGGGAGGCCGTCATATGTCTGGTCAAGCATGTGGTGCCCAATCGGCTGCTGTTTTGGCCACGCTTGATACGCTTCAGACATATGTTGCAAACAGCAACGGTGCGCTCTGTTGCATATGTGTCAAAAAAGGCCCATACCAAAGAACTTTTCAAAATATTTGGGGAGTCAGCAGCGCCCAGCAGCACCCTGCACCTGCTTAGCTCTGCAGTGTGATATAACAGGGTGGCTGCCCTTAAGCTGCCCCCTGGACAGCATCCTGACTCCTCCTCCTCCTCTATCAGGCACCCAAGTAGAGTCAGTGACCGCATCATCCCCTCCCTCCTCATAACTGGAGCAAACTTGGCAGTATGCTGCAGCTAGGGGAACATGACTGCCAGATTGCTGTCCTTCTTGGGCACCCCCTCTCTCTGGGCTCACGTTACTCCCTTGCTTAATCTGGGTACCATCATCGGAGCCTTCAAATCGATGCGCATCCTCCTGCAGCATGTACCCGTCACTGTGGTTGAATAGTTTGGGGGACTCCTCCATGCATGATGGTGGGGCTAGGGAAGGAGAGACTGTTGACATGGTGCCGATGGAATAGACCGCTTTGGCAGCTGCATTGGCAGGCAAACTACTCTGAGCCTGGGTGACAGAGAATGAGGAGAGCTTTGTTATCTTGTTTGGATATTAAGGGGAACCCCACATCAAACAAAAAAAAATTATTGGGGTCCCCCCTAAAATCCTTACCAGACCCTTATCCGAGCACGCAACCTGGCAGGCCGCAGGAAAAGAGGGGAGGGACAAGAGAGCACCCCCCTCCTCCTGAACCATACCAGGCCACATGCCCTCAACATGGGGAGGGTGCTTTGGGGTCCCCACCCTTGCCCGGTGGTTGTGGGGGTCTGCGGGTGGGGGACTTATCGGAATCTGGAAGCCCCCTTTAACAAGGAAACCACCAGATCCCGCCCCCCCATGTGAATGGGTATCGGGTACATTGTACCCCTACCCATTCACCAAAAAAAGCAGTGAAATGTGACAGAAAACAATAGCCGGTTTTTGACAATTCCTTTATTGTAAAATAGCTCTGAGTGGTATTCTCCCCTCGAGCCGTGTCACCCGCTGTCTTCTCCTGGTGCTTTTTTTTCTGCCTCTGCCTACTTCTCCTGCTGCCATGTTCTTCTTCCCCTGCTGTCTTCATTCGTTGTGTTCTCAGAGCCCGCCCCTTTTTTTCTGGCTAAAAGGGGGCGGGCTTTCTGTGTGACGTCAACGGATGGTCACGCCCCATGGCTGTGTAAGAGACGCCAGACAGCGAGGAGAACACAACATCGGGAGAAGTAGGCAGAGGCGGGAGAGACAGCGACAGAAGACAGCAGCAAGTGAGACAGCACCAGGAGATGACAGCAGGTTACATAGCTCGGGGGGAGAAGACCTCTCAGAGCTATTTTACAATAAAGGAATTGTCCAAAAACGGCTATTGTTTTTTGTCACATATCACTGCTTTTTTTGGTGAATGGGTAGGGGTACAATGTACCCGATACCCATTCACATGGTGGGGGCGTGATCTGGGGGTCCCCAGGCAAGGGTTGTGGGGAGGAGGCCCTTGTCCCCATCAACATGGGGACAAGGCATTTTGGGGGGGACCCCAAAGCACCCTCCCCATGTTGAGGGCATGTGGCCTGGTACAGTTCAGGAGGAAGGGGGCCGCTCTCTCATCCCCCCTCTTTTCCTGCGGCCTGCCAGGTTGCATGCTCAGATAAGGGTCTGGTATGGATGGACGCCATGTTTTTTTCATTTTAGTGCAGGGTTCCCCTTAATATCCATAGCAGACCTGAAGGGCCTGGTGTGGATTTTGGTGGGACTCGCATATAATTTTTTTATATTTTGATGCGGGGGTTCCCCTTAATATTCATACTAGATCCAAAAAAGGGCCTGGTAATGGGGGGGGGACCCCACGCCATTTTTGTTAAATTTTGGCATGGGGTCCCCTCTGAATCCATACTAATCCCGTAAGGGCCTGGTATAGAGCTGGGGGGGACCCTCATGCAATTTTTTTTGGCTGGCATTTTTTTTTGTACTTTCAGTGGGGAAGCCGCTGACAGCTTAAGATTCATTGGTTGTTAAGGTTAAAAAAAACCCAAAACACAAAAAAATCACATCACAAACGCAACAGTTGCATTTCTTGTGCAGTTCCATTGAAATCTATTACCCGCAAATCGCGTGAAAAAAGTCCCCGACCATTTCCAAAGATGCACTGGCCACAAAACGCATAGATGTGAACTAGTACCATAAGAAACCATGTTAAATGGACTGTAGTGTGTTTCTGAAAACTGCAAAGCGCACTAAAAAAAGTATAGGTGTGAACCTAGGGTTAGGGCCAGTTCATACTGGAGTGAGAGGAGATGCTCTTTACAGGCACTATTTTTAGCACCTGTAAAGCGCCTCCAGTGTGAAAGCAGGCTAAAATGTAAAAGATCTTGCACTTCCCCAAAACTAGTTAAGAAGAAAGAAAAGAGGAAAAAAAACACACAAGCTCAATAATGTACTTTTATTTTGCCAGCAGAAACAAAATTATGTACATTTACTAGCTTCAAAAAAAATTTCTACAGGATCTATGGTGCTACATTTCGCAAAACAGTTAACAATTGGGTTTTAAGGTCCCTGCTCATAGGAGCCTACAATCTAAAATTTGTCTAAACCTTAGAGTGGACACAGCTTTACTTTCAGTGTATAACAGGCAAACACATCACATTTTTATCTGCAAGATTATAGAAACATACTTAACAGTCATTATTCTTACAAAGCATTCCAACATAGTATTAAAAAAGCCACTTGTTCAAAATATAACACCCGTCACCACCCAACAAATCCACACATATACATACATTGGTGACCATGTTCTGCTGGAAACTGCATTTCTGTGTACATGATTAAGCAATGAGCTCAAAGAGTAGAAGGTCAGCACATGCTCCCAAACCATGTTTGCATGAACAGACAGGAACAATACACACACACAACATTGACAGCATGGACACATAAACCAACTTTTGATTGAAAAAAATGCACAAGAATTTCAGTAAAAAGCCCCTAGTCGGGCGTTAGTCAATAGGCACAATCTCATTCCTTCGCACCCCCCCCCCCCAAATCACAGCAAAAACCCTGGCCTTCTCAGGCCAAACAAGCCCCCTACTGAAGTCCTTTATATAAGGTAAGTTGTATTGTTAGCACACTGACACACGCCCAATAGAAGTACACGCCCACCAGTATCTTTCAATCTATCTGTTTGTGTATGTCTAAAGTGATTGCACCTGATAGGAAGGAACAATACTATTTGCAACTGTGTTAGCCCTTAGCTATGTGCATCAAATCTCCAACCACAGGCAAAAGATCGAAGTCCGTTTGCATGCACATAAAAAAAGCAACAGTTTTCTAAGCATATGTACCTGTGCAGTGTAAACCCTACAATTTTATAATGTCCAAGTCCCTGGGCATGAGAGACATGACAGAATTGCTACCCACTTAGCCAGCAGGCAGCCTCACACATGTTCTCTGCATCTCTGTGGTGTGAACCAGTCCTAAGTCCATAGCCATGCTCAGTGTCACAAGCAATATACAATATATTGGCCTAAGTATTGGGACGCCTGCCTTTAAACGCACATGAACTGTAATGGCATCCCAGTCTTAGTACGTAGGGTTCAAAATTCATTTGGCCCACCCTTTGCAGCTATAACAGCTTCAACTCTTCTGGGAAGGCTGTCCACAAGGTTTAGGAGTGTGTCTATGGGAACGTTTGACCATTCTTTCAAGTGCATTTATGAAGTCAGGCACTAATGTTTGATGAGAAGGCCTGGCTTACAGTCTCCGCTCTAATTCATCCCCAAGGTGTTTTGTTGTGTTGAGGTCAGGACTCTGTCCAGGCCAGTCAAGTTCCTTCACCCCAAACTCACTCATCCATGTCTTTATGGACCTTGCTTTGTGCACTGGTCCAAATCATTTGGTGGAGGGGGGATTATGATGTGGGGTTGTTTTTCAGGGGTTGGGCTTGGCCTCTTAGTTCCAGTTAAGGGAACTCTTAAGGCATCAGCATACCAAGACTTTTTGAACAATTTCATGCTTCCAACTTTGTGGGAACAGTTTGGGGATAGCCCCTTCCTGTTCCAACTTGACTTCACAAAGTAAGGTTCATAAAGATATGGATGAGCGAGTTTGGGGTGGAGGAACTCAACTGGCTGCACAGAGTCCAGACCTCAACCTGATAGAACACCTTTTGGCTGAATTAGAGCAGAGACTGTGAGCCAGGTTTTCTCATCCAACATCTGTGCCTGGCCTCACAAATGCACTTCTGGAAGAATGGTCAAACATTTCCATAGACACACTAAACCTTATGGACAGCTTTCCTAGCCTTCCCAGAATCTGTTCAAGCTGCAAAGGGTGGGCCAAATCAATATTTAATCCTACGGAATAAGACTGGGCTGGACATTAAAGTTAATGTGTGTGTAAAGGCAAGCATCCAAATACTTTTGATTGGATAGTGTATCTGGCAAGAATTACAATGGTAGTGGAACCCTCCTACACATAAATACTACGTTTAGTTTTAGGACCAGGGAGATGAGACAATTTCTCTACAGGAATTGAACCCAGAAGCTCAGCAGAAGTTCTAACCTCTACGCCACAGAGCTGACACATGTGAAAACCTCCTACACATAAATACTGCATTTCTTTGGACATACAGGTGATGGAATTACATTACACAAGAGTAATTCTGGATTTATTTAGTGATATTTGGTGGCTCTTTGTGTGTCAGTGTAGAATATTAATAATAATGATAATATTACCTTCAGATTTCTGATGTTGGTACACATTTCACATTTTTTGGGCTCAAATTATGATTATTTGGAAATAATAAAAAGCACAAAACATTGTGACTCATTTTAAATTTGCATCAACAATGGTACTGTTTGTGCATTGTAAAGACACCTGTTTGAGTTTGGGTAAAGATTGTTATGAGATGGAAAGTAACAAGTGAAAGTGACAGAGAAAAATATATTTTACCAAAACATCAAAACATTCCACATTCTAGTATTCTTAAAAACAAAATATTTTAAATAGAAGCAACAATGTTGCAAAGAAAAATTTATTTCAGAGAAAGATAGATTTCATCTCAACATTAAAAGGATTCATTTGTGAAAGTTACAATTGTACCATTAGAATCAATGGCTAAAACTTGCATTGGACTATAATAGCGCAGACTTTCACTTTCATAAAATGCTCTTTAACACAGCGCTCATTTTTGTATTTACTATAGCGCCCTGTAAAAAAGACACTGGAGTTAAAATGAGCATACTCAGTTTTGTTGGCACCAAGTTGTACAAAAACAGGGAATTTATCTCTTCTCAGACTTTTAAAGATATTTCAGTGTAGAAATCACTTTTTCACATAGTTTAAAAGCAGATTACCTTTAAATAATATACAGCATATTTCAGTACTATTTAGGCAATTATATCATGCTCTAAACAATATTTCCATGTGCAATTCTCCAGGTTTTAGCAGAGTAAGGTTTGGGTGCTATTTGGTTTCAGGGAACTATAGTAAATTCGATTTTGGGAGTATTTTCTCACCAGCGCTATAGTGAATACCGTTTTAGCACTAAATAGTGCTAATTACCTCGATTATCACTAATTAGTGGCAATTAGCGATAAATAGTGCCGCGGCGCTATAGTAAATTAATTCTTTAAGTATGTAAACAGTAAAAAAAAGGACAGACCATATTGGCCCCATAAAGAATGAGGAAGGATATCTGGTTACAAAGGATGGGGATATGACAAAGGTATTAAATGTGTTCTCCTCAGTCTTCACGAGGGAATTGGGGGGCTTCAGTACCCAAAACTGTAGTGTTTATCCTTATGACTTAGGGATGAGCTGAACACCACCCCCCCGGGTTCAGTTCGCACCAGAACCTGTGAACAAACTGAAAGTTCGTGCAAACTTTAGAACCCCGTTAAAGTCTATAGGACTCGAACATTCAAAATCAAAAGTGCTAATTTTAAAGGCTAATATGCAAGTTATTGTCCTAAAAAGGGTTTGGGGACCCGTGTCCTGCCCCAGGGGACATGTATCAATGCAAAAAAAGTTTTAAAAACTGACGTTTTTTCGGGAGCAGTGATTTTAATGATGCTTAAAGTAAAAAAAAGTGAAATATTCCTTGAAATATTGTGGCTGGGGGGTGTCTATAGTATGCCTGTAAAGTGGCGCGTGTTTCCCGTGCATGGAACAGTCCCTGCACAAAATGACATTTGTAAAGGAATTAAAGTCATTTAAAACTGCTTGCGGCATTTAATGTAATGTCGGGTCCCGGCAATACGGATGAAAATTAGTGAGACAAACGGCATGGGTACCCCCCCAGTCCATTATCAGGCCCTTTGGGTCTTGTATGGTTTTTAAGGGGAACCCCGCACCCAAAATTAAAAAAAGGAAAGGCGTGGGGCCCCCAGGTCCTATATACTCTGAACAGCAGTATACAGGCGGTGCAAACAAGACAGGGACTGTAGGTTTGTTGTTAAGTAGAATCTGTTTGTAATTTTGAACTGGTACATTTTTTAAGTGTAGCTCCAGCCAAAAAATCTATTTTTAAGCTTTTTGGAAAACATAGGGAAGGGTTATCACCCCTGTAACATTTGTTTTGCTGTCTGTGCACCTCTTCAGAAGATTTCACCTCACTTTCTGTCCCAATGACAAATGTTTTTTGAAAATTTGGGGTTTTTAGTGAAACAAGGATTGGTGATAAAGCATCAGTGGAGATGAGACACGTTTTTCTTATATTAACTCTTACAGGAGAGAATTTCCCTTCCTAGGGGTAGATTTCATCTCACTTCTTGTTGTCTTCTTCCGTTTGCAAGTAGGAGTCGTTTGTAAGTTGGATGTTTGAAAGTAGGGGCCTGCCCTATATACTCTGCAGAAATTGAGGCCTTAGGTGTTGGTGTTGCCACAACACTGTAAGCCCTCACAGTTACTCTTGGTGGGCGCAGGAACGGGCTCTGCTGTGAAATATTAGATCAAGAATTGTAATTACATGCCATTGTTGAACAGTGGTAGAAAAATTGGGCCCTTGGTGGTGGTGCTGCTGGTGCCACAACATTGTAAGTCCTCACAGTTACTCTTGGTGGGCGCTGGAACGGGCCTTGCTGTGAAATATTATATCCAGAATTGTAATTACATGCACCTGTTGAACAGGGGCAGAAAAATTGGGCCTTTGGTGGTGGTGGTGGTGTTGCCACAACACTGTAAGCCCTCACAGTTACTCTTGGTGGGCGCAGGAATGGGCCATGCTGTGAAATATCAGATCAAGAATTGTAATTACATGTCCCTGTTGAACAGGGGCAGAAAAATTGGGCCTTAGACACTGGTGCCACAACACTGCAACCCCTCACAGATGCTATAGTTGGAGCGCAGGAATGAGCCCTGCTGCAAAGTATTGCATCAAAAATTGTAATTATACGCCCCTGTTAAACAGGGGCAGAAAAATTGGGCCTTGGGCACTGGTGCTGGTGCCAAAACACTGCAACCCCTCACAGATAATTGGAGCACAGGAATGAGCCCTGCTGTAAAGTATTGCATCAAAAATTGTAATTACACGCCCCTGTTAAACAGGGGCAGAAAAATTGGGCCTTAGCCACTAGTGGCGGTGCCCAGAACCAAAAATGTTCTTACAAGCTATAAGCATGAAAATTGAGGAGGAAGAGGATTGTCACTCAGCATAACAGGATAGTCACTCAGCATAGGCAGTCTTGTAGGGATCTCACATAAAAAAAAAATATTCGGTTACATCAGGTGCTTGGTAGCTGGTGATCCAAGACTGATTCATTTTTATGAAGGTCAGCTGATCGACCGATTCGGTGGACAGGCACACCCTGTGATCGGTTACAAAGCCTCCAGCAGCACTGAATGTGCGTTCCGAAAGAACTCTGGATGCAGGACAGGCCAGTAGCTCAATTGCATACTGTGCAAGCTCTGGCCAGTGATCCATCCTCAAGACGCAGTAACCCAGAGGATTTTTGGTGGGAAAGGTGTCCAAGTCTGATCTTGCCCCTAGGTATTCCTGCACCATGTGAATCAGACGCTGACGATGGTTACTGGAACCGACCATACCTTGAGTTTGCGGACTAAAACATTGTCTGAACGCATCGGTCAGACGATCACCTTCTCCACCGCTCCTTCTGTGATTGACCGAAGCCTCAGCCACACATTGTCCAGGAGGACCAGGAAATTGTAACCTCCCGGGCTCTGGAAACATTTTGCACAAACCTTTCTGCAAGGCCTCCCGAAGATGTTTCATCCTCTGCTCCCTCTGTTATGGCAAGATAAGGTCCGCAACCTTACCCTTGTAATGTGGATCAAGGAGGGTTGCCAGCCAGTAATGATCCCTCCCCTTGATACCACAAATGCAAGGATCCTTCCACAGGCTTTGCAGGATCAGGGAGGCCATGCAGCCTAGGTTTGATGAGGAATTCGGTCCAGAGTCCTCTGGGTCACTAAGGGCGACATGATCCGCAGCCACCTCCTCCCAGCCACGTACAAGTCCATGGGTTTCTTCGGACTTTAAATGATCCCTTGAAGACTGCTGCTGATGCTGAGTGCCAGGCTCCACCTCCATGCTGACACAATTCCTCCTCCTCCTCCTTCTCTTCCTGTGTGATCGGCGGGCACGCAGAAACACTGTCTGGATAAAGGGGGCCTTGAGAGGTAAGGAAGTCCTCCTCTTCCTCCCTCTGTTCTGCCTCAAGTGCCCTGTCCATTATTTCATGTAGCGTGTGCTCCAACAGGTGGACAAGAGGGACAATATCACTGATGCATGCACTGTCACTACTCACCATCCTCGTGGCCTCCTCAAATGGTGACAGGACAGTGCATGCATCCCTGATCATAGCCCACTGGTGTGGGAAAAAAAACAAGCTCCCTTGACCCTGTCCTGGTGCCATAGTCGCATAGGTACTCATTGATGGCCCTCTGCTGCATGTGCAGCTGCAGCATGGCCAATGTTGAGTTCCACCTGGTGGGCATGTCACAGATTAGGCGGTTCTTGGGCAAGTTAAATTCCTTTTGGAGGTCAGCCAGCCGAGCACTGGCATTATATGACCTGCGGAAATGCACACAGACTTTCCTGGCCTGCCTCAGGACATCCTGTAAGCCCGGGTACCTGCCCAAGAACTGCTGCACCACCAAGTTAAGGACGTGAGCCAAACAGGGCACATGGGTCAGTTGTCCCTGTCGGAGGGCAGAGAGGAGGTTGGTGCCATTGTCGCAAACCACCATTCCTGGCTTAAGCTGGCGTGGCATCAACTACCTCTGAATCTGCCCCTGCAGAGCTGACAGAATCTCTGCCCCAGTGTGGCTCCTGTCCCCCAAGCACACCAGCTCAAGCACCACATGGCATCTTTTTGCCTGCGTGCTTGCATAGCCCCTTGAACGCCTATGGAGCACTGCTGGTTCCGAGGACAAATCAGCACAGGAAGAGGCCATGGAGGAAGAAGAAGAGGAGGGGGTGGAGGAGAGAGGTGTGGCAGAATCACCACTAGTAGAATTTTGGCGGCATGGTGGCGGAACAATCTGCAACACTACTGCACCCTGTCCTGCATCCTTCCCAGCTGCCAGAAGAGTCACCCAGTGCACGGTGAAAGATAGGTAACATCCCTGTCCATGCCTGCTGGACCATGAGTCAGCGGTAATATGCACCTTACCACTGACCGCCCTGTCCAGCTAGGCCAAGACATTGCCTTCCACATGCCGGTAGAGAGCCGGAATCGCCTTCCGTGAGAAAAAGTGGCGTTTGGGAATCTGCCACTGAGGAACCGCACATTCCACAAACTCATGGAAGGGGGCAGAGTCTACCAACTGAAAAGGCAGCAGTTGAAGTACTAGCAATTTAGCCAAGCTAGCATTCAACCGCTGGACATGTAGATGGCAGGAAGCGAACTTCTTTCGGCGGTGCAGCAGCTGGGGCAGGGAAATTTGCCTGGTACAATCTGACATTGATGTACCGATAGCACATTGCCCGCAAGTACTTGACTGTGACACACCTAATTCTACACCTTCATTCCTCTCAGTGCAGGTTTCAGAGAAGACTGAAGGTATAGTAGGGTTGGAGATCCCAGCAGATGAGGAGCAAGGAGAGGACTGCTTTGTTCTTTGGTGTGGGTCTTTTAGGTATGCTTGCCAATGAACTGCATGGCAGGTCGACATATGTCTGGTCAAGCATGTGGTGCCCAAGCGGGTGATGTTTTGGCCACGTGAGATACGCTTGAGACATATGTTGCAAATAGCAGTGGTGCGATCTGATGCACTCGTCTTAAAAGAGGCCCACACCAAAGAACTTTTGGAATAACATGCAGAGACAGCAGCTCCCTGCACATGCGGAGCTCTGCGGTGTGATGCAGTCGGTGTGCTGCCCTAAAGCTGGCCCCTGGAGGGCATCATGCCTCGTTGGAGATGTGCCTCCTCCTCCTCTCTCCTATCAGGTACCCACGTGGAGTCAGTGACTACCTCATCATCCCCTCCCTCCTCATCACTCGAGCAAAGCTGGCAGTATGCTGCAGCTGGGGGAACATGACTGCCAGATTGCTGTCCTTCTTGGGCACCCCCTCTTTTTGGGCTCACGTTACTGCCTTCCTCTAGCTGGGTACCATCATCGGAGCCTTCAAAACGCTGGGCATCCTCCTGGAGCACGTACCCAACACTGTGGTCAATCAGTTCGGGGGACTCCTCAGGAGGACATGGTGTGGCTAGGAAAGGAGTGACTGATGCCATTGAGCCGAGGGAAAAGGCCGTGTTGGCATCTGCTTTGCCAGACAAAGTACCCTAAGCCTGGGTGAAAGAGGATGAGGAGGATGAGGACGGCTTGGTTATCCACTCTACCAAGTCTTTGGCATGTTGCGGCTCAACATGGCCAGCTGCCGAAAAAAAGGACAAGTGTGTCCCACGGCCACGTGCTGATGAGGATGCACCGTGTAACACGACCAGCAATGTTGCCTCTAGACACAGAGCCTGCTTGCCCTCTTTTATTGGCTTGTGACTGTCTGCCTCTCCTTGTTGGCCTTCCAGACATACTAATGGCCTGCAGTGAGATGTAGCTGCACAAAGCTGGGATGTGTATATACTGATTATACTGCAGCTAGCAGAATCAACTGCCTGCCTGTAGTTTTATTAGTATGAGAACACCAGCAATTGTCTTCAGGTAGCTTTAGGTGCACACTGTGCAGAGGATACAGTACACTAACTGTAAATACTGCAACTGCCTGCCTGTGGTATTAATAGTATCAGAAGAACACCAGCAATTGTCTTCAGGTAGCTTTAGGTGCACACTGTGCAGAGGACACAGTACACTAACTGTAAATACTGCAACTGCTTGCCTGTGGTATTAATAGGATCAGAAGAACACCAGCAAGTGTCTTCAGGTAGCTTTAGGTGCACACTGTGCAGAGGACACAGTACACTAACTGTAAATACTGCAGCTGCCTGCCTGTGGTATTAATAGGATCAGAACAACAGCAATTGTCTTCAGTTAGCTTTAGGTGCACACTGTGCAGAGGACACGGTACACTAACTGTAAATACTGCAGCTGCCTGCCTGTGGTATTAATAGGATCAGAACACCAGCAATTGTCTTCAGGTAGCTTTAGGTGCACACTGTGCAGAGGACACAGTACACTAACTGTAAATACTGCAGCTGCCTGCCTGTGGTATTAATAGGAGCAGAACACGAGCGATTGTCTTCAGGTAGCTTTAGGTGCACACTGTGCAGAGGACACAGTACACTAACTGTAAATACTGCAGCTGCCTGCTTGTGGTACTAATAGGATCAGAAGAACACCAGCAATTGTCTTCAGGTAGCTTTAGGTGCATACTGTGCAGAGGACACAGTACACTAACTGTAAATACTGCAGCTGCCTGCCTGTGGCATTAATAGGATCAGAACACCAGCAATTGTCTTCAAGTAGCTTTGGGTGCACACTGTGCAGAGGACACAGTACACTAACGGTAAATACTGCAGATGCCTGCCTGTGTTATTAATAGGATCAGAACACCAGCAATTGTCTTCAAGTAGCTTTAGGTGCACACTGTGCAGAGGACACAGTAAACTTACTGTAAATACTGCAGCTGCCTGCCTGTGGTATTATTGGGATCAGAAAATCAGCAATTGTCTTCAGGTAGCTTTAGGTGCACACTGTGCAGAGGAAACAGTACACTAACTGTAAATACTGCAGCTGCCTGCCTGTGATACTAATAGGATCAGAACACCAGCAATTGTCTTCAGGTAGCTTTAGTGCCGGTTCACACTGGGACGACTTGTCAGGCGACTTAGCGCCTGTCAAGTAGCATCCCGTTCTGTACAATGGAACCGTTCTAATCGGAGTGACGCAAGTCGCTCTACTTAGAAAAAGGTTCCTGTAGGACTTTGGGGGCGACTTGCATTGACTTCTATACAGAAGTCGTTTTGCAAGTCACCACTCCTGTCGTGTCCAGGTTGCCTGAGGCAGTCGCGCTGCAAGTCGTGCTGCCTCATTGTGAACCGACACTCAGGTGCACACTGTGCAGAGTACACAGTACACTAATTGTAAATACTGCAGCTGCCTGCCTGTGGTATTAATAGGATCAGAAGAACACCAGCAATTGTCTTCAGGTAGCTTTAGGTGCACACTGTGCAAAGGACACAGTACACTAACTGTAAATACTGTAAAAACACCTGCCTACCAGTAGGAAGAGAACAGGAACGGATCTACCTAAACTGAATACAGTGTATATATGGGATGCATATATATACACAATACACTGTAAGTGCAGCTAACTGACTCACCTGCCTACTCTATCTAACTTAAATCAAATGACACTGTCTCTCTGTCTATCTCTCTCCGCCGCCGCAACACACTACACAAGGCTGCCACGCAAGCGGCCTTATATAGTGTGGGGCATGTAATAAACCCCCTGAGCCATAATTGGCCAAAGCCACCCTGGTTTTGGCCAATTACAGCTCTCTGTACAGATGGCGTTGTGATTGGTCAAGCATGCGGGTCATAGTGCATGCTTGGCCAATCATCAGCCAGCAATGCACTGCGATGCCGCAGTGAATTATGGGCTGTGACGCGCCACTCAAATTTGGCGCGAACATCCCATAACGTTTGCAATTGGACGAACGGTCGAACAGGTGATGTTCGAGTCAAACATGGGTTTGACTCAAACTTGAAGCTCATCCCTACTTATGACACATCACAGGAAGCACCTCCATGGTTAACAGAGGACAGAATTAAAATTAGACTTGGGAAACGTAACATTAATAAATCACCGGGACAAGATGGCTTGCATCCGAGGGTACTTAGGGAACTCACTCATGTAATTGTCAGACCATTGTTCCTCATTTTTACTGACAATCTACTGACTGGAATGGTACCAGGTGATTGGAGAAAAGCCAATGTAGCACCAATATTTAAAAAGGGCCCAAAACACATCCCTAGGAATTACAGACCAGTTAGCCTAACATCAATAGTATGCAAGCTCTTGGAGGGGATGATAAGGGACTATATACAATTTTAGTAATGAGAACGGTATCATTAGCAGTAATCAGCATGGATTCATGAAGAATCGTTCTTGCTAAACCAATCTATTAACCTTTTATGAGGAGGTGTGTTGCCATCTAGATAAAGTAAGGTCTGTAGATGTGGTGTATTTGGATTTTGCAAAAGCATTTGGCACAGTTCCCCATAAATGTTTACTGTACAAAACAAGGTCCGTTTGCATGGACCATAGGGTGAATACATGGATTGAAACCTGGCTACAAGGGTAAATTCAGAGGGTGGTGATAAATGGGGAGTACTCAGAATGGTCAGAGGTGGGTAGTGGGGTCTCCCAGGATTCTGTGTTGAGACCAGTCCTATTTATTTTGTTCATAAACGACCTGGAGGATGGGGTAAACAGTTTAATCTCTGTATTTGCAGACAATACTAAGCTAAGCAGGGCAATAACTTCTCCACAGGATGTGGAAACCTTGCAAAAAGGTCTGAACAAATTAATGGGGTGGTCAACACATGGCAAATGAGGTTTAATGTAGAAGAATTTAAAATAATGCATTTGGGTGGCAAAAATATGAATGCAATCTATACACTGGGAGGAGAACCTCTGGGGGAATCTAGGATGGAAAGGGACCTGGGGGTCCTAGTAGATGATAGGCTGAGCAATGGCATGCAATGCCATGCTGCTGCTAACAAAGCAAACGGAATATTGGCATGCATTTAAAAGGGGATCAACTCCAGAGATAAAACGATAATTCTCCCGCTCTACAAGACTCTGGTCCGACCGCACCTAGAGTATGTTGTCCAGTTCTGGGCACCAGTCCTCAGGAAGGATGTACTGGAAATGGAGCAAGTACAAAGAAGGGCAACTAAGCTAATAAAGGGTCTGGAGGATATTAGTTATTGTCATGTATCAGGTGTGACCAGAACTGCGTGGACAGCAACAGAGGAAACCAGACGTATATAAGTGAGAATAATGTGATTTATAAAGATAAGTGAAACATAAACACAACCACCTCCAATATAATACAGTGCACAACTCACAGACAGAGTCCCACAAATAACAATAATCAGACAGATATGCATATAATGGGGAATACCAGAATCATAAATGTAGCCAGGCCAGGGTCATCAACGGGAGGTCAGCAGATGGGGACAGGGAACAAACAGGACAAAGTGTCAGAAACCATGAACCAGACCAAAACAGAAGTACAGTAAAATCACACTTGTTTATTAATAACAATAAAAAGGTAAATAGAGTAAGCGTAGTTAAAGCATAGCCAGAGTCCAGTAACCGGACCGGGTAGTCAGCCAAGCCAGAGTTCAGTAACCAGAATGGGTAATCAACTAGGCCAGAAGTCAGGGATCCAAGAAGAGGAACAGCAAGCAGGATAAGGAGCCAGAAGGGATGTCAGCAAAGCCAGTCTTTAAACAGGAATGCAGGAGATGGTTTCTTGTGATGTGACCAAGGCCAAGGCAGGAATAAAGTGAGTCCTGCCTTTAAGTAGGCGGGGCTGACGAGCAGATCCACAACAGCTGGTTAACTGTGGAGAGAGATGAGAGCTGGCAATTAGCCGACAGCTGAGTGGCCAGCTAAGAGAAGGAAGGGCTGAGCCAGCCCTGACAGTACCCCTCTCCTCGGAGGACCACCGTGCTTGAGGTTAAAATGTCTATGAAAATCACGGAGGTGGGCAGGAGCATGTACGTCCAAGGATGAGACCCAGGAGCGTTCCTCCGGACCGTACCTCTTCCAATGCACCAGGTACTGTATGCGCCCACGGAACCTACGGGAGTCAACAATGGATTGTACCTCATACTTCTCATGGTTCTCAACCTGTATAGGGTGAGGACGTGGCAGCGAGGTGGTAAAGCGGTTGAAGACCAACGGTTTCAATAAGGAAACATGAAACACATTTGGGATGCACATACTAGGAGGAAGGTCCAATGCATAAGCCATTGGGTTAATCCTGCGAAGGATATGGAAAGGCCCAATAAACCAAGGTGTGAACTTCAGTGAGGGAGCACGAAGTTGGAGGTTGCGAGATGACAGCCAGACCCTGTCCCCAACCTGGTAGGAAGGCGTAGGCAGGCGTCTGCGGTCAGCATGGAGTCTGTACCTATCATTAGCATGACACATAGCCTCCTGGACTTGTGCCCAAGTAGAATGAAGACCACGGAGATGCTCCTCTAGCTCAGGAATACTCTGCGGAATAAACGAGTCAGGCAACATGGAAGGTTGGAAACCATAATGCGCTATAAACAGAGACAATCAGGAAACAGAATTCAAGGCACTGTTGTGAGCAAACTCTGCTCATGATAATAGGTCTGACCAATTGTTGTGATGGTCAGAAATATAGCAACGTAGGAATTGCTCCAAGGACTGTTTGGCTTGTTCTACAGCCCCATTAGACTGCGGGTGATACGCAGAGGAGAAAGCAAGCTGAATTCCCAGCTGTGCACAAAAGGCTCACCAGAACCAGAACACAAACAGACTACCCCTGTCCGAGACAATCAACTTGGGTAGCCCATGTAAGCGAAAGATCTCCCGAGCAAAAATGGAAGCCAGTTCTTTAGAAGTGGGCAACTTCTTAAGTGGAATACAATCACATATATTTGAGAACTGGTCAACCACCATAAGGTTAACTGTGTTGCCTTGGGAGTTGGGCAACTCCACAATGAAATCCATATACAGGTGGGTCCAGGGCCTCTTTCCATTGGGTATGGGTTGTAGGAGGCCCACTGGAAGGTGTCGTGGAGTCTTACTCTGAGCACACATGGAACAGGCAGCTACGAAGGCAGTTACATCAGCACGTAGACTAGGCCACCAGAATTGTTGGGAAATGGCCCAAACGAGTTGATTCTTACCAGGGTGGCCAGCTGCCTTGGGAGAATGGTAAGTCTGGAGCATGGCAGTACGGAGACACTCTGGGACAAAGCAGCGGTCACAAGGTTTCTCATGAGGAGCATCGACCTGAGCAGCAAGAATTTTGTCACCCAAAGGAGAAGTAAGACTGGTGCGAACCGTAGCCAGAATACGATCAGGAGGAATCATAGGACCCAGAACCGACTCCAACTAGGAAGTGGAGGAAAATTGTCATGACAAGGAGTCAGCCCTTACATTCTTAGTACCGGGTAAGAATGAGACAATGTAATTGAAACTTGACAAGAAGAGAGCCCATCGCACCCTTCTGGGAGAGAGGCGTTTAGCCTCAGACAAGAATGTAAGATTCTTATGGTCAGTAAGAACGAGAACCGGCACAGTGGTACCTTTGAGGAGATGTCTCCATTCTTTCAGGGCTAAAATGATTGCCAACAGCTCTCTGTCACCAATCTCGTAATTGCACTCGGCAGTTGACAATTTCTTGGAAAAGTAGCCACAAGGATGCATAGCACTCTCAGAGGTAGGACGTTGAGACAGAAGGGCGCCAACACCAGTCTTAGATGCATCAACCTCAAGGATAAAAGGTAACATAGGATCAGGATGTGCCAACACAGGAACAGAAACAAAGACAGCCTTGTGACTTTCAAAGGCTTTAATGGACTCCGGAGACCAACTCTGTGGGTTACCGTTCTCTCTGGTCATATCGGTCAGGGGCTTGACCAGAGACGAGAAGTTACGCATAAACTTCCAATAATAGTTGGCAAAACCCAGGAAACACTGCAGAGGACGTAACCCCATGGGTCGAGGCTACTGTAGGACTGCCGAAAGTTTCTCTGGGTCCATCAAAAAACCAGCAGTGGAAATGACATAGCCCAGGAATTTAACCTGTCCCCAATGGAACTTACATTTCTTCAGTTTACAATAGAGATTGTTCTCTCTTAATTTCTGAAGCACACGACAGACATCTGTGTGGTGGCTGTCAAGGAACTTTGAAAATATGAGGATATCATCGAGATAAACCACCACACATAACTGCAACAAATCTCGGAGGACATTGTTAATAAATTCCTGCAAAACTGCCGGGGCGTTACAAAGGCCAAAAGGCATTACGAGATACTCATAATGGCCTGTTCTGGTATTAAACGCAGTTTTCCACTTGTCGCCCTCCTTAATCCTCATGAGATTGTAAGCCCCTCTCAGATCAAGCTTAGTGAAAACCGTTGCTCCTTTGAGGCGGTCAAATAACTCTGTAATCAATGGGATCGGGTAGGCATTCTTAATCGTGAAATGATTGAGACCCCTATAATCAATACAAGGTCTCAGTTCACCGCTCCTTTTCTTTACAAAGAAGAAACCAGCACCAGCAGGAGACGAGGATTTGCGGATGAAACCCTGAGAAAGTGCGTCTGCAACATACTCCTCCATGGCCTTATCCTCCAAGACCGACAAAGGGTAAACCTGGCCACGAGGGGGAGTGGCACCAGGTTGAAGGTCAATTGCACAATCATATAGCCAATGTGGAGGCAAACTACCAGCTTGACCTTTGTCAAAGACATCACTAAAATCACGGTACTCCTCTGGTAGGGAGGAGAGTGAAGAGGTACACAGGACCTTGGCTACCTTCCGGAAGCATGTTTCACTGCATTGTGGTGACCAGGAGAGAAACTCAGCACGGACCCAATCAAAAGAGGGGTTGTGCCTCTGTAACCAAGGATAACTAATAACCAGCGGAAACTTAGGAGAGGAAATCACTTGGAATTGGATTATCTCATGGTGAAGAGCCCCTACGGCAATGGACAATGGAACTTTCTCATGAGTCACATGGGCAGGCTGTAGAGGTCTCCTGTCAAGAGCCTCAATGGCAAGTGGAGTGTCACGCAGCTGCAGTGGAATCAAGTGCTTTGATACAAAGGCAGCATCAATGAACAGGCCTGCAGCCCCAGAGTCAATTAGACCCTGTATCTCGATAGACGACTTAGCCCAAGAAAGGGTGACTGAAACCAGGGGCTTATCCTTCTGGATAACTGGGTACGACACAACACAACCTAAGGTCTGTCCATGACAGGACCTCAAGGTTCGGGTGTTCCCAGGACAGGTAGGACAAGACTTCAAAAAGTGACCTGCCTGGCCACAATCAAGGCACAATCTCTCCCTCCTCCTAAAGGCTCTCTCATCCGCAGAGAGATGAGTAAAGCCCAAGTGCATGGGTTCATCTTCACTGACCGACTCGGTACCAGGAGGCATGGGAGGTGAGGGAGGCATGGGTGGGACTGCAAAGCTCGGAGGCAAACGTACAGGAGGCTTCCACAAGCGCTCCATAAAAGAAAGTCTTTCTCTGAGTCTGGAGTCAATGAGGATGGCAAACGAGATCAAGCTCTCCAGCTCAGTGGGTATATCTCGGGCTGCTATCTCATCCTTGATGGAATCCGAGAGACCA
The DNA here is from genome assembly GCF_042186555.1 of Aquarana catesbeiana. Classification (NCBI taxonomy): domain Eukaryota; kingdom Metazoa; phylum Chordata; class Amphibia; order Anura; family Ranidae; genus Aquarana; species Aquarana catesbeiana. The sequence continues at coordinate 120,865,825 of NC_133335.1, read as the reverse complement.
TGAGAAAAAGCAGCCATGAGGGCCTCATTGTTCCAATCAACCTCTGCTGCCAGAGTGCGGAACTCAATGGCGTAGTCGGCAACAGTTCTCGTACTCTGTTTAATGGACATGAGGCACTTGGCAGCAGAAGCGGAGTGTGCGGGAACGTCAAATACCCTTTCAAAGTAGGCCACAAACTAAGGGTAACTCAAGACAACAGGTTTTTGCGACTCCCGTAGAGGGTTAGCCCAGGCTCTCTCAGAAAGCAAAGCTATCACGAACCCTACTTTGCTTCCGTCCGTGGGAAACGTCTGGGGCAGCATCTCAAAGTATATCTCAACTTGGTAGAGAAACCCTCTGCATTGAACTGGATCACCCCCAAATCACTGGGGAAGTGGGGCGGAACCAGACATACCTCTTACAGAGGCAATACTCAAGGCGGGTGCCTGCACAGACTGGCGCAAAAGCTGGGACGGCCTGCAACTCAGGTTGTACCGGAGCAGCCACAGTGGGGGATTCCAGGTGAGTTGTGCGACTCAGGACGCCATGGCAAACTGATCCATGCGGTGATCTTGCACATCCAATCTGAAAAAAATATTACCAACAAGTGGATTGACTGTATCTTCTGAATTCATGGCCTTTGCCTACTGTCAGAAACCATGAACCAGACCGAGAAAGAAGTATAGTAAAATCACACTTGTTTAATAATGACAATAAAAAGGTAAATAGAGTAAGCGTAGTCAAAGCATAGCCAGAGTCCAGTAATCGGATCGGGTAGTCAGCCAAGACAGAGTTCAGTAACCAGATCGGGTAATCAGTCAAGCAGAGTTCAGTAACCAGATTGAGTAATCACCCAGGCCAGAAGTCAGGGATCCAAGTAGAGGAACAGCAAGCAGGATAAGGAGCCAGAAGGGATGTCAGCAAAGCCAGTCTTTAAACAGGAATGCAGGAGATGGTTTCTTGTGATGTGACCAAGGCAAAGGCAGGAATGAAGTGAGCTGGAGATCTTTAAGTAGGCGGGACTGACGAGCAGATCCAGCTGGTAACTGTGGAGAGAGATGAGAGCTGGCAATTAGCCGACAGCTGAGCGGCCAGCTCAGAGAAGGAAGGGCTTAGCCAGCCCTGACACAAGGAGAGGATGGATGGATAAGGCTACAGGGCAAAGATAAGGGTAACAGGGACACAGGGGGGACAGGTTCAAGTACAGGGTTCAGGTACAGAGACAGGATCAGGATCAAGTACAGAGCTCTCAGGTGCAGGTCAGGGCGCAAGGAAGATACCAAGGCAACTATGTGTGTGTGTTGCCGGGTATTTATACACATCTCCTGCAATCAGGCTCAGGTGATGCCTGATCGCAGAAGATGATGTTGGCTCCACACTGCTTTGAACCACCCGCTGGTGGACACCAGTACTGCGGCCCAAAGATCACATAGTACCACCAGCAGGAGAAAGCTCCCCTGACAGTTCCAGACTGCCAGGAGACACCCGCTGGTGGACATCGGTACTACATGCCGAATGTCTGGCAGTGCCATCAACATGTGGAACCTTAACTGACAGTACCCCCCCTCGAAGGAGCGGCCTCCGGACGCTCCAACTAGCCGCTGCTGGGAAAAGTCCATGGCATCAAGACGGGAAGTGGGCAGAGGCATATTAAACTGGGCGAGAAAAAAAAAAACAAGGCATCAAGCTGGGCAGCGTCACACCAAGCTGGGCATGAAGAAAGTCCAAAACATCAAACTGGGCAGTGGGCCGAGTCATACCAAGCTGGGCATGTGAGAGGTCAATGGCTTTAAACCAGGCAACGGGCAGAGATGCCTCACGCTGGGCAGGAGGTAGCGACACATCAAGCTGGGCAAATCGAGCTGGGCAGCTGGTACAGACACATCAAGATGGGCAGCAGGGATAATGAACTGGGTAGCAGGCACAGACACATCAAGCTGGTGACGGACACCAGTTCAGCAGACTGGGTAGCGGGCACTGGCTTCACAGGCTGGGTAACGGGTTCCGGCCCCACAGGCTGAGTAATGGGCAACGGCCCCACAGGCTGGGTTACAGGCACCGGTTCCACAGACCGGGTAATGGGCACTGGCCCAGTAGGCTGGGATACGGGCACCGGAACGTCAGGCCAGGAAACGGGCACCGGAACTTCAGACCGGGAAATGGGCACCGGAACTTTAGGCTGGGACACGGGCACCGGAACTTCAGGCTGGGACATGGGCACCAGAACTTCAGGCTGGGACACAGGCACAGGAACTTCAGGCTGGGACACAGGCACAGGAACTTCAGGCTGGGACATGGGCACCGGAACTTCAGGCTGGGAAACTGGCACCAGAACTTCAGGCTGGGACACTGGCACCAGAACTTCAGGCTGGGACACTGGCACCAGAACTTCAGGCTGGGATACTGGTACCGGAACTTCAGGCTGGGACACTGGCACCGGAACTTCAGGCTGGGATACTGGCACCGGAACTTCAGGCTGGGATACTGGCACCGGAATTTCAGGCTGGGACACTGGCACCGGAACCTCAGGCTGGGCAGCAGGCAGAAAGTTGTCAGGGTTAGGTTTAATATCATCAGAGGCCAACTTGGCTCCATTGGTAGTCATGGAGGTAGATTGGAGCAAGTCAGTCGGTGTGGAAGCAGGCTGGAGCAGGTTGGCTGGTATAGAGGCAGGTTGGGTTACTGGCAGGATCAAATGAGTTGGAAAGAACTTCCATTTCTTTTTTGGTTTATCTACTGAAGTTCTGTAGGTAACTGCAGAACTGTAGGTAAGGGGTGAAGCAGGCTGGAGAGGAGGGTCGGAATATGGCAGGGAAGAGGGAACAGTGATTAGGGGAAGTTTTAGTGGGGTTGTGGGCAGCAGAGAAGAGGCAGGTGGATTAAAAGCAGGATAGGTGCAGGGAGTAGAAACAGGGTATTGGTATTTGGTGGGAAGCAGAGAGTACTGGGCTGAGACTGAGGTTGCCATGGGTGATGGGGAAAGAGACATTTGGGCAGGCAGGTGGCTGGTAGCAGAAATGGTTGGCCGTGGGCTGGCTGAGGCTGATTGCAATATGTTAGACCATGCTTGGATCACTGGTTGAACAAAGAACAGTTCACATGCTGCTTGTCTAATAAGGGTCTGTACTGAGTTAATACATTCTATTAATACTTGTTGAGGACAAGCTGAATAGAGCTCAAAAAAGTAAGCAGAGTCACCCTCTAAGAGCCACACCAGAGACTACACCTGATCAACACTGAAAGGGGGAGAAAAATCATCATGGCCCTTTGAAACACAGGACAGGACCAGCTCTGCACATATTTGAATTAAAGGCTGCACATCCCCAAACAGCATATAGCCCTGATCAACCAGGGAGTGAACCAAATAAATGATCTCCAGCAGCTGGTCACTGGTCCATTCTTTCAGTGTCTGGCGGAGATATTCGCCACTCTCTGACGCCAGCAGAGCATAATAAGAAATCACATCAGGATTCATCTCAGCAAAGCAAACAGAACCAAGATGGTTCCTCTGTGCAGCCACTTCTGGTCAGGGATGACCTTGGTATACTGTCATGTATCAGGTGTGACCAGAACTGCGTGGACAGCAACAGAGGAAACCAGACGTATATAAGTGAGAATATTGTGATTTATCAAGATAAGTGAAACATATAAACACAACCACCTCCAATATAATACAGTGCACAACCAACCAAATCACAGACAGAGACCCACAAATAACAATAATCAGACATATATGTATATAATGGGGAATACCGGAATCATAAACGTAGCCAGGCCAGGGTCAGCAGATGGGGACAGGGAACAAACAGGACAAGGAGAGGATGGATGGATAAGGCTGCAGGGCAAGGGTAAGGGTAACAGGGACACAGGAGGGACAGGTTCAAGTACAGCGTACAGGGTTCAGCTACAGAGACAGGATCAGGATCACGATCAGGATCAAGTACAGAGCTCTCGGGTTTAGGTTAGGGCGCAAGGAAGATACCAAGGCAACTATGTGTGTGCGTTACTGGGTATTTATACACATCTCCTGCAATCAGGCTCAGGTGAAGCCTGTTCGCAGGAGATGATGTTGGCTCCACACTGCCAGGAACCACCCGCTGGTGGACGCCAGTACTGCGGCCCAAAGATCACATAGTACCACCAGCAGGAGAAAACTCCCCTGACAGTTCCAGACTGCCAGGAGACACCTGCTGGTGGACATCAGTACTGCATGCCAAATGTCTGGCAGTGCCATCAGCAGGAAAGGTTGTGAGCACTGAACTTATTCTCTCTGGAGAAGAGACGCTTGAGAGGGGATATGATTTTAATTTATAAATACCGTACTGGTGACCCCACAATAGGGATAAAACTTTTTTGCGGAAGGGAGATTAACAAGACATGTGGCCACTCATTAAAATTAGAAGAAAAGAGGTTTAACCTTAAACTACGTAGAGGGTTCTTTGCTTTAAGAGTGGCAAGGATGTGGAATTCCCTTCCACAGGTGGTGGTCTCAGCGGGGAGCATCGATAGTTTCAAAAAACTATTAGATAAGCACCTGAACGACCACAACATGCAGGTATATACAATGTAAAACTGACATATAATCACACACACAGAGCATAATAAGAAATCACATCAGGATTCATCTCAGCAAAGCAAACAGAACCAAGATGGTTCCTCTGTGCAGCCACTTCTGGTCAGGGATGACCTTTGTATACTGTCATTAGGGATGAGCTTCGTGTTCGAGCCGAACCCCTGGAGCAATTTTGATGGGTGCAGTTTGATAGGGGCAGATTTAATGGGGGCCGTTTGATGGGCAATATTATGGGGCAGTTTTGATCTTGGCAATATGATGGGGGAAGCTTTGATGGAGCAATATGATGCGGGCAGTTTTGATGGGGGCCGTTTTAATGGTGGAAATTTGATGGGGCAGTTTTGATGGGACAGTTTTGACGGTGGCAATTTTTACGGGGGCAGTTTTGATGGGGGCAGTTTTAAAGGGGGCAGTTTTGATGGTGGCAATATGATGGGGCAGTTTTGATGGGGGCCATTTTGATGGGGGCCATTTTGATGGGGGCCGTTTTGATGGGGCAGTTTTGATGGGGAAGTTTTGACGGTTGCAATTTTGATGGGGGCAGTTTTGATGGGGGTAGTTTTGATGGTGGCAATATGATGGGCAGTTTTGATGGGGCAGTTTTGATGGGGCAGCTATGATTGTGGCAATATGATGGGGCAATTTTGATGGGAGCAGTTTGATAGGGGCAATTTTGATGGGGCAGTTTTGATGCGGGCCATTTTGATGGGGCAATATGATGGGGGCAGTTTTGATGGTGGCAATATGATGGGGCAGTTTTGATGGGGCTATATGATGGGGGAAGTTTTGATGGGGGCAGTTTTGATGGGGCAGTTTTGATGGGGTCAGTTTTAATGGGGTCAGTTTTAATGGGGTCAGTTTTGATGGGGGCAGTTTTGATGGTGGCAATATGATGGGGCAGTTTTGATGGTGGCAATATGATTGGGCAAATTTGATGGGGGCTGTTTTGATTTGGCAATATGATGGGGCAGTTTTGATGGTGGCAATAAGATGGGGCAGTTTTGATGGGGCAGTTTTGATGGGGGCAGTTTTAAAGGGGGCAGTTTTGATAGTGGCAATTTGATGGGGCAGTTTTGATGGGGAAGTTTTGATGGTGGCAATTTTGATGGGGGCAGTTTTGATGGGGGTAGTTTTGATGGTGGCAATATGATGGGCAGTTTTGATGGGGCAATTTTGATGCAGGCAGTTTGATATGGCCAATTTTGATGGGCAATATGATGGGGGCAGTTTTAAAGGGGGTAGTTTTTATGTGGCAATATGATGGGGCAGTTTTGAAGGGGGAAATTTGATGGGGGCCGTTTTGATGGGGGCCGTTTTGATGGGGCAAAATGATGGGGGCAGTTTTGATGGGGCCATTTTGATGGTGGCCGTTTTGATGGTGGCAATATGATGGGGCATATGATGGGGCAGTTTTGATAGGGCAGTTTTGATGGGGGCCGTTTTGATGGTGGCAATATGATGGGGCAGTTTTGTTGGTGGCAATTTTGATGGGGGCCATTTTGATGGGGGTCCATTTTGATGGGGGGACGTTATATGATGGGGTAATTTTGATGGGGCAGTCTGATAGGGGCAATTTTGATGGGGCAGTTTGATGGGAGCAATATGATGGGGCAGCTATCCCTGCTGCCACTAAACATGTCCAGGGCTAAGCCATAGTCCTGATAGTTTTCACAATATGTCCATTTGTTTGCAACTCACACCGTCCATTGACATTGAAACTTGAAAATTGAAACACTCTAACCACTTCAAATTTGAAGGGCAATATCTAAACTGCAACTGTCCCTTCATTTTTAATATTTCAGAGACATACTATGAATCAAAATCTAGGTGGCTGGAGCATCTCAGCTCTGATTACAGAGCCCGGGGGAGGGGACAGACACACCATGTACTGATTTATAATAGAGGAATATGATGGGGCAGTTTTGATGGGGCAATTCTGATGGAGCAATAAGATGGGGCAGTTTTGATGGTGGCAATATGATGGGGCAGTTTTGATGGTGGCAGTTTTGATAGGGCAGTTTTGGTGGGGCAGTTTTGATGGGGCAATTCTGATGGGGCAGTTTTGATGGTGGGAATATGGTGGGGGGCGTTTTGATGGGTCAATTCTGATGGCGCAGTTTTGATGGTGGCAAAATGATGAGGCAGTTTTGATGGGGCAATTCTGATGGGGCAGTTTTGATGGTGGCAATATGATGGACAATTTTGATGGGGTAATTCTGATGGGGCAGTTTTGATGGCAATATGATGGGGCAGTTTTGATGGTGGCAATATGATGGGGGCAGTTTTAATGGTGGCAATATGATGGGGCAGTTTTGATGGTGGCAATATGATGGGGCAGTTTTGATGGGGCAATTCTGATGGGGCAGTTTTGATGGTGGCAATATGATGGAGCAGTTTTGATGGTGGCAATATGATGGGGCAGGTTTGATGGGGACAATTTTGATGGGGCACTTCCAATGGGGCAGTTTACATGGCAATATGATGGGGGCAGTTTTGCTGGGGCCGTTTTAGCAATTCAGCTATTCAGCATTCCCATGCATTTTCCCCAGGAAATGCATTTTCTAGTTTTTAATTTTATTCCATTCGTTTTTTTGGCTCTGTGTAACTTCTTCATACTTTCAGCTATTAAAACCACTCAACTATTAAAATGTTCAGCTCTTTCAGCTGATGATGGGACTTTTTCAACTTTTTTTCTACTATTTATACTTTTTAAAATATTAAGCTTTTTAACACTTTTTTTAACATTGAAGTCAATGAGAGCATGCTTCAGATCCTTAAAATCTTCTTCTGTTCCCAAAAGTTTCAGCTTCTTCATACTTTCACCTACAGATGCCAAACAAACTTTAAAATGTTCACAAAATATTCAGCTATCTGGCTATATCTTTCAAGTTTGATATCTTTTACAGTAATTGGGAAAAAGCTGTTTGTTTAGTGGTCATTTCAGGAAATTTTAGCTATTAAACAGAGTGTACTGGGCTGCTTTTGTTGCCATGGTTACCAAAGCTTCTGTTATACACAGTGATGGGCGGTGAAGGAGGTGGCTGGAGCATCTCAGCTCTGATTACAGAGCCCGAGGGAGGGGACAGACACACCATGTACTGATTTATAATTGAGGAATATGATGGGGCAGTTTTGATGGGGCAATTCTGATGGGGCAGTTTTGATTGTGGCAATATGATGGGGCAGTTTTGATGGGGACAATTTTGATGGAGCAGTTTTGATGGGGACAATTTGGTGGAGCAGTTTTGATGGGGGCAATTCTGATGGCGCAGTTTTGATGGTGGCAAAATGATGAGGCAGTTTTGATGGGGAAATTCTGATGGGGCAGTTTTGATGGTGGCAATTCTGATGGGGCAGTTTTGATGGTGGCAATATGATGGGGCAGTTTTGATGGGGCAATTCTGATGGGGCAGTTTTAATGGTGGCAATATGATGGAGCAGTTTTGATGGTGGCAATATGATGGGGCAGGTTTGATGGGGACAATTTTGATGGGGCACTTCTAATGGGGCAGTTTAGATGGCAATATGATGGGAGCAGTTTTGCTGGGGCCGTTTTAGCAATTCAGCTATTCAGCATTCCCATGCATTTTCCCCAGGAAATGCATTTTCTAGTTTTTAATTTTATTCCATTCGTTTTTTGGCTCTGTGTAACTTCTTCATACTTTCAGCTATTAAAACCACTCAACTATTAAAATGTTCAGCTCTTTCAGCTGATGATGGGACTTTTTCAACTTTTTTTCTACTATTTATACTTTTTAAAATATTAAGCTTTTTAACACTTTTTTTAACATTGAAGTCAATGAGAGCATGCTTCAGATCCTTAAAATCTTCTTCCCAAAAGTTTCAGCTTCTTCATACTTTCACCTACAGATGCCAAACAAACTTTAAAATGTTCACAAAATATTCAGCTATCTGGCTATATCTTTCAAGTTTGATATCTTTTACAGTAATTGGGAAAAAGCTGTTTGTTTAGTGGTCATTTCAGGAAATTTTAGCTATTAAACAGAGTGTACTGGGCTGCTTTTGTTGCCATGGTTACCAAAGCTTCTGTTATACACAGTGATGGGCGGTGAAGGAGGTGGCTGGAGCATCTCAGCTCTGATTACAGAGCCCGGGGAAGGGGACAGACACACCATGTACTGATTTATAATTGAGGAATATGATGGGGCAGTTTTGATGGGGCAATTCTGATGGGGCAGTTTTGATTGTGGCAATATGATGGGGCAGTTTTGATGGGGACAATTTTGATGGAGCAGTTTTGATGGGGACAATTTGGTGCAGCAGTTTTGATGGGGACAATTCTGATGGAGCAGTTTTGATGGTGGCAATATGATGGGGGCAGTATTGATGGGGGCAGTTTTGATGGGGGCAATATGATGGGGCAGTTTTGATGGGGCAATTCTGATGGGGCAGTTTTGATGGTGGCAATTAGGGATGAGCCGAACACCCCCCTGTTCGGTTCACACCAGAACATGCGAACAAAGAGAAAGAATGACAACATTTTACAGAAAAGACATTGACTTTAGAGTGAGCCAGCGATCTTTTATGCGATCTTATATAACTTAGCGTTATGCAAATGACAAAGCTTTCAAAGATAGACACAGACAAATGAGACAAAGAATGCAAGAACAACTGAAGAACAACATTCTGTTTAAAAATATGTTTAAAATGAGATGTGCAAATAAAATAAAAAAGAAATACAGATTGATAAATCGTCAAACATGTGAGAGTGACAGAGAAAATGACAACTCTTTAATCAAAGAGGCCATATCTGTTTTCAAATCACAAATACAGGAAGGTCCCACCTATGTCTGCACTGTCTGCCATAAAGCCTCGTTTCCAAACCAAGTACACCCCTGCACAAGGTCAAATTATGTCAAAAATCCACATATAGTTGCAGCATGCTTGACAGGGAAGTAAGTGCATGTTTGCGATGAAGGCTGTGAACACTGCAAGGTGCCTGATGAGAGAAGAAGTGAGTGGATTTGTTACACCTGTCACAATCATCTTAAAGATGGCGCTATGCCAGCTCTTGCTGTAGCCAACAACTTAATGCTTGCTGACATTCCACCTGAGCTGTCAGATCTCAACATATTGGAAAGGCATCTCGTATCCAGATGTATAGCATTTGCCAAGATTATACCTCTTCCTAAAGGCTGCCAGAGACTAATGCCGCGTACACACGGTCGGACTTTTCGTCTACAAAAGTCCGACAGCCTGTCGGACATACTTCCGACGTACCTTCGGCGGACTTGCGGCAGACTTTCTTACGAACGGACTTGCCTACACACGACCACACAAAAGTCCGACGGATTCGTACGTGATGACGTACACCGGACTAAAATAAGGAAGTTCATAGCCAGTAGCCAATAGCTGCCCTAGCATGGGTTTTTGTCCGTCGGACTAGCACACAGACGAGCGGATTTCGGGGTCCGTCGTACTTACGACGTAAAGATTTGAAGCATGTTTCAAATCTAAAGTCCGTCGGATTTGAGGCTAAAAAAGTCAGTTGAAAGTCCGGAGAAGCCCACACACGATCGGATTACCAGCCAGCTTTAGTCCGTCAGCGTCCGTTGGACTTTTGTAGACGAAAAGTCCGACCGTGTGTACGCGGCATAATACGAGGAAATGTTGTGTGTGTCCCGTCTGAGGTGCAGGAAACGATTGAAGCTTTACCCAGGCTGAGAAGTGAGTCTCAGGCGATGAGAGTAAAACTGAAGAGACGATTGTGTTATAAAGGACACCAACTTTTTCAGACAGTTATGTGTCGAAGCTCATTCAGGCTTTGCATAAACTCAAAGAGATCCATCCACAGTACGAGGACATAACGATCAGAGATGAGGCTGAGTTATGTGATCCAACACTTCCTGATGAGGATGATGAAGATGATGATGATGAAGTGGATGCTACAATGAAGGAAGATGATTATGATGAAACAGATTTAATGAAAATTGACAGGTGTCAACAGAGACCACGTCAATGAATGTGATTAAATGAGAGAAATAATGCAGGCGTATTCCAAAAAAAGAGAGGTCAGCGCTCAGGAATGTGTGAGTCGTGCATGTGGAATTAACGTGAAGAAGTGTTCACGTGGTGTCCTATTCATACCGACAGATGACAACGCAGTGAAAACGAGTCGCCCCCTCTCGTTCCTGGAAAGCACAACACCTGAATGTTCAGATGTGTGGATGACGACTGACAAGTACAAAGCCAGACCTGAAACACTGGAGTTTGAGGAGATGTGTTTTGCTGATTTTGCAGCTACTTGCAGAATTGTGTATGGCAGACAGACGAAAGGTAAAAAATGTTTTGCCCCTCCTGAATGAGATGGAATTTGTGCAAAGCGGAAAGACGATAAGCCTGCTATCATTAGGTTTCACCGCACATCCGAGCAAAAATATCCTGAGAAGTTTTATGGCACATTACTGAAACTGTACTTTCCCTACTGATCAGAGCCGGAACTGAAAAGACCGTATTACCCCACATATGAGTCATTTTACAGCAGTGGATGTGTGCAACTACCAGGTTGTGATCATCTGGAGAGTGTCCAACATATTGTGAAACAAAACAGATACAAATATGAGAAAAACAATGAAGAGATTGAGAATGCTGTTAAAGAGTTTGAGCAGAACAGAGGTGTGATTGATGAATGGTGTAATCTGGCGCCAAAATCGGAAGTTGTGAGGTTAGAGTGTATTGAAGAACTGGAGGCAACAGAGCCAGATTGTGAAAATGAACAAGATAATGTCCCGGAATACAGTAATCGGGCTAATGCTATAACAGAAGTCAGAGCCATCAGAGAGCCCTCTGCATTTGACCGCATAGTGTTACGCCAGATGTATCAGAATCTGAACAAAAAACAAGCCTGTGTGTTCTATGCAGTTAGAGAGTGGTGCATAAAGCGAATCTGTGGCCAAAATCCAGACCAGTTCTTGTTTTACATCAATGGTGGCGCAGGAACAGAAAAGTCAAATTTAATCAAATGCATCTACTCTGAGGCATCTAAGATACTGTGCAAACTGCTGAGACATGCAGAGGAGGCCGACATATCAAACCCAACTGTCCTGTTGACCGCATTCATTGGAACTGCAGCCTTCAACATATCAGGCTCCACACTGCACTCGTTACTCAAACTGCAGAGAAACCTAAAACCTCCATTTCAAGGTCTTGTGCAGCGTACACACGACCAGACTTTCTGGGAAACTAGGTCCGACGGTCTTCCCGATGGACTTCCGGCGGACTTCCGACGGATTTTCTGAATGGACGGACTTGCCTACACATGACCGGACTTTCCAGCAGACTAGGTCCGGTCTTCCTGATGGACTTCTGACGGAGTTACGGCGGACTTTCCGAATGAACGGACTTGCCCACACACGGACAAGTCCATCGGGTATGACGGGACTAGAAAAGCAAGTCAATCTTGTCGCTTTTATCGGCGAGATTGACACCTTGCGAGCCCCGTTGCGGGGCATACCAGGCCCTTAGGTCTGGTATGGATTTTAAGGGGAACCCCCTATGCCAAAAAAATGGCGTGGGGTCCCCCCAAAATCCATACCAGACCCCGATCCGAGCACGCAGCCTGCCCTGCTTTTGTTGTCATGGTTACCAAAGCTTCTTATACACAGTGATGGGCGGTGGGGGAGGCGGCTGATGCATCTCAGCTCTGATTACATACAGGGCCCGGGGGAAAGCACAGACACACCATGTACTGATTTATAATAGAGGAATATGATGGGGCAGTTTTGATGCGGCAATTCTGATGGGGCAGTTTTGATGGTGGCAATATGATGGGGCAGTTTTGATCTGGCAATTTTAATGGGGCAGTTCTCATGGTGGCAATATGATGGGGCAGTTTTGATTGGGCAATTATGATGGGGCAGTTTTGATGGTGGCAATATGATGGGGCAGTTTTGATGGGGGCATATTTGATGGGGGCAATATGATGGGGCAGTTTTGATGGGGCAATTCTGATGGGGGCAGTTTTGATGGGGCAATTCTGATGGGGGCAGTTTTGATGGGGCAATATGATGGGGCCAATATGATGGGGCAGTTTTGATGAGGGGAGTTTTGATAGGGGCCGTTTTGATGGTGGCAATATGATAGGCAGTTTTGATGGTGGCAATATGATTGGGCAAATTTGATGTCGGCCGTTTTGATGGGGCAATATGATGGGGCAGTTTTGCTGGGGGCAGTTTTGATGGTGGCAATATGATGGGGCAGTTTTGATGGTGCAGTTTTGATGGGGGCCGTTTTAATGGTGGCAATATGATGGGGCAGGTTTGATGGTGGCAATATGATGGGGTAGTACTGATGGGGCAGTTTTGATGGGGGCATTATGATGGGGCTGTTTGATGGGGCCATTTTGATGGGGGCAATATGATGAGGCAGTTTTGATGGGGCAGTTTTGAGGGTGGCAATATGATGGGGCAATTTTGATGGGGTTGGCAATATGATGGGGCAATTTTTGATGGGGCAAATTTGATGGGGCTGTTTTGATGGGGCAGTTTTGATGGGGGCAATTTTGATGGTGGCAATATGATGGGGCAGTTTTGATGGGGCAGTTATGACTGTGGCAATCATTTGTGAAAAAGCTGTTTCAGTTTAGTGATCATTTTGTGCAAGGCGGCCAGTGCCATTTTAAATTAGGGCAACCAGGCTTTTGTTGCCATGGTTACCAAAGCTTCTTATACACAGTGATGGGAAGTGGGTTATTACAGAGACCAGGGGACAGCACAGACACACCATGTACTGATTTATAATAGAGGAATATGATGAGGCAGTTTTGATGGGGCAATTCTGATGGGGCCGTTTTGATGGTGGCAATATGATGGGGCAGTTTTGATGGGGCAGTTTTAATGGGGCAATTCTGATGGGGCAGTTTTGATGGGGGGCAATATGATGGTGCAGTTTTGATGGTGGCAATATGATGGGGCAGTTTTGATGGTGGCAATATGATGGGGCAGCTTTGATGGGGCAGTTTTGAGGGTGGCAATATGATGGGGCAATTTTGATGGGGGCAATATAATGGTGCAGTTTTCGTGGTGGCAATATGATGGGGCAGTTTTGATGGTGGCAATATGATGAGGCAGTTTTCATGGTGGCAATATGATGGGGCAGTTTTGATGGGGCAGTTTTGATGGTGGCAATATGATGGGGCAGTTTTGATGGGGGTAATATGATGGGATAGTTTTGCAGGAAATTTTGATGGGGGCCATTTTGATGGGGCAGTTTTGATGGGGGCAATATGATGGGGCAGTTTTGATGGGGCAATTCTGATGGGGCAGTTTTGATGGTGGCAATATGATGGGACAGTTTTGATGGGAGCAGTTTTGATGGGGGCAATTTTGATGGGGGCAATTTTGATGGGGCAGTATTGATTGAGTCAGTTTTGATGGTGGCAATATGATGGGGCAGTTTTGATGGTGGCAATATGATGGGGCAGTTTTGATGGGGCAGTTTTTATGGTGGCAATATGATGTGGGCAGTTTTGAAAGAAATTTTGTTGGGGGATGTTTTGATGGGGGCAGTTTTTTATGGTGGCAATATGATGGGGCAGTTATGACTGTGGCAATATGATGGGGCAATTTTGATGGGGCAATTTTGATGGGGCAGTTTACTAGGGCAATTTTGATGGGGGCCGTTTTGATGGGGCTATATGATGGGGGATGTTTTGATGGGGGCAGTTTTGATGGTGTCAATATGATGGGGCAGTTTTGATTGGGCAAATTTGATGGGGCAGTTTTGATGGGGCAGTTTTGATTCGGCAATTTTGATATGGCAGTTTTGATGAGGTCGGTTTTGATGGGGGTAATATGATGGGGCAATTTTGATGGTGGCAATATGATGGGGCAGTTTTGATGGTGGCAATATGATGGGGCAGTTTTGAATTACATTTTGATGGGGGCCGTTTTGATGGGGCAGTTTTGATGGGGGCAGTTTTGATTGTGGCAATATGATGGGGCAGTTTTGATGGGGCAGTTATGACTGGGGCAATATGATGGGGCAATTTTGATGGGGCAATTTTGATGGGGGCAGTTTGATAGGGGCAATATTGATGAGGCAGTTTTGATGGGGGCAGTTTTGATGGGGGCATATTTGATGATGGCAATATGATGGGGCAGTTTTGATGGGGCAGATTTGATGGGGGCCATTTTGATGGGGCAATATTATGGGGAAGTTTTGATGTATAAAAATCTTCCCAGCGAAACGCACAGCCAACTTCTTTGTTTTTTACAGTGTGTTCAGGGCACAGGCAGCTAGCAGATAGAGAGATGTGTAGTATATGTGACAAAAAATGATGTAGCTTAAAAAACGCATTGCATCACTTAGAGCACCTTTAAGCTACCCAACAGTTGCTTGAACCAACTAACTTACAGTTTGTCACTGGTTTTCTCAACAGAACATTGATACTGCTGTGCGTAATCGGTTGGTAAGTATAGTAATGCTATATCAGAAATTACAAATACATCACATCACTTGACTGTAGATAACTATTTAGCATTTGTACACGTTTAAGTTTTATTTAGAAGAAATCCACACACACAGACACTCACTCACCACACACCCACAGACACATACGCACACACACACACAGACGTAGACAGACACAGAGAGACACATGCATCCCCACTAGGGATGAGCCGAACACCCCCCTGTTCGGTTCGCACCAGAACATGCGAACAGGAAAAAAGTTCGTTCGAACATGCGAACACCATTAAAGTCTATGGGACACGAACATGAATAATCAAAAGTGCTAATTTTAAAGGCTAATATGCAAGTTATTGTCATAAAAAGTGTTTGGGGACCTGGGTCCTGCCCCAGGGGACATGGATCAATGCAAAAAAAAAGTTTTAAAAACGGCCGTTTTTTCAGGAGCAGTGATTTTAATAATGCTTAAAGTCAAACAATAAAAGTGTAATATCCCTTTAAATTTCTTCCCAGGGGGGTGTCTATAGTATGCCTGTAAAGGGGCGCATGTTTCCTGTGTTTAGAACAGTCTGACAGCAAAATGACATTTTGAAGGAAAAAACTCATTTAAAACTACCCGCGGCTATTGCATTGCCGACAATACACATAGAAGTTCATTGATAAAAACGGCATGGGAATTCCCCAAAGGGGAACCCCGAACCAAAATAAAAAAAAAAAAATGACGTGGGAGTCCCCCTAAATTCCATACCAGGCCCTTCAGGTCTGGTATGGATATTAAGGGGAACCCCGGCCAAAATAAAAAAAAAAAATGACGTGGGGTTCCCCCTAAATTCCATACCAGACCCTTCAGGTCTGGTATGGATTTTAAGGGGAACCCCGCGCCAAAAAAAAAAAAAAAAAAACGGCGTGGGGTCCCCCCAAAAATCCATACCAGACCCTTATCCGAGCACGCAACCTGGCAGGCCGCAGGAAAAGAGGGGGGGACGAGAGTGCGCCCCCCCCTCCTGAACCGTACCAGGCCACATGCCCTCAACATTGGGAGGGTGCTTTGGGGTAGCCCCCCAAAACACCTTGTCCCCATGTTGATGAGGACAAGGGCCTCATCCCCACAACCCTGGCCGGTGGTTGTGGGGGTCTGCGGGCGGGGGGCTTATCGGAATCTGGAAGCCCCCTTTAACAAGGGGACCCCCAGATTCCGACCCCCCCGTGTGAAAACATGCGCCCCTTTACAGGCATACTATAGACACCCCCCAGGTACGAAATTTAAAGGGATATTACACTTTTATTGTTTGACTTTAAGCATTATTAAAATCACTGCTCCTGAAAAAACGTCCGTTTTTAAAACTTTTTTTTGCATTGATCCATGTCCCCTGGGGCAGGACCTGGGTCCCCAAACACTTTTTATGACAATAACTTGCATTTTAGCCTTTAAAATTAGCACTTTTGATTTCTCCCATAGACTTTTAAAGGGTGTTCCGCAGCATTCGAATTTGCCGCAAACACCCCAAATTGTTCGCTGTTCGGCGAACTTGCGAACAGCCAATGTTCGAGTCGAACATGAGTTCGACTCGAACTCAAAGCTCATCCCTAATCCCCACAACACACACATTTTTTTTTAAATATGAATCACAAAGGACTTTGATAATGAATAAGTTAATATGTTAATATGTTGTCCAGCCTGAAAAGTACTCATTAAAATAAGCTGTGAGGTTAGCTTTCTAAAAAAAAACTGGAAATGTATTCCTCTATGCCTCACCATACAGATGATGATCTTATAGAACATGATGCATTGCTGTAGATTAAAGGTGCTCTAAGTGATGTGACGTGTTTTTTAGATTTGTGGTTTTGGATCACATCAACAATGCAGAGGAAGAGTAAGTGGTCACAAGCTCAAAGCCTGTGCCGGCAGAGGTCAAAGGAGGTTCAGTGTACAACAGGTGAACAGGTAGACTGTGTAGGTCCTCAGAGCTGTGGAGAGGTGACAATGGCTGCAGCGTCTTGTGATGATGAAAGTGCGACACAGGGAAGTCAGAGCGATGCACCAAAGGTTTCTGCTGACAAGAGAGGATGTCACAGCAATGGTGAAGTAAGGCCTTCTATTGTGACCCCCGTAAAGCTCAGAGGTCAAAGTGATGAGCCAGGTGCACCACAGGTAACTTATGCTGACATGGTAAAGAAAAGATGTGTGGCAGTTTCTTCTGAAGCTAACCAGGTAAACCACAGAGGTCAAAGTGTCATGTCGGCTACAGGCATCTTATGTTAAAGTAAAGAGTGGACACCCGCAGTGTGTAGCAGGCCCTTCTCATGCAGACTATGTAAATCCGGTAGGTCAGTCTTCTGTAAGACACGTCCGTGTATCCCGCAGCGTGGCCTCTCTTAAATATGGTAAAAACAGAAATCAGCAGTGTACCTGCAATTCACTAACATTTCTGGCATTCCTTCACGAGAATGAGAACATCACCAGAGCAGATCTTGACCTTGTTTTGGATAAAGGTAATATGATGCATAAAGAGGTCAGGAAAATCTTTCCAAATCACATCTATCTGACTACTGAAGAGCTCCCTCATGAAGTACCTGCACGCACGCATACACATTATGTGGACATGGAACAACTTTCTAGATATGGCACATTAGGAGAACCGTTACCTGGAGCTCTAGACAGTTTTCTGGACCTAGAGGCCGGACTTAGCTGCTTGCTATCCGATGTCCAGTATGGATTGCTCCTGATGAGAGTATTGTGCATTGCTGTATTTAAAACAAAGTCTGGCAGATACGGTTTCTTTGATCCACACTCGAGAACAGCAAAATGTTTGCCCCTACCCCCTGGTTCTCGCACTCCTGGTACTGCTGTTATGCTGACATTTACACGTCTTCGTAATATGATTAATCATCTTCTGAAATATCACAGAATGTTGGGTACACAGTCCTCCCGTAATTATGAGTTGAAGCTTGTGGAGTTTTACAATATGAACACTGCCAAACTGAATACTGCTATCTCAGACAGAAACAGTCAGCCTACAACTCACGCTGCTGCTGTACCAACTGCTCTTCAAAAGGAGACAAGCCTGAGTGCTCACATCGGTGACAAATCTGTACATGAAGTATTCACTCATATGGAAACTGAACCACGAATGTCTAGCCAGATCAGCTTGAATTGTGTCGCATCACATGATGCTGTGCTGAATGATTCAAACTCAACTATTTCAAAGGTAAACACTGATGCAACAGATGTCTCTGATAACATATTACAGAGAGTGTCCACCAACATCACGTCTGTACCATATGTGAAACAAAGAGGTTCATGTCATTTTTCATGATGATATCCAAAGTGAACCAGAATCATCATCTAAATTCAGTGTGAATTCTGCAACTGAGAGTAAGTCAAACTTGACTGCTCCATTGATAAATACTGTTGCCCATGATGATGTCATGCATAAACTGAAAAAAAAAATCATAAACAGCAAAGGAGAATAATTAAAAAGGAGACTGTTGCTCTCTGAAAAGGTATCGCAAAGAAAGGAGAATCAAATAAGGAAATAAAGAAAAATGTATGCTTCAAATGAAACATATAAAGCACAGAAAAAAATTTCTATAACGACCCAATACCGACAAAGCCGTGAATTTAGAATGAAACAAAACAAAGAATGAACAGCTCATACAGAGAAAACCTTGAGTTTCGAATGAAACAAAGACAAAGAATGAACAGCTCATACAGAGAAAACCTTGAGTTTCGAATGAAACAAAGACAAAAAATGAACAGCTCATACAGAGAAAACCTTGAGTTTCGAATGAAACAAAGACAAAGAATGAACAGCTCATACAGAGAAAACCTTGAGTTTCGAATGAAACAAAGACAAAAAATGAACAGCTCATACAGAGAAAACCTTGAGTTTCGAATGAAACAAAGACAAAGAATGAACAGCTCATACAGAGAAAACCTTGAGTTTCGAATGAAACAAAGACAAAAAATGAACAGCTCATACAGAGAAAACCTTGAGTTTCGAATGAAACAAAGACAAAGAATAAACAGCACATACAGAGAAAACCTTGAGTTTCGAATGAAACAAAGACAAAGAATGAACAGCTCATACAGAGAAAACCTTGAGTTTTGAATGAAACAAAGACAAAAAATGAACAGCTCATACAGAGAAAACCTTGAGTTTTGAATGAAACAAAGACAAAAAATGAACAGCTCATACAGAGAAAACCTTGAGTTTCGAATTAAACAAAGAGATAGAATGACAACATTTTACAGAAAAGACATTGACTTTAGAGTGAGCCAGTGATCTTTTATGCGATCTTATATAACTTAGCGTTATGCAAATGACAAAGCTTTCAAAGATAGACACAGACAAATGAGACAAAGAATGCAAGAACAACTGAAGAACAACATTCTGTTTAAAAATATGTTTAAAATGAGATGTGCAAATAAAATAAAAAAGAAATACAGATTGATAAATCAACAAACATGTGAGAGTGACAGAGAAAATGACAACTCTTTAATCAAAGAGACCATATCTCTTTTTAAATCACAAATACAGGAAGGTCCCACCTATGTCTGCACTGTCTGCCATAAAGCCTCGTTTCCAAACCAAGTACACCCCTGCACAAGGTCAAATTATGTCAAAAATCCACATATAGTTGCAGCATGCTTGACAGGGAAGTACGTGCATGTTTGCGATGAAGGCTGTGAACACTGCAAGGTGCCTGATGAGAGAAGAAGTGAGTGGATTTGTTACACCTGTCACAATCATCTTAAAGATGGAGCTATGCCAGCTCTTGCTGTAGCCAACAACTTAATGCTTGCTGACATTCCACCTGAGCTGTCAGATCTCAACATATTGGAAAGGCATCTCGCATCCAGATGTATAGCATTTGCCAAGATTATACCTCTTCCTAAAGGCTGCCAGAGACTAATACGAGGAAATGTTGTGTGTGTCCCGTCTGAGGTGCAGGAAACGATTGAAGCTTTACCCAGGCTGAGAAGTGAGTCTCAGGCGATGAGAGTAAAACTGAAGAGACGATTGTGTTATAAAGGACACCAACTTTTTCAGACAGTTATGTGTCGAAGCTCATTCAGGCTTTGCATAAACTCAAAGAGATCCATCCACAGTACGAGGACATAACGATCAGAGATGAGGCTGAGTTATGTGATCCAACACTTCCTGATGAGGATGATGAAGATGATGATGATGAAGTGGATGCTACAATGAAGGAAGATGATTATGATGAAACAGATTTAATGAAAATTGACAGGTGTGAGAGTAATGCTCTGTGTGAGGCAGAACATGAGCCTGAAAATGAACAGGATATAGACATGGTGTCATGTGATGGTGAACAACCAAATGAGCAGAGAGGTCATGAAGACCAGGAAGGTGAAATGCCTAATGGTGGTTTTGCTCTGGAATCATGCCTTCAGCCTTGTGACGTGGCAGAGGAGATTTTATGTTTCAGCGAAGGAATCTATTCCGTTGTGCCTGCTGAAAGAAATAATCCTGTCAGCTTTTTCAAAACACCTAAACTGGTGGCCATGGTTTTCCCTGTACAGTTTCTGACTGGTCAGAACACACTGGATGAAGAGAGAACTCTTAAATTAACACCCAGTAAATATTTCAAAATAAGGCTTTTTGGTGTTGATGATCGTTTCGCCAGAGACACAAATTACTTGTTGTTTGCACAGTTTGTGACAGAAATTCATTTGGCAACATCAAGCATGACAGTACAGCTATGGAAAGGAAATCCTTTTACGAGGGATAGAAGAAATATTACCTCGGGAATGTTGCAAGACAAACGTGAGGTGGAGAGACTCCAACAGAGACCACGTCAATGAATGTGATTAAATGAGAGAAATAATGCAGGCGTATTCCAAAAAAAGAGAGGTCAGCGCTCAGGAATGTGTGAGTTGTGCATGTGGAATTAACGTGAAGAAGTGTTCACGTGGTGTCCTATTCATACCGACAGATTACAACGCAGTGAAAATTAGTCGCCCCCTCTCGTTCCTGGAAAGCACAACACCTGAATGTTCAGATGTGTGGATGACGTCTTTGACTGACAAGTACAAAGCCAGACCTGAAACACTGGAGTTTGAGGAGATGTGTTTTGCTGATTTTGCAGCTACTTGCAGAATTGTGTATGGCAGACAGACGAAAGGTAAAAAATGTTTTGCCCCTCCTGAATGAGATGGAATTTGTGCAAAAGCGGAAAGACGATAAGCCTGCTATCATTAGGATTCACCGCACATCCGAGCAAAAATATCCTGAGAAGTTTTATGGCACATTACTCAAACTGTACGTTCCCTACTGATCAGAGCCGGAACTGAAAAGACCGTATTACCCCACATATGAGTCATTTTACAGCAATGGATGTGTGCAACTACCAGGTTGTGATCATCTGGAGAGTGTCCAACACATTGTGAAACAAAACAGAGACAAATATGAGAAAAACAGTGAAGAGATTGAGAATGCCGTTGAAGAGTTTGAGCAGAACAGAGGTGTGACTGATGAATGGTGTAATCTGGCGCCAAAATCGGAAGTTGTGAGGTTAGAGTGTATTGAAGAACTGGAGGCAACAGAGCCAGATTGTGAAAATGAACAAGAAAATGTCCCGGAATACAGTAATCGGGCTAATGCTATAACAGAAGTCAGAGCCATCAGAGAGCCCTCTGCATTTGACCCCATAGTGTTACACCAGATGTATCAGAATCTGAACAAAAAACAAGCCTGTGTGTTCTATGCAGTTAGAGAGTGGTGCATAAAGTGAATCTGTGGCCAAAATCCAGACCAGTTCTTGTTTTACATCAATGGTGGCGCAGGAACAGAAAAGTCACATTTAATCAAATGCATCTTCTCTGAGGCATCTAAGATACTGTGCAAACTGCTGAGACATGCAGAGGAGGCCGACATATCAAACCCAACTGTCCTGTTGACCGCATTCATTGGAACTGCAGCCTTCAACATATCAGGCTCCACACTGCACTCGTTACTCAAACTGCAGAGAAGCCTAAAACCTCCATTTCAAGGTCTTGTGCAGCATACACATGACCAGACTTTCTGGGAAACTAGGTCCGACGGTCTTCCCGATGGACTTCCGGCGGACTTCCGACAGTTTTTCTGAACGGACGGACTTGCCTACACATGACCGGACTTTCCGGCAGACTAGGTCCGGTCTTCCTGATGGACTTCCGACTTAGTTACGGCGGACTTTCCGAATGAATGGACTTGCCCACACACGGACAAGTCCGTCAGGTACGACGGGACTAGAAAAGGAAGTCAATCTTGCCGCTTTTATCGGCGAGATTGACACCTTGCGAGCCCCGTTGCGGGGCATACCAGACCCTTAGGTCTGGCATGGATTTTAAGGGGAACCCCCTACGCCAAAAAAATGGCGTGGGGTCCCCCCAAAATCCATACCAGCCCCCGATCCGAGCACGCAGCCTGCCCGGTCAGGAAAGGGGGGTGGGGACGAGCACCAGGAGGACCAGACAATCTAGTGTACATCGACAGAGCAGAGGAGAATATGAAACAGAAAGGAGTGGTACGCAGACAGTTTCCTATTAAACTGGCCTTTGCTTTTACGATTCATAACGTTCAAGGTATGGCAAGGACATCAGCTGTAGTGTCACTGAAACACATTTTTGAACCTGGCATGGCTTATGTAGTTGTCATGGACACACTACTTCCAGACCTGCAACAGGGCTCAGGTGCATCCCCGCCAACAGGTCCCCAGTAAAGAACAGGCGTACGCCAATGCGCATGCACGTGCGCCAATCGCGGAGATCATGTGCGCGCACACAGTAACGCGGCTTTGGCACCCAGTGGCCTTTAAGAGGGGCTTCCACCATTCAGCACTTGCTGTTTGATCTGCAGCTTCACCTGTGACCTGTTCCTGTAATCTGATCACCTTCTGACCTGGCTCTCTGACTACACTGCTGTCTTCAATCCTGAACCTTGGCTTTCCTTGAACCTGATCCTGTTTGCTTGCCTGCCTGATCTCCTACTACTAGAACCAGCCTGAACTTGACCATTCCTTGCCTGCCGATTCTGTTGAACTGATCCGCTGTGTATGACCCGGCTTGTCTGACCTTGCTTCTGCCTGCTGTTTTGTGTCTCACAGAAACTCACCTACAAGGCTCCTTTGTTTCAGACAGTCTCCATTTAGAGGGCTACACTATGTTCAAACATAACAGACACCTGTCCTGTACAAATGTTCCACAGATGGTCAACAAAAGTTGTGGTGGTGTTGCTGTTTATGTGAAAGAGCACATTCAAGTATGTGAAAAACAGCACATTCATAGTGTCACTGACCTTGAGTTTTTGGCTCTGAAGGTTGAAACTCCAGTGAGTGCTTTGATTGCAGCTGTGTACAGACCTCTGGACTACAGTGTGACATAGTTTCTGTCAAACCTGGGAAGCCTGTTGGACTCATTGGAGGTCATGGATTGCCACCCTATCATTGTCTGTGGGGATTTCAATGAGAATCAGTTATCCAACGCAAGCAAGCCAATCCTTGACCTGTTTCAGTCCTGGGGATATGTACAACTCATCGCTGCTGCCACCATAGATAAGAACACACTTCTGGACCTCATTTTCATCTGTAAACCGCAGCATTGTCTCCACTCTGGTGTGATGAGAACCTATAACAGTTATCATAAACCTGTATACTGTGTCATGTCCTCTAACAGTCCATAAAGATGGCAGCTGAGACAAAGAAGAAAAGGTCTGTACCTAATACCAAAAGTGAGCGAGTGAAACATGTATTAATAACAGTTAGATTTAAAAGATAAAATTATTAAAACCTGCAATGATTAAATACATTATGGTCTCATAATTTAAAGGTGTCTTTGTTGTAGCTGTACCTGATGTTAATCTTTTCAGTACAGTTGGCAGGTAAAACAAAAACCACTGAGCATTATGTTGTGTTTTTTTAGGATAACTCATTAGTGGGAATGCTTCTCACTTCAACTTTTTCTTATGGATTTCAGCTATTCATCCAGTTAGCTTTAGCAATTCAGCTATTCAGCATTCCCACACATTTTCTCCAGGAAATGCATTTTCTAGTTAGTGGGAATGCTTCAGCAGTCCCACTGTTGTTATTCATTTTTTTTTATTTTTAATTAGTGGGAATATTCGGTTTTTTTATTTATTATTATTAATTTTATTCCGTACGTTTTTTGGCTCTGCGTAACTTCTGCATACTTTCAGCTATTAAAACCATTCAACTTTTAAAATGTTCAGCTCTTTTAGCTAATGATGGGACATCAACTTTTTTTTCTACTATTTATACTTTTTTAAATATTAAGCCTTTTAACACTTTTTTAACATTGAAGTGAATGAGAGCATGCTTCAAATCCCTAAAATCTTCTTCCGCTCCCAAAAGTTTCAGCTCCTTCATACTTTCACCTACAGATGCCAAAGAAACTTTAAAATGTTCACAAAATATTCAGCTATCTGGCTAAATCTTTTCAGTTTGATATATTTTACAGTTTTCGTGAAAAAGCTGTTTAAGTGTAGTGATCTTTTCAGGAAATTTTATCCATTAAACAAAGTGTGTATTGGGCTGCTTAGAGTGGATGATGTCATAGCTAGAGCACAGAGCCTTAAAAAAATTATCTTAGTTCCTTCTCTATAAATTGCTCTCACGCCCACAAGATCTACTTGTCATACACAATTTATACATCAAAACGTAGGTATTTTTGTCTAGTTTCAGGCAATGTGCTCAGTTTTTTGATACGCCTTTTACTTTTGGCTGGTTGAGCTTCCAAATGACAAGAGTTCTACACTTTCTTCCATTGACTGTCCCGTATAAAATTCTTCACATTTCCCAGCGAAATGCACAGCCAACTTCTTTTTTAAATCGCTGACATGCCCACATTTTTAAGTTTATCAACATAAATTTTATACCGATACGTTCACAAAAGCCATGTGTCTCTAACGGCAAAGTTGCTTTTCGATAGCATGTACTTTTGTGGATTTATTAAGGCTTGTTTGAAGGCTTCTCTCTCACTGTCTCTCACTCATTAGGTGTGGGGATTAATGATCAAAAAGCTTTTCAAAAAACCTTTAAATATTCCACATCTTTCATACATTAGTGGTTAATGAAATTCATGTTTATTTTAAAACCATTCCTACTTTTCCAACTATTCTCACTTCTTCAACTTTTTCTTACGGACTTAAGCTATTAATCCAGGTAGCTTTAGCAATTCAGCTATTCAGCATTCCCACTCATTTTCTCCAGGAAATTAATTTTCTAGTTAGACATGCTATCTGCCAATAGAACTTGACCAAAAAGTGCATTCTATGCATCCAAAAATATAGAAAATATACCAAATCAAATCATTATTATTGAACCAAAAAAATAAATAAAAGCCTCATGCATGTGTCCTGCTTCTTAATATAGGGGGTCAACAATGCCAAGAGTTGGTGAAAGCAGGGGTCCGTCATCCGGAGATAATTCCGAAAATCATCTGGATTATTCTCCTGGAGTTCCCGCAGCAAAGGCATATGACATAATTGGTCACGATTAATAAAGCAACCAATTTTTGGTCCAAGAAATCCTCCTCCTCCTGTTCCTGGACTGGACTTGGGTCAAAGCAATAACTCCAAGGCCAATTATAAATAACACGTTATCTCCTTCAATTCCGCAACATGGCTGGTTAATGAACGGCCGTTCAGAAACTAAATGAAAAGCGCGAACTGAAAAGCGCTAAAATAAATAAAAAGCGTGAATCAACACTCACCAAACTTCTGCTAACACGAAATTAGCAGAAAGAGCCCAAAGGGTGGCGCTAAAGAGCTGAAAAACCACGTAGTCTGTCACTACGTTCGTGTTTGTTGGCCGACAATTCCTTGCCATTTTGTCTGTGGAAAGTCCGATCGTGTGTGTACGAGGCTTTAGAGCCATTTCTACATGCTCTTCCCCTTAGCTGCCCTACTGCTGAGTTGTTGTAGGGAGTATGAACAGCTTTGAAGGCCTCCACACATATATCTGTTTTGTTTTTTTAGAGGCTGCTCTCTTGTGGTATAACCCTAATTACATTGATTCAGCTAAACTGAAAGGGTTTCAAGAATGGAGGAGAAAGGGAATGCACTTTATTGGTCAATTATACATAGGTGTGACTTTTAAATCCTTTGAGCAACTTCCATCCGAATTTTGAATGCCCCATACATTTTTATGTAACAGTTTTATTAATATCTGCAGCTCAGCATGCCATACAGACTCTTTCACATATCACTGTCCTAAGTAGATCAGACATTTTGCTTGTTACTGTGGTAACCCAGGCCACTCTATGGAAAGGGTTGATTTCTCATTTCCACTGTATACAATTACTCAAACCCACTTTCTCTCTACAATACAAAATCCGGCCACGTTTAAGTGTAGAGCAAAGTTCGGGGGGCGGGTTGGGATTTGGGTGAAATTAATGGAGAGCAGTGGGATATGGTATTGGAGTCGATTTCCCCAATTTTGCTTGTGGCTTCCCACAAGCTTACTCAGTTATTTATTCTTTATTGGGTTTTTAAAACTCCTGATAAATTCTTCCACGGGGTAAGATAGGTACGCCTATCTGATCTAAGTGCACAATCCACAGGGGGGAACTTTATTCACACACTTTGGGAATGTCCAAAGCTGTCTAAACATTGGACAGAGGTGTAAACTATTTCATTAGCTGTGCAACAAACTATACCTTTAGATTCTTTGGTGTATCTCTGAGCTTTATGAACCAGTTTTTTTTTATCATGGTGTTACTGCTTTTACATATTGCTAGAAAATGGATTGCTAGATACAGTATTCGATGTCACCAGCCTTTCCAACTATAAGGCAGGGGGTAGGATATATCAACTTCTTATTGTTGCAGGAACAACTTGCCTATTATTATCAAAATGTGGCCCCCCATAGCTGGTTATGGACAAGCTACTACAATTCTAATATTTAATAATTTTCTCTTGAGTATCTACTTTGTACTATTACTATTTTGTGTAAGTTGGGAGATTGTGTTTCGTACGAACGCCGACTGGTTACTGCTTTGTATATCTACATATTCCTTTTATTTGGTTTATGTACATGCACTGTACCACTTGAATATATGTAATGAGATATTAACCCATTCTGACTTCTGCTACATGTGTTCAGTGTTTATACTGGTGTATATTTCATGACACCTATATTTTTTGAGATTATTGTATTGGTACCTTTTTTTGCTTTTTTATACCAAAATTTATACCAAATTAGTTTGGATTAAAATATAAATAAATAAATAAAACACTTAAGGACAAGATTTTCAGCACTCAGCAATAAAGGCAAGGGTGGGATATTTGTTATTGCAAAGTTTAGCTACTCATAGAATTATAATATTTCTGAATATTATACATTTTTGGACGTTATATGAGGTCCACATTTAGGGTGGCGCTTTGAGCTGAGATAATGGCGGCCACTCTAATTTTTTCTTTTTATTTTCTTTAATTTTTTTCCGTGCAGTTCACCTCTACAATCCTGTTTGTTTGTTTTTTTCAAGTAAATCTTGTTATTTGTATTTTTTTTTATATACCAGTTTGTATTCAAAAACCTTGTGCTTGGCTATTAAGTTATATTTATGTGAAATTGTTGCACAATTCTGAATACTGGATTCAAAATGCTATTAATACAACCAAAAGTGTTCTGTCTCTTTAAATATCCATGTTATCACAAATGTGATACTTAGAAGATTAAACAAACATTGTGTCACAAAGGATGAGCAACGTATTAAAGTAATATATCATATGAATATAATGTGAAATATGTGAAATAAAAATAAAATTATAAAAAAATTCTTAGTTCATAAAGCATCATTAAATACATAAAGTCCATCCAAGTGTATTTTAAAAAGTGCCCCGCACTTGCTAGTAAAGAAAGTGCTCCAGTGCCAAAAGTGCTTGTTTAAACAGTGAAGCCTCTTACCAGACAGGATTCACATGTACAGTGTCTTGAAAAAGTATTCATACCCCTTGAAATTTTCCACATTTTGTCATGTTGCAACCAAAAATGTAAATGTATTTTATTGTGATTTTATTTGATAGACCAACACAAAGTGGCACATAATTGTGAAGTGGAAGGAAAATGACAAATGGTTTTCCAATTTTTTTACAAATAAATATGTGAAAAGTGTGGCGTGCATTTGTATTCAAGCCCCCTGAGTCAATACTTAGTAGAACCACCTTTCCCTGCAATTCCAGCTGCACGCCTTTTTGGGGATATCTCTACCAACTTTGCACATCTAGAGTGACATTTTTGCCCATTCTTTACAAAATAGCTCAAGCTCTGTCAAATTGGATGGAGAGCGTCTGTGAATAGCAATTTTCAATTCTTGCCACAGATTCTCAATTGAATTTAGGTCTGGACTTTGAATGGGCCATTCTAGCACATGAATATGCTTTGATCTAAACCATTCCATTTTAGCTCTGGCTGTATGTTTAGGGTCATTGTCCTGCTGGAAGGTGAACCTCTGCCCCAGTCTCGTCTTTTGCAGAGGTCTTCTTCTAAGATTGCCCTGTATTTGGCTCCATCCATCTCTACATCAACTCTTCCACCAACTTCCCTGTCCCTGAAAAGCATCCACACAACATGATGCGGTCACCACCATGTTTCACGGTGGGGATGGTGTGTTCAGGGTGATCTGCAGGGTTCATTTTCCGCCACACATAATGTTTTGTTTTAGGCTAAAAAGTTTATATTTGGTTTCATCTGACCAGAGCACCTTCTTCCACAAGTTTGCTGTGTCCACCACATGACTTTTTGCAATCTGCAAACGGGACTTCTTATGGCTTTCTTTCAACAATGACTTTCTTATTGCCACTCTTTCATAAAGGCCAGATTTGTGGAGTGTACGACTAATAGTTGTCCGGTGGACAGATTCTCCCACCTGAGCTGTGGATCTCTGCAGCTCCCCCAGAGTTACCATGGGCCTCTTGGCTGCTTCTTCGATTAATGCTCTCCTTGTCCGACCTGTCAGTTTAGGTGAATGGCCATGTCTTGGTAGGTTTGCAGTTGTGCCATACTCTTTCCATTTTCGGATGGTGGATTGAACAGTGCTCCATGAGATGTTCAAAACTTGGGATATTTTTTTATAGCCTAACCCTGCTTTAAACTTCTCCACAACGTTATCCCTGACCTGTCTGATGTGTTCCTTGGACTTCATGATCCTGTTTGTTCACTAAGATTCTCCAACACACCTCTGAGGGCTTCACAGAACAGCTGTATTTATACTGCGATTAAATTACACACAGGTGGACTCTATTTACTAATTAGGTGAAGGCAATTGGTTTCACTAGATTTTAGTTAGGGGTATCAGAGTAAAGGGGGCTGAATACAAATGCACACCACACTTTTCAGATATTTATTTGTAAAAAATGTTGAAAACCATTTATCATTTTCCTTCCACTTCAAGATTATGTACCACTTTGTGTTCATCTATTGCATAAAATCACAATAAAATACATTTAAGTTTTTAGTTGTAACATGACAAAATGTGGACAATGTCAAGGAGTATGAATACTTTTTCAAGGCAAAGTATATATCAACTATTCATACGTATAATTCAACTAATTCCGGGGTCTTGTCCGCTCTAAATAATGCACACTGACGTCCCAGTCTCTAATCCCAGAGGATGGAGATATGGGTTGGTCGGAGCTATAGCTGTGACATCATCACGCATGGGCCCATCTTGTGATTCGAAGTGTGGATTTTAATACTGCTTGTCATTTCTACATTATTGTAAGCGCTATACTTTTCTTATCAAAATGGATTATAACAGTATGGCGCTATGAGACTACTTCTTCTTGTATTCATTGTATATCTTTGCTGAAGCGTGTTGGCTGAGACACATTTTTCCATTTTTCCATGGTGGAGACATTCCTGCTGAAATCTTCCTGACAGGGTCATGGAGCTGCTGTGAGATCTGATGGTGAGAGCGTTGGCTCGACTCTATGAGATAAAGTGCTAGTGATCTCTATTTTTTGGAGCTCAATCCTGTCTGGTAAGAGGCTTCACTGTTAAATGATGGTT
This sequence comes from Aquarana catesbeiana, assembly GCF_042186555.1. Lineage (NCBI taxonomy): Eukaryota > Metazoa > Chordata > Amphibia > Anura > Ranidae > Aquarana > Aquarana catesbeiana. The sequence goes on along the minus strand of NC_133335.1, from coordinate 120,835,812 downwards.
TATGAATTTTTATTTATTTTCTTAATTTCAAATATTTCACATTAAATTGACATGATAAATTTATTTAATAGGTTACTCATCCTTTGTGACACAATATTTGTTTAATCTGCTAAGTATGAGCATTTGTGATAACACGGACACTTAAAGAGACACCACATTTTTTTTCTATATATTTTTTTTAACTATATCTTTTTCTTAACTATTTGATTTTCAATAATTTTGGAGAATTTTATTTTTATATTATTTTTACTTTCAATAGTTTTTATTGAATTTTCAGTGAAAACATGTTAACACAGGTACAAGTAGATCAGTTTCGTTACATCAGGTACACAATAACAAATTGTAACAAAATACTTTAGAATACAACAAGATCCTATGCACCCTCAATGGGGTGTCGATTACATCTTCATACTCTGAAGGAAGAGATGACTCCTCACTCCCAACACCCCTCAAGGGATTTAGCTGTGTCGGGAAGTGAGAGGCAGCTCCCCCTGAAGACAAAATGTCAGAAAGTTGTTAAAGGTTTGTTGGCCAACAAAAACAGGATAGACCATTATAGATTATATCATATATGTAAGGTGTTTTTATATTTTTATGCTCCATTCATTAATCTATCTCGTTTTACGGTTTTCATTATTTCTCATTCATTTAGCAAATTTTGGCTTTTTATGTTTTTCAATTAATGTTTTTTGTTTTAGCTTTTCACACACATTTACACTCATAAAAATTTCTTTCCTGACAGACTCCATGGTAGCCAACGTGTGGGTGCTACTAGCAGGGTATGGAATGAGCATATGGAAGAGGCGCTGAAGATGGTGTAGTCCTAGCCACTGGCGGGCAAAGCCGCGCATTGGTCATTCAGCCTAGCTACTAGTGGGCGGCCCTTTCGCCCTACAAAGTCCGGCTTGTATTGTCTTACTTCGGCCTGGTGATGATCGTGGCAGGAGCGGTGAGTTTGTTCCATTTTATGTCTTATGGCAGCAGTTTTTGTGACATTCTCCCTGTTTGTGTATGTCTGGCTTTCCTTTTTCCTATGTTTCCCCACACGCTGCCGGTTGCAGCGTGGCTGGCAGGCATGGCGGCTGGTTTCCTCTCCGTTCCATCTGCCGCTCGCTTCCTGGTTTCATCTTGCGCATGCGTGAGTCCGGCGTAAGAACAAGGCTTGGTTCGCACACGCGCGTTGCTGTCAAAATGACGGCAATCGCATGTGTGCACTAGTGCCATGGCTGATGCGGCGCTGACGTCACAGGGTCGCCCTTTTCAAATGAAGGAAATAGCCTGCAAGCTTGGGAATGCTTGCAGGCTTATAGCAGTGACTTCCTCTAGCCCCTGTGTACCAGGTAAGGGGCTTCTAGGGGACAGGTGATATAGCCTGTTTTCATGATTATTTCCTTCTGACTCGGTTGCCTTCTTTCCAGCCCTGATGGAACCTTCCAGGACTATGGACTCATCACCAACTGCTAGTGGCCAGCCCTCTCGCAGCAGGTAAATAGTAGGGGGTCTTCCCTAGGTGTTGCCTGCTGGAGGGGGGGTAGGTGGAGCATCATTTACTGTTGTCTCCATTAACACAGATGTGCCTTGTTTTTTTAATTTTTCTGTCAGCCCTTCTAGGTCCAACCAGCAGCGCAGTTCATGCAAAGGAAGTGATTCTTCAAAACCTCGTCGCCTCTTCAAGATCTAGACACCACGGTTCTCCCTCAAGATCGAGACACCATAGCCTGGAACAATCTCACCCTTCCACGGCTCACTCCAGTTGTACAGCCGAAGGAGTCTGCTGGGGGTGTAGGGCGCATGTCCCTATGAACAAATCAGTCTGTGATCTCTGCTACGCCAAAGCAACCAGTGAAAGAGGTGGTTTGGACCAGCAACTAAAATCTCTGGTTGAAAGGGTCATTAAGGAGAGTCTGAGAGAGATGGAGGCCAGGCAGCCCCACGATCCTCCTACAAAGCCTCCACGCTCACCAGTGAGGGATACTCAGGCTCAACTTGGGAGTCCTCTTTGCCAAGTCACCCATCTGCTGTCCTCTCGGATAGTGACTCTGAGGGAGAATACCCCTGCACCAGATTTGACTTCGCCCTGCTGCCTCCTTTGGTTAAAGCCATTAAGGAAGCTTTAAGTTGGGAAGAGCCAGTAGTTTAGCTCTTGCTAAACAGAGAAATTACTTCAAATAATTGAAGAAGGAACATGACAGCTTCCCGTTTCTTTCGGAACTAGGTAAAGTTATCACGGATGAGTGGGGCAAGGTGGAGAAGAAGAACTCCCTGCTCTCAAAAATACTGAGGCTTTATCCCTTAAAAGAAGAAGAGGTTAAGCAAGTGGAATCAGCCCCTCTGGTGGATGCAGCCGTGATAAGGTTGGTCAGACACGTGACCCTTCCTCTGGAAGATACGATCTCTTTCAGGGACGTCTTGAATAGGCGGATAGACTCTGACCTAAAAAGGGTCTATCTTACAGCAGGCATGGCCTGCAAGCCAGCCTTGGCTCTGGCTACCATGTCAAGAGCCATGGAGATTTGGATGGACAATGTGGATGAGACACTCAGAAATGTCTCGGAGGAACTGGCCAAGAGTTCACCTATCCAGGAGTTGAGGTTGGTATCAGCTTTCTTGGGGGAGGCCTCGATAGATATTATCCGCCTGGTGGCTTGGGTTATGCTGTTTGCAGTCACTGCCAAGCGTGCCCTGTGGCTTTGTTCTTGGCTGGTAGACCCAGCATCTAAACAGGTGTGGCTAGACAGTCATCATTCAAGAAAACTGCTAAGAGCGGTTCGACGGGTGAGAGGGAACCGACCAAGTCTTTTTGAGATTGGGCCCGCCTCGGTAGGCCGGGTGGGGGCTCGTCTTCTCCGCTTTTGGCATGTCTGGGCAGCCTCGATCCAGGACTTCTGGACCGTTAGAACAGTCTCTTCAGGTCACACCTGGATTTTTAGCAGCACTCCCAGGCTCATGTGTGTTCCCACGTCTCTTCCAGCCTCAGAAGAAAAAAGGCAAAATTCTATCAGCCTATGTAAAATCTTTATTGGAACAAGGCGCTGCTAGTCCTGTCCCAGACAACCAGTGTGGCATGAGGATGTATTCTCCTCTCTTTATGGTCCAAAAGAAGAATGGTGCATGGAGACCTGTCATAGATCTGACCCATCTGAACCGTTTCATCAAAAAAGAAAGGTTCAAAATGGAGACCCTGTCCACAATCCAGCAGTCGGTCCAACCAGGAGACTGGCTCATCTCTATAGACTTCAAGGACGCTTACTTCCACGTTCCAGTGGCAGCAGATTTCCAACGGTTTCTCCGGTTTTCCATGGGCCAACTTAATTTACAATTCACCTGCCTTCCCTTCGGGCTGACGACTTCTCCACGTGTCTTCTCAGAGGTCTTGTTGGCTGTTGTGGCTCTATTAAGAGCCAGAGGGATCTGTCTCCATCATTACCTAGACGATCTCCTCCTGCTGGCTCAAGACAGAGATTGTCTCCTGGAACACAAAGGTCAAGTCATTTCAACTCTCCGGGAATTCGGATGACTCCTGAATCTGAAGAAGAGTCAGTTAAAGCCTTCGCAGTCTCTTGTGTTCCTCTGAGCTCTCTCTTCGATACAACGAAGGGCACGATCTCCCTGCCCGAGGAGAAGGTTACAATAGTTTGAGACAGGATTCGTCTGGCTCTCTCCTCTTCTCATCTTCATGCCCTCCAGTGTCTGAGGGTCATAGGTACCATGGTATCCACAATACCAATGGTGAAGTGGGCACAGTGGAGGATGCGAACCTTCCAGAAGGGTTTTCTTCATCAATGGTCAGGCAACAAAGCTCAACGCATTCACATTACTCCGGCCATGAGGGGTTCCCTCCTCTGGTGGCTTCAATGGGAAAGTCTATGCAAATGTCACTCCATCCTTCCCATCACATGGATCACAGTAACGACAGATGCCAGCAACAGAGGTTGGGGTGCTTATTGCTTAACGGAAGTGGCTCAGCGTTGGTGGTTCCACAGAGCCTACGCCTTCCCTCCAACACCCATTGTCCTTCAGTTCCTATGAAGACTCAGGTGGGAGGAAGTGGAAGTAATAGCCATAATTCCTTACTGGCCCAACAGGCCTTGGTTTCCTCTCCTAACACTTTTCAGTTTCTGAGAACTGGTTCCTCTCCCGATCAGAACGGATCTGCTATCCCAGGGCATGATTCTTCACCCGTGCCCGGCTCACCTACAGTTGAGGGCTTGGTTTTTGAGAGGGGAAGGCTGGAGGCACTAGGATGCCCCGAGGAGGTCATTTGGGCTAAATTCATGATCCATGTCTTCTAGAGCTAATTCATGTGGCACACCTGCAATTCAAGACATCTTGAGCTTCCTGAAATCAGGCCTGGATTTGCCCTTATCTGTCAGTTCTCTTCATGTACAGGTTTCAGCGATCTCAGCCTTCACTGGGGTGTCATGGGCCAGACACGCCCTTATTCAGCAATTTTTCAAAGGAGCAGTTAGACTAAGGCCTCAAAGGAAACCCAGGTTCCCCAAATGGGATCTCCCTCTAGTTCTTGAGTTCTTCTCACAACTCGATAAACCACTTTCTATCAGAGAGCTTACTATCAAAACTGCTTTTTTGATTGCCATCACCTTGGCGAAGAGGGTATCCGAAATCCAGGTTTTAGGGTCAAAAGAACCTCTTCTAACTTTTTTTCTGGACAGAGTGGTTCTAATTCCGATGCTAGGGTCAAACCCTAAGGTCACCTCAATCTTTCATGAGAACCAGGAGATCTCACTTCCCACCTTTAGATCAGCCGGAAATCTGTAAATACATCCCCTCGATGTAGGTATCTCCTTGAAGCAATACTTGGAGGCCATGGCTCCTTTCCATCAATCGGATTATCTTTTTGTTTTGTTCTATGGGAAGAACAAGGGGCTTCGGGCCTCCGTCAGGTACATTGCTGCATGGGTCGTCCAAGCAATTCAATGGGCATATAGAGAAAAGAGTTGGCTCCTCTTGAGGCAGTAACAGCGCACTCAACTAGAAGTCTCTCAACTTCATGGGCAGCCTCACGTCATGTTGTGCCTGAAGTGATCTGCAGGGCGGCTTCCTGGTCATCAATCCATACTTTTATGTCTCACTATTGTGTTGAGCCAGCTGCTCTTTCTTCAGTTAATTTTGGTGTTAAAGTACTGTCGGTTGACAGTGTTAAATAAATCTTTGTTCAGCATTTTGCCCACCCGGGTGTGTATGGGGAGTTATTTCCCACACGTTGGCTGCCATGGAGTCTGTCAGGAAAATGGAAAATTCCTATCAAAATACTTACCGTAATTTTCCTTTCCTGACGGACTCCATGGCAGCAGGAGTTCCCTCCCAAATGGCTGGAGTAGGCTAGTTATCAAACACGGCCGCTGACAGAGAGCAAAGATTTATGGGAGTAGTGTCCTATAGGGTAGTAGAGACGGGACTAAACCCACACATTGGCTGCCATAAGGTCCATAAGGAAAGGAAAATTACGGTAAGTATTTTGATAGGAATTTTCCGTTTTTAGTGTATCCTCCTGTATTTTTTGCTGTGTGGGCTTGCTGGCACCAGTAGTTCCATGGATTGCGTTAGTGCTGTTTTTTGTTTTTTTGTTTTTAAATTCATGGCTTTAAAGAGGGTAGTTTAATGGTAGTGGAATGGCATTGAAAAAGAGGTGGAGCCTTGAAGCACATACATCTGTCCACGTCTATACACACAGACTTTGATCACTGTAGCCCCAGAGGGAACTGCACATACATTGCTGGCCACATGGCTTCTCTGCAGCAGCCTTTTTGTTTTGTTATTTTTATTGCACTGCATTTTATTCTGTAATTCATCCTGTTTAAAATTACACTAACATTATTATTCTGGTATGAAACATGAATTAAAGTGTGTTTTCAATTTTCTAACTTTTTAAAAGTGAAACATGTACAGTACATATATGTTAAAGGTGTAAAAATATCAACAAACAAAACAAAAAAAGTTTAATTATTATTAGTTAATAAAATAGAAACAATAAATATCAGCAGGCTGATTAGTGGTAATAAGGGGTAATACAGACAAACATTTCATTAAATAAAAACAAAATTTTCATCCCTGTGATCTGCAGATGAACAAACAGAAAGATACAAATGAAGCAATGTTTCTTTGTATCTTTCTGTATTCTTGGTTGAGCAATGTTGTTGATAAACATTGCTTTTTTTTTTTTTTTTACAGCTCCTGCTGCCGACCTTCTTTTTGTACTCGACAAAGCTGTGGTGATTAATCAGAGCTGATTTGCTGATTACTGGGACAGGCGTGGTGCCAGCAGCAGAGCAGAAGGACTGGACATGCTACACATGTCCCTGTGTCCATCTTTTGGGCATGTGTAGCATGACCAAAGTCTGCAACTGGTTAATAAATTCACAGACATTTCTAAAATACTGTATTCACTGGTCACCATGGGGTACAGAGTGTAGATTAATGAGAAAAAATTAATATAAACATCTGTAGTATCATGCTGCAACATAACAAAATTTAAAAAAGTGAAGGGGATCTAAATACTTTAGTTACGCACTGTATGTCTGACTTTACAAAGAAACTATGAGGGCCCATTCAGATGTGACTTCTTTGGGCAGCCTTGCTGAATGCAATCCCAATGCTTAGACAAGGCAATTTGCCCTATGTTCTATTAGTTCAGTTCACACCCACTGTGCAGTGGTGTAGACAGAAAAAAGTAGGACATGCTGTTTTTTTTTTTCAGAGCATTGTGTTGTGACACAGTACACAATATCCCAACTAGCTGCAGTGAATGTCACCTTTTGACATTTCAACGACACTGAAAAAAATGGAAGCAGTGCGATGCATCATTTACAGTGCAATGGTAATGCTTCCTTCATAGCCCACACCTGCAGCCAACTTTTAACTTGACTAGTTGTAGGTGTGTACGAGCTCTAAAACAATTCATTTAAAAAGGATGTCATAAATCCCAAACCCAAGCTTAAAGATGAGGTCCAGCCCCCCAACGAAAAAATTAAAAGTCAGCAGCTAAAAATACTGTAGCTGCTGACTTTTAATATGAGGACACTTGCCTGGAATCCAGCGATGTCAGCACCCCAGCTGATGTTTCCATCAGCTCTCGGCTGCTGCCGCCACCATTGCCTGTAAGGGAAACCTTCACAGCCGGTTCCCTACTGAGCATGCGCCAGGGGACAGAAGGGGGGGTGAAATTCTAGGGAGGTGCCCTGCCGGGGTAAGAAGGAGGGGGCCGAAATTTCTGAGGACTTCGCCCCATCTCCAGGTATTCCGGAAGTGGGGATGGGTACCTGTCAAAAACAAGTACCCACCCCCATGAAAGGTGCCAAATGTGGCACCGGAGGTGGGGAGGAAGCAGATAAGTGGAGCTTCCCCTTTTGGGTGGAGCTCCGCTTTAACATTCATGACGTATTGAAAATTTGAGTGGATCTGGGAGGGTCAGCAGCATGTTGTCAGGGCTGAACTCAGCCCTTCCTTCTCTGAGCTGGACGCTCAGCTGTCAGCTAATTACCAGCTTCGATCTCTCCACAGTGACTCACCTATTGATGATATCCTGCTCGTCAGTCCTACTTACTTAAGCCGTCCAGCCTAGATGATTTCTGCCTTCACCTTGGTCAACATCACAGAGACCTTCTCCAGCGCTCCTCTTAAAGACTTGCTTGTCTGAAATTCCTCCTGGCTCCAGATCCTGCTTGCTGGATGAGTACCTCGTAATGCCATTTGGCCTTTGTAACGCTCTGGCAGTTTTCCAGGAATTTATTAACCACTTGCCGCCCGCCCTATTACAAAATGACGGCAGCAACGTGGTTTGAAAATCCCGACTGGGCGTCATATGACGTTTTTCAGGATGCACCGCTATTGCGCGCCCCCGGGGGGTGCGCACCATGGCGATCGGGGATGACGCTTGTCCCTTGGACACAGCGCATCCCCGATCAGGGTAAACAGCCAATGAAATTGTAAACAGCCAAGAAATTGTAAAAAGCCAATGAAATTTCAATGAAATTGGCTGTTTACCATGTGATCGACTGTGTCCAATAACAGCCGGTCACATGTCAAAACAAATCAGGCTCGTGCGTAATGCGCGCCACCAGGGGCGCGCATCGCGCCGATCGGAGATGGCGAGTGTCCCTTGGACATAGCCCCATCCTGATCAGGGTAAACAGCTAATGAAATGGCTGTTTACTAGGGATGAGCCGAACACCCCCCGGTTCGGTTCGCACCAGAACCTGCGAACGGACCAAAAATTCGCATGAACGTTAGAACCCCATTGACGTCTATGGGACTAGAACGGTCGAAATAAAAAATGCTCATTTTAAAGGCTAATTTGCTTGGTATTGTCCTAAAAAGGGTTTGGGGACCCGGGTCCTGCCCCAGGGGACGTGTATGAATGCAAAAAAAACTTTTAAAAAAGGCCGTTTTTCGGGAGCAGTGATTTTAATAATGCTTAAAGTAAAAAAAAAAAGTGAAATATTCCTTTAAATATCGTACCTGGGGAGTGTCTATAGTATGCCTGTAAAGTGGCGCATGTTTCCCGTGCTTACAACAGTCCCTGCACAAAATGTCATTTTTAAAGGAAAAAAAGTCATTTAAAACTGCTTGCGGCTTTAATGTAATGTCAGGTCCTGGCAATATGGATGAAAGTCAGTGAGACAAATGGCATGGGTACCCCCCCCAGTCCATTACCAGGCCCTTTGGGTCTTGTATGGATATTAAGGGGAACCCCGCACCCAAATTAAAAAAGGAAAGGTGTGGGGCCCCCAGGCCCTATATACTCTGAACAGCAGTATACAGGCGGTGCAAACAAGACAGGGACTGTAGCTTTGTTAAGTAGAATCTGTTTGTAATTTTGAACTGGTACATTTTTAACGTGTTTAGCTCAAGCAAAAAAATCTATTTTAAGCTTTTTGGAAAACCTAGGGAAGGGTTATCACCCCTGTGACATTTGTTTTGCTGTCTGTGCTCCTCTTCAGAAGATTTCACCTCACTTTTTGTCCCAATGACAAATGTTTTTTGAAAATTTGGGTTTTTTGTGAAACAAGGATTGGTGATAAAGCATCAGTGGAAAGGAGAAAAGTTTTTCAAATATTAGCTCTTACAGGAGAGAATTTCCCTTCCTAGGGGTAGATTTCATCTCACTTCCTGTTGTCTCCTTCCGTTTGCAAGTAGAAGTCGTTTGTAAGTTGGATGTTTGAAAGTAGGGGCCTGCCCTACATACTCAGCAGAAATTTGGGCCTTAGGTGTTGTTGTGGCCACAACACTGTAAGCCCTCACAGGGCGCTGCTGTGAAATATTAGAACAAGAATTGTAATTACATGCCCCTGTTGAACAGGGGCAGAAAAATTGTGCCTTTGGTGGTGGTGGTGGTGGTGGTGCCACAACACTGTAAGTCCTCACAGATACTCTTGGTGGGCGCAGAAACAGGCCCTGCTGTGAAATATTAGATCAAGAATTGTAATTACATGCCCCTGTTGAACAGGGGCTGAAAAATTGGGCCTTTGGTGGTGGTGGTGGTGCTGGTGCCACAACACTGGAACCCCTCACAGATGCTCTAGTTGGAGCGCAGGAACTAGCCCTGCTGCAAAGAATGGCATCAAAAATTGTAATTACACGCCCCTGTTAAAGAGGGGCTGAAAAATTGGGCCTTAGGCACTGGTGCTGGTGCCACAACACTGCAACCCCTCACAGATACTGTAATTGGAGCGCAGGAACTAGCCCTGCTGCAAAGAATTTCATGAAAAAATTGTAATTACATGCCCCTTTTAAACAGGGGCTGAAAAATTGGGCCTTAGGCACTAGTGGCGGGACTGGCAGCGCTCAGAACCAAAAAGGTTCTTACAAGCTATCATCATGATCATTGAGGAGGAAGAGGATAATTACTCAGTATAACAGGATAGTCACTCAGCGTCTTTGAAGGGATCTGACATTTCAAAAAACTTTATTCGTTTACATCAGCATCAGGTGCTTGGTAGCTGGTGGTGATCCAAGACTGATTCATTTTTATGAAGGTGAGTGCCAGGCTCCACCTCCATACTGACACAATCCTCCTCCTCCTCCTCCTCTTCCTGTGTGATCGGTGGGCACGCAGGAACACTGTCTGGATAAAGGGGGCCTTGAGAGCTAAGGAAGTCCTCCTCTTCCTGCCTCTGTTCTGTCTCAAGTGTCCTGTCCATTATTCCACACAAAAGTGGCGTTTGGGTACCTGCCACTGAGGAACTGCACATTCCACAAACTCACGGAAGGGGGGAGAGTCTACCAACTGAAAAGGTAGCAGTTGAAGTGCTAGTAATTTTGCCAAGCTAGCATTTAACCGCTGGGCATGTGGATGGCTGGGAGCGAACTTCTTTCAGCGGTGCAGCAGCTGGGGCAGGGAAATTTGCCTGGTACAATCTGACGTCGGTGTACCGAAAGCAGATTGCCCACAAGTACTTGGCTGTGACACACCTAATTCTACACCTTCATTCCTCTCAGTGCAGGTCTCAGAGAGGACTGAAGGTATAGTGGGGTTGGAGATCTCAGCTGATGAGGAGCAAGGAGAGGTCCTTTTTGTTCTTTGGTGTGGGTCTTTTAGATACGCTTGCCAACGAACTGCATGGCAGGTCAACATATGTCTGGTCAAGCATGTGGTTCCCAAGCGGGAGATGTTTTGGCCACGCGAGATACACTTGACACATATGTTGCAAATAGCAGCGGTGCGATCTGATGCACTCGTCTCAAAAAAGGCCCACACCAAAGAACTTTTGGAATAACATGCAGAGACAGCAGCGCCCTGCACATGCATAGCTTTGTGGTGTGATGCAGTCAGTGTGCTGCCTTTAGGCTGGACCCTGGAGGGCATCCTGCCTCGTTGGTGATGTGCCGCCTCCTCCTCCTCTCAGGCACCCACATTGAGTCAGTGACCTCATCATTCCCTCCCTCCTCATCACTGGAGCAAACCTGGCAGTATGCTGCAGCAGGGGGAGCATGACTGCCAGATTGCTGTCCTTCTTGGGCACCCCCTCTGTCCGTGCTCACGTTACTGCCTTCATCTAGCTCAGTATCATCATCAGAGCCTTCTAAACGCTGGGCACCCTCCTGGAGCATGTACCCAACACTGTGGTCAAACAGTTCGAGGGACTCCTCAGGAGGACATGGTGGGGCTAGGGAAGGAGTCACTGATACCATTGAGCCAAGGGAAGAGGCCGCGTTGGCAGCTGCTTTGCCAGACAAAGTACCCTGAGCATGGGTGAGAGAGGATGAAGAGGATGAGGACGGCTTGGTCATCCACTCGACCAAGTCTTCCGCATGTTGCGGCTCAACACGGCCAGCTGCCGAAAAAAAGGCCAAGCGTGTCCCATGGCCACGTGCTGATGAGGATGCACCGTCTCCACAACCAGCACTGTTGCCTCTAGACACAGAGCCTGTTTGCCCTCTTTTATTGGCTTGTGACTGTCTGTCTCTCCTTGTTGGCCTTCCAGACATACTAATGGCCTGCAGTGAGATGTAGCTGGGATATATATAGATAGATAGATAGATAGATAGATAGATAGATAGATAGATAGATAGATAGATAGATAGATAGATAGATAGATAGATAGGTAGATAGATATACTGATACTGCAGCTAGCAAAATCAACTGCCTGCCTGTAGTATGAGAACACCACCAATCTTCTACAGGTAGCTTTAGATGAACACTGTGCAGAGGTCGCACTACACTAACTTGTAGCTTTAGCTGAACACTGTGCAGAGGACGCACTACACCAACGTTAAAATAATGTAGCTACCTGCGGTAGTGATAGAATCAGAAAAACACCACCAACCTTCTACAGGTAGCTTTAGCTGAACACTGTGCAGAGGTCACACTAGACTAACGTGTAAATAATGTAGCTGCCTGCGGTAGTGATAGGATCAGGAAAACACCACCAACCTTCTACAGGTAGCTTTAGCTGAACACTGTGCAGAGGTCGCACTACACTAAACGTGTAAATAATGTAGCTGCCTGCGGTAGTGATAGGATCAGGAAAACACCACCAACCTTCTACAGGTAGATTTAGCTGAACACTGTGCAGAGGTTGCACTACACTAACTTGTAGCTTTAGCTGAACAGTGTTCAGAGGATGCACTACACTAACTTGTAGCTTTAGCTGAACACTGTGCAGAGGTCGCACTACACTAACTTGTAGCTTTAGCTGAACACTGTGAGGAGGACGCACTACACTAACTTGTAGCTTTAGCTGAACACTGTTCAGAGTACGCACTACACTAACTTGTAGGTTTAGCTGAACACTGTGCAGAGGTCGCACAACACTAACTTGTAGCTTTAGCTGAACACTGTGAGGAGGACGCACTACACTAACTTGTAGCTTTAGCTGAACACTGTGCACTACACTAACTTGTAGCTTTAGATGAACACTGTTCAGAGGGCACACTATACTAACTTGTAGCTTTAGCTGAACACTGTTCAGAGGACGCACTACACTAACTTGTAGCTTTAGCTGAACACTGTGCATAGGTCGCACTACACTAACTTGTAGCTTTAGCTGAACACTGTGAGGAGGACGCACTACACTAACTTGTAGCTTTAGCTGAACACTGTACAGAGGACGCACTACACTAACTTGTAGCTTTAGCTGAACACTGTGAGGAGGACGCACTACTCTAACTTGTAGCTTTAGCTGAACACTGTACAGAGGACGCACTACACTAACTTGTAGCTTTAGCTGAACACTGTGAGGAGGACGCACTACACTAACTTGTAGCTTTAGCTGAACACTGTGCACTACACTAACTTGTAGCTTTAGATGAACACTGTGAGGAGGACGCACTACACTAACTTGTAGCTTTAGCTGAACACTGTTCAGAAGACGCACTACACTAACTTGTAGCTTTAGCTGTACACTGTGAGGAGAATGCACTACACTAACTTGTAGCTTTAGCTGAACACTGTGCACTACACTAACTTGTACTTTAGATAAACACTGTTCAGAGGATCCACTACACTAACTTGTAGCTTTAGCTGAACACTGTGAGGAGGACGCACTACACTAACTTGCAGCTTTAGCTGAACACTGTGCACTACACTAACTTGTACTTTAGATAAACACTGTTCAGAGGATGCACTACACTAACTTGTAGCTTTAGCTGAACACTATTCAGAGGACGCACTACACTAACTTGTAACTTTAGCTGAACACTGTGAGGAGGACGCACTACACTAACTTGTAGCTTTAGCTGAACACTGTGCAGAGGTCGCACTACACTAACTTGTAGCTTTAGCTGAACACTGTGAAGAGGCCGCACTACACTAACTTGTAGCTTTATCTGAACACTGTTCAGAGGATGCACTACACTAACTTGTAGCTTTAGCTGAACACTGTGCAGAGGTCGCACCACACTAACTTGTAGCTTTAGCTGAACACTGTGAGGAGGACGCACTACACTAACTTGTAGCTTTAGCTGAACACTGTGCACTACACTAACTTGTAGCTTTAGATGAACACTGTGAGGAGGACGCACTACACTAACTTGTAGCTTTAGCTGAACACTGTGCAGAGCTCGCACTACACTAACTTGTAGCTTTAGCTGAACACTGTGAGGAGGACGCACTACACTAACTTGTAGCTTTAGCTGAACACTGTGCACTACACTAACTTGTAGCTTTAGCTGAACACTGTTCAGAGGATGCACTACACTAACTTGTAGCTTTAGCTGTACAATGTGAGGAGGACGCACTACACTAACTTGTAGCTTTAGCTGAACACTGTGAGGAGGACACACTAAACTAACTTGTAGCTTTAGCTGAACACTGTGCACTACACTAACTTGTACTTTAGATGAACACTATTCAGAGGATGCACTACACTAACTTGTAGCTTTAGCTGAACACTGTGCAGAGGTCACACTACACTAACTTGTAGCTTTAGCTGAACACTGTTCAGAGGACGCACTACACTAACTTGTAGCTTTAGCTGAACACTGTGAGGAGGACGCACTACACTAACTTGTAGCTTTAGCTGAACACTGTGAGGAGGACGCACTACACTGCATCTCACTCCCTGCTTCATGGTATTCAGAGATGGTGCTGATACAACCTATGCACACCCTGATCCTCTTCTATCTATGTGGCTTCAAACATCACATGTATTTTTAAAGGTAATCTTCCGGGTGCTTTTTTCAATCATCTTGGTGATATCTGCAGCGCTTATATCATCTCGTTTTTTGTTACTTGTATCATCATAGATACATTTTATATATTTCCTACATTATAGAAGTCCCCTCCACTGCGGGGTGTTGGTGTGTGTGGTCCGGTGTTCCTCGTTGATGTCCTCCTCTCAGCTCCCGGGCCAGGCTCCATGGCTTACCCCTGGCTTTGTTTTGTCGCACGGTCCCAGTTTTGGCTATCATGTGAGTAACCTTTTTGGCATGGCCCATTATGCCCAAATTTCCCCCTTTTCTGCTGATTTTGTTAGACCCATGAAACTATATTGCTTTTCATACATTTTTTATAGAATTTAGATGCATCTGGCTCCTGAAGAGTGGATTGAAGTCCATGAAACGCAGCATCGGGCCTACCTTTGATGCATCAAACACACGTTGACCAATTTTCAGATGTTTTTTACTTCACATGACTTTTATCTTGCTTGGGGGATTAAGATGCATAATTGTACCTACCCATGTCCCATGGTTGTATATACATAGATTTATTGTCTATATGCGATTATTTTATGTCTAATGTATGCAGTGCGTTTTTATGCCATGTTGATCATTGGTCCTTAATAAACATACATATGTTTGCACCTCTGTGAGTGTGATTGGACTGCATCATGCGCACCTCATTCAAAGTCCCAACCTCCCCCCCTCTTTTTCATAAATCATACATTCTGGACATAGGCCTTGACGCAATCATAAGCAACCTCCTCAGGAATAGGGATGAGCCGAACACACCCCTGTTTGGTTCGCACCAGAACATGCGAACAGGCAAAAAATGTGTTTGAACACCGTTAAAGTCTATGGGACACGAACATAAATAATCAAAAGTGCTCATTTTAAAGGCTTATATGCAAGTTATTAAAAAAGTTACATAAAAAGTGCTTGGGGTCCTGCCCCAGGGGACATGGATTAATGCAAAAAAAAGTTTTAAAAACTGCCGTTTTTTCAGGAGCAGTGATTTTAATAATGCTTAAAGTGAAACAATAAAAGTGTAATATCCCTTTAAATTTCGTACCTGGGGGGTGTCTATAGTATGCCTGTAAAGGGGCGCATGCTTCCTGTGTTTAGAACAGTCTGACAGCAAAATGACATTTCAAAGGAAAAAGTCATTTAAAACTACTCGCGGCTATTAATGAATTGCCGGTCCGACAATACACATAGAAGTTCCTTGATAAAAACGGCATGGGAATTTCCCACAGGGGAACCCCGAACCAAAATTTAAAAAAAAAAAATGATGTGGGGGTCCCCCTAAATTCCATACTAGGCCTTTCAGGTCTGGTATGGATATTAAGGGGATCCCTGCGCCAAAATTTTTTTAAAAAACGGCGTGGGGTCCCCCCAAGAATCCATACCAGACCCTTATCCGAGCACGCAACCTGGCAGGCTGCAGGAAAAGAGGGAGGGACGAGAGAGCGCCCCCCCTCCTGAACCGTACCAGGCCACATGCCCTCAACATTGGGAGGGTGCTTTGGGGTAGCCCCCCAAAACACCTTGTCCCCATGTTGATGAGGACAAGGGCCTCATCCCCACAACCCTGGCCGGTGGTTGTGGGGGTCTGCCGGCGGGGGGCTTATCGGAATCTGGAAGCCCCCTTTAACAAGGGGACCCCCAGATCCCGGCCCTCCCCCCTGTGTGAAATGGTAAGGGGGTACAAAAGTACCCGTACCATTTCACTACAAAACTGTCAAAAATGTTAAAAATGACAAGAGACAGTTTTTGACAATTCCTTTATTTAAATGCTTCTTCTTTCTTCTATCTTCTATCTTCCTTCATCTTCTTCTTCTTCTGGTTCTTGTGGTTCTTCCTCCGGTGTTCTCGTCCAGCATCTCCTCCGCGGCGTCTTCTTCCCTTCTTCTCCTCGGGCCGCTCTGCATCCATGGCATGGAGGGAGGCTCCCGCTCTTCTCTTCATCTTCTTCTCTTCATCTTCATCTTCTTCTCTTCATCTTCATATATTTAATGGGTATGTGGACGGGGGATTATGGCGGTGCTATAGTCAAATAGATTTCTCAAAGAGGAATAAACAAGAAAAAGTGTAAGAAGCAAAAAAAATAATAAAATATACAAAATTTATTGATAATCTAACATAGACAAAATATACATTACAAACAATTCATGTTATACTTAAAAAAGAGATTATGGGTACATGTACTGTAAGTGACCCTAGGGATGGTAGAATGGGCCAGATGGAAAATGGCCGTTTAAAGGAGAAGGGCTCGATTTCCTACATGTTTCGCCAAGACATTGGCTTCTTCAGGGAAGAGGAGCTCATAAGATAGATAAATAAGACAGTTCTGTGTAATAAACATGAAAAACATGGTAAGAACAATAATTTAACCAAACACTGCATGGTGTAGACAGTAAAGAGTTAAAATTGTGGCTGGACATTTATGCGACCATAGGCTCCACACAAAATACCGATAATGCAAACATACCTGGGGCGTCAGTGCCCGAGAGGGGAAGGAGGAAAGGGGAAGGGAAAACACAGCCACCCGAGGGGATCCCCGTAAGGGAGCGGGCAGGTCGCGCCGTAAATTATGCCTGCAGGGGGCATACAGTAGACCTGGCAAAGGAATGTAAGGATAGCCATAAGTCATAATGCGCTTGTAATAATGCTCTAGAGATAAAGGATTGCACAACTGTGCATTGTATTAAAAAGAATACGTAAAATGTATATATATAAATATGAAATAAATGTATCTATATCTCTAGAAGGGAGAGTGCAAACTTACATGTATGTTTAAAAACCGTAGAGAAACAAGGTCACGAGGTGCCTGTGGTAAGTGTGTGCACACAGCCAGGGAGAAAACATCAAAATTGGACCAGGTCTGCAATCCAATTAGACCAAGCCTAATTAAAGGAATGAATAACATTAGGGGTGTTGCTATTGGTAACTAGGGCCATATAAGGTAGATATGCCTGTACTTACTTAGTAATATCAGCTGTAGAGAGAAATTCTCATAGCAGCACATTCACAGGTAAGTAATATCTGTCCTGGAGTTAAGAGGGATGGAAATTACGATATGTCCTGTATAAGATGTAAAAGGACAAAAAGGAAAAAAATCAAGAAAACGAAACAGATGAATGTTTTAAGATGTATCTGAGCATAGGCAAGACTGCTGGAAAGAAGTCTGTTACCTAATCCATCATGGTGCAGACAATGTTGCTTGAAAGGATCAATATTGACCAGCAAGGTAGAAGGCAGGTACCAAGGTGGATCCTAAGAGATGTGTAAGAGCATAGTAAGTAATTCATGTGGAAAACATGAAGTACAGGTATTTTGAAAGACAGGAGTTTACCTTGTAGCTGTGTGCAGAGCATATGCAGGCACGTCCCTCGTCCATCAAGGAACTGAGGGACTGGCCGGTTACTTGTATGCCCCCCACACCTGATCAGATAATGATCAGGTGTGCGGACGCTTAACGAGGGGTATCCACAGCTGCGCACTGCACGGTGCCTCGGAACTACGTGTTCCATCATGCACCGCGCGCGCATGCTCAGAACGTACGGACCGTGTGGCGAATGGGGAGGCGAACAACCCTGGAATGGGAGGTGCCAAGGTGTCGCCTCATCCAATCTGCCGATGGAGAAAGGGGGCCGAAAAGTCTGAGAACAGACGTGGGCACCCAGGGGCAGACAGAGGTCTGCGCCTTGGCGTCCGTACAGGCAAAAACAGCGCTGGCCATGTCAGTCCCAAACGGGGAGAGCCCATACAGTGACTGCCCACCCCTCACACATAAGCCTCCTCCCCCAATCAGGAGCTAGCCAAGGCGCCAGAGAATGAGTGCAGGCCGGTGGTGGGGCACGGCGGGGCATGAGAGGTAGTGTGCTGAGACACAGGGTAGGGGGACAAAGCCTATACTACCCGACGATCCACAGGGGTCGCTGGGGAAAGTGGGAGGTACCTGTGTGTCAGCCCACGACGTCCAGCCACAATGTGTGTAGTATGCATAGAGAACCACTGGGTCCTAGTATACCAGTGGGATTTGTAACCAAAAAATTGAGAATACAAGACAGGATAAAATGCATCAAAAAAACAACAAAAAAACACAATCCTATAGCGGAGCTTATATACTGCGATAAATATGTCAAAAGATGTTATTCAATACTGACAAAAAGGGTTTAGTATAACAAATGAATACAAACGAGATACACTTGTATGTTAGACAGGGTATCAAAGATATTAAGTCAATATAGGAACTTATAAGAAAAAATACATTTATAGCAAATGCAGATAACATACTATTAAGCATTTGTTTCAGGGGGGGACTTTATGGAGGAAACCCCAGATGGAGCCATGGCAACAAAAAGAGAGAAGAAGATCAGGAGGCTCGGAAAAATAGAGAAATAGAAAGGGGGTAGGGGGCAGAGAGAGAGGGAGACAGGTAGGGATGAGATGAAGAAAGAGAACCACAAACGACGTTGTCTAGGGAGTGGGCATAGGAAAAGGAGAATATATGATGTGTAAAAATATTTTTACTAATAAGTATTAAAGAAAGGGCTTGAAGCTGATATATTCGTTGAGTCCTGGGAAGATAGTGGCATTTAATGTATGAATCCATTTAGTTTCAAGTCGTAGTAATAGGTTATCAGTACTACCGCCTCTTACATGTGGAGGAATATGTTCAAGTGCGGAAAACAAAATGACGTGGGGATCAGAGTTATGTTGGGCAGCAATGTGCCTATTAATGGCTGTAGTAGTGATGTTCTTGTATAGTGGTTTTATATGATCCCGAATGCGAATCTGAAAAGGGCGCTTAGTTTTGCCAACGTAGAATGAGCCGCATTGGCATTGAGCCAAATATACGACCCCAACAGTGGCACAGGTGACGTAGTGTCTGATGGTGTGTGTATTTCCATCAGGTAAGTTAACAACTTGAGAATTGGCAACAAATGCACATATGTCGCATTTACCACATTGATAGGTGCCGGTGGCAGTAGGCCTATGTGCAGTGTCGGTAGAATGGTGGCTGTGAATCAAACGATCACGAAGAGAGGGAGAACGTCGGTAAGTGATATCAGGGTATGTGTTGATGTGTTTGGCAATGATAGGGTCAGATGTGAGTAGAGGCCAAAATTGTTTGAGAACATCTTTGATTTGGGTATGCTGGTTAGAGAACTGAGTAATGAGTCGTGTGGGTTGTTTGGAGTCCAATGGTTTGTCGGGAAAAACCAAATCTTTCCGGTTAAGTTTCTTTGCCTTATGGAATGCTTTTTTTAACAAAGAATGGCTGTAGCCTCTGTCTAAGAGTCTATTATAGAGGTCATGTGCCGCCCTGAAGAAATCATCCTCACGGGTACAGTTACGTTTGATCCTAACATATTGGCTGTATGGAATACTTCTAAGGAGAGGCTCAGGGTGGGCGCTCTGGGCGTGTAAGATTGTATTGCCCGAAGAGGGTTTACGGTATAGAGTAGTGTAGACTTGACCGTTGGGTTGTACACCGATCTGGAGATCCAGGAAATGGATCTGCGATTGGCTACACTCCATGGTGAACCTCAGGTTATATGTATTTTTGGTAAGGCTTTGTACAAATGAAGATAGTTCTTCCTTGGTACCGGCCCAAAACAGCAGTATGTCATCAATATACCTGTACCAGGATACTGGTACAGGTATATTGATGACATACTGCTGTTTTGGGCCGGTACCAAGGAAGAACTATCTTCATTTGTACAAAGCCTTACCAAAAATACATATAACCTGAGGTTCACCATGGAGTGTAGCCAATCGCAGATCCATTTCCTGGATCTCCAGATCGGTGTACAACCCAACAGTCAAGTCTACACTACTCTATACCGTAAACCCTCTTCGGGCAATACAATCTTACACGCCCAGAGCGCCCACCCTGAGCCTCTCCTTAGAAGTATTCCATACAGCCAATATGTTAGGATCAAACGTAACTGTACCCGTGAGGATGATTTCTTCAGGGCGGCACATGACCTCTATAATAGACTCTTAGACAGAGGCTACAGCCATTCTTTGTTAAAAAAAGCATTCCATAAGGCAAAGAAACTTAACCGGAAAGATTTGGTTTTTCCCGACAAACCATTGGACTCCAAACAACCCACACGACTCATTACTCAGTTCTCTAACCAGCATACCCAAATCAAAGATGTTCTCAAACAATTTTGGCCTCTACTCACATCTGACCCTATCATTGCCAAACACATCAACACATACCCTGATATCACTTACCGACGTTCTCCCTCTCTTCGTGATCGTTTGATTCACAGCCACCATTCTACCGACACTGCACATAGGCCTACTGCCACCGGCACCTATCAATGTGGTAAATGCGACATATGTGCATTTGTTGCCAATTCTCAAGTTGTTAACTTACCTGATGGAAATACACACACCATCAGACACTACGTCACCTGTGCCACTGTTGGGGTCGTATATTTGGCTCAATGCCAATGCGGCTCATTCTACGTTGGCAAAACTAAGCGCCCTTTTCAGATTCGCATTCGGGATCATATAAAACCACTATACAAGAACATCACTACTACAGCCATTAATAGGCACATTGCTGCCCAACATAACTCTGATCCCCACGTCATTTTGTTTTCCGCACTTGAACATATTCCTCCACATGTAAGAGGCGGTAGTACTGATAACCTATTACTACGACTTGAAACTAAATGGATTCATACATTAAATGCCACTATCTTCCCAGGACTCAACGAATATATCAGCTTCAAGCCCTTTCTTTAATACTTATTAGTAAAAATATTTTTACACATCATATATTCTCCTTTTCCTATGCCCACTCCCTAGACAACGTCGTTTGTGGTTCTCTTTCTTCATCTCATCCCTACCTGTCTCCCTCTCTCTCTGCCCCCTACCCCCTTTCTATTTCTCTATTTTTCCGAGCCTCCTGATCTTCTTCTCTCTTTTTGTTGCCATGGCTCCATCTGGGGTTTCCTCCATAAAGTCCCCCCCTGAAACAAATGCTTAATAGTATGTTATCTGCATTTGCTATAAATGTATTTTTTCTTATAAGTTCCTATATTGACTTAATATCTTTGATACCCTGTCTAACATACAAGTGTATCTCGTTTGTATTCATTTGTTATACTAAACCCTTTTTGTCAGTATTGAATAACATCTTTTGACATATTTATCGCAGTATATAAGCTCCGCTATAGGATTGTGTTTTTTTGTTGTTTTTTTGATGCATTTTATCCTGTCTTGTATTCTCAATTTTTTGGTTACAAATCCCACTGGTATACTAGGACCCAGTGGTTCTCTATGCACACTACACACATTGTGGCTGGACGTCGTGGGCTGACACACAGGTACCTCCCACTTTCCCCAGCGACCCCTGTGGATCGTCGGGTAGTATAGGCTTTGTCCCCCTACCCTGTGTCTCAGCACACTACCTCTCATGCCCCGCCGTGCCCCACCACCGGCCTGCACTCATTCTCTGGCGCCTTGGCTAGCTCCTGATTGGGGGAGGAGGCTTATGTGTGAGGGGTGGGCAGTCACTGTATGGGCTCTCCCCGTTTGGGACTGACATGGCCAGCGCTGTTTTTGCCTGTACGGACGCCAAGGCGCAGACCTCTGTCTGCCCCTGGGTGCCCACGTCTGTTCTCAGACTTTTCGGCCCCCTTTCTCCATCGGCAGATTGGATGAGGCGACACCTTGGCACCTCCCATTCCAGGGTTGTTCGCCTCCCCATTCGCCACACGGTCCGTACGTTCTGAGCATGCGCGCGCGGTGCATGATGGAACACGTAGTTCCGAGGCACCGTGCAGTGCGCAGCTGTGGATACCCCTCGTTAAGCGTCCGCACACCTGATCATTATCTGATCAGGTGTGGGGGGCATACAAGTAACCGGCCAGTCCCTCAGTTCCTTGATGGACGAGGGACGTGCCTGCATATGCTCTGCACACAGCTACAAGGTAAACTCCTGTCTTTCAAAATACCTGTACTTCATGTTTTCCACATGAATTACTTACTATGCTCTTACACATCTCTTAGGATCCACCTTGGTACCTGCCTTCTACCTTGCTGGTCAATATTGATCCTTTCAAGCAACATTGTCTGCACCATGATGGATTAGGTAACAGACTTCTTTCCAGCAGTCTTGCCTATGCTCAGATACATCTTAAAACATTCATCTGTTTCGTTTTCTTGATTTTTTTCCTTTTTGTCCTTTTACATCTTATACAGGACATATCGTAATTTCCATCCCTCTTAACTCCAGGACAGATATTACTTACCTGTGAATGTGCTGCTATGAGAATTTCTCTCTACAGCTGATATTACTAAGTAAGTACAGGCATATCTACCTTATATGGCCCTAGTTACCAATAGCAACACCCCTAATGTTATTCATTCCTTTAATTAGGCTTGGTCTAATTGGATTGCAGACCTGGTCCAATTTTGATGTTTTCTCCCTGGCTGTGTGCACACACTTACCACAGGCACCTCGTGACCTTGTTTCTCTACGGTTTTTAAACATACATGTAAGTTTGCACTCTCCCTTCTAGAGATATAGATACATTTATTTCATATTTATATATATACATTTTACGTATTCTTTTTAATACAATGCACAGTTGTGCAATCCTTTATCTCTAGAGCATTATTACAAGTGCATTATGACTTATGGCTATCCTTACATTCCTTTGCCAGGTCTACTGTATGCCCCCTGCAGGCATAATTTACGGCGCGACCTGCCCGCTCCCTTACGGGGATCCCCTCGGGTGGCTGTGTTTTCCCTTCCCCTTTCCTCCTTCCCCTCTCGGGCACTGACGCCCCAGGTATGTTTGCATTATCGGTATTTTGTGTGGAGCCTATGGTCGCATAAATGTCCAGCCACAATTTTAACTCTTTACTGTCTACACCATGCAGTGTTTGGTTAAATTATTGTTCTTACCATGTTTTTCATGTTTATTACACAGAACTGTCTTATTTATCTATCTGATGAGCTCCTGTTCCCTGAAGAAGCCAATGTCTTGGCGAAACATGTAGGAAATCGAGCCCTTCTCCTTTAAACGGCCATTTTCCATCTGGCCCATTCTACCATCCCTAGGGTCACTTACAGTACATGTACCCATAATCTCTTTTTTTAAGTATAACATGAATTGTTTGTAATGTATATTTTGTCTATGTTAGATTATCAATAAATTTTGTATATTTTATTATTTTTTTTGCTTCTTACACTTTTTCTTGTTTATTCCTCTTTGAGAAATCTATTTGACTATAGCACCGCCATAATCCCCCGTCCACATACCCATTAAATATTTGATTATTTTGGGGATGAGGTGCTGTATCCCTTGGTACCATCTAGCCACCCCTACATCTCTTCATCTTCATGTCTTCATCTTCTTTTTGGGCTGCTCCGCATCCATGCTGGCATGGAGGGAGGCTCCCACTGTGTGACGCTTCTCCTCTTCTGACGGTTTTTAAATAACGCAAGGTGGCTTGATGGGACTTCCCTGTGGCGTCACAGGGAATGCCACAGGGAAGTCCCATCATGTCCCCGTGCGTCAGAGGGGACAGGGTCACCGAGTGGCCCCGCCCCCCGTTATTTAAGAACCGTCAGAAGAGGAGAAGCGTCACACAGCGGGAGCCTCCCTCCATGCCAGCATGGATGCGGAGCGGCCCGAAAAGAAGATAAAGAGAAGAAGATGAAGAGAAGAAGATGGAGAGAAGAGCGGGAGCCTCCCTCCATGCCATGGATGCGGAGCGGCCCGAGGAGAAGAAGGGAAGAAGACGCCGCAGAGGAGATGCTGGACGAGAACACCGGAAGAAAGAACCAGAAGAACCATAAGAACCAGAAGTAGAAGAAGATGAAGGAAGATAGAAGATAGAAGAAAGAAGAAGCATTTAAATAAAGGAATTGTCAAAAACTGTCTCTTGTCATTTTTAACATTTTTGACAGTTTTTTAGTGAAATGGTAGGGGTACAGTACCCACCTACCATTTCACACAGGGGGAAGGGCCAGGATCTGGGGGTCCCCTTGTTAAAGGGGGCTTGCAGATTCCGATAAGCCCCCTGCCCGCAGACCCCCACAACTACCGGCCAGGGTTGTGGGGATGAGGTCCTTGTCCTCATCAACATGGGGACAAGGTGTTTTGGGGGGCTACCCCAAAGCACCCTCCCAATGTTGAGGGCATGTGGCCTGGTACGGTTCAGGAGGGGGGGCTCTCTCGCCCTCCCCTCTTTTCCTGTGGCCTGCCAGGTTGCGTGCTCGGATAAGGGTCTGGTATGGATTTTTTGGTGGATCCTACGCCATTTTTAAAAAAAATTTTGGCACGGGGTTCCTCTTAATATCCATACCAGACCTGAAGGGCCTGGTATGGAATTTAGGGGGACCCCCCACGTCATTATTTTTTTAAATTTTGGCCGGGGTTCCCCTGTGGGGAATTCCCATGCTGTTTTTATCAATGAACTTCTATGTGTATTGTCGGACCAGCAATGCATTAATAGCCGCGAGTAGTTTTAAATGACTTTTTTCCTTTGAAATGTCATTTTGCTGTCAGACTGTTCTAAACACGGGAAACATGTGCCCCTTTACAGGCATGCTATAGACACCCCCCAGGTACGAAATTTAAAGGGATATTACACTTTTATTGTTTCACTTTAAGCGTTATTAAAATCACTGCTCCTGAAAAAACGGACGTTTTTAAAACTTTTTTTTGCATTGAAACATGTCCCCTGGGGCAGGACCCAGGTCCCCAAACACTTTTTATGACAATACCATGCATATAAGCCTTTAAAATTAGCACTTTAGATTTCTCCCATAGACTTTTAAAGGGTGTTCCGCGGCATTCGAATTTGCCGCGAACACCCCAAATTGTTCGCTGTTCGGCGAACTTGCGAACAGCCTATGTTCGAGTCGAACATGAGGTTGACTCGAACTCGAAGCTCATCCCTACTCAGGAACATATATCCCTACCCCTGGTCAGATAATGGGATACCCTACCTTGGTATCACACTTACTAAATCTACAAAAGGTCTATTTGCCCATAATTACACCCATATTAAACAAATACCGATCCAAGAAATGACAAAAACTGCTAAACATGAATTTTCATGGGCAGGGCGCCTGGCGGCCTTTAAAATGATGGTACTGCCCAGATTATTGTACATCTTCCACACACTTCCTATACCTCTATCATAATCTTACCTCAACTCCTTACAATCCATTCTAACCCAATATGTCTGGCAAGGTAAAAAATCAAGATGCAGCCATGCGAAACTTATCAAACACAGATCTGTAGGAGGGATGGGACACATTGATATTAGAGACTACTATATAGCCTCCATACTTTCACAAATGAGAGAATGGATGCTCACAACACCCTCCACACTCTGGAGTGATATAGAAAACACCATCACAACCGGAGCAAACCTCTCTAACTGGCTATTTAGCATGACCACCAAGAGTTCTCAACTAAGCCTTTACTCCCCTACCATACAAGCCTCAGTCAAGATCTGGAGAACAATACACTACACCAAATGGACAAACCACCTGACTAAACCGATACCCGTCCACATTAGAACTTTACAACTACTGACTCCAGACTTACACATCCCGAACTGGCTAACAGACCGAGTGATCCCCACACTACGTTCATTAGTTGCTAATAAACCATTTTCACATGCTCAAAAGGAATTCAAAGCTCCTGCCAAAAACTACTTTACTTACTATAGAATACAACAATGCCTGGCAGCACACCCTTTCCTAGTAGGTTTTTTGCCATTAAATATATGGAATTACTTATTCTCTGACAAACACCAAGCCAGGAGGACCTCTGTCATTTATTCAATTCTACGTTTCAAAAAACCAAACCCCTCTGCGACTGGGAAAATGATATACAAAAACACTTCTCTGACCAACAATGGCAAACAGCAATCAAATCTATATACAAATACACGTCCTGCACCTCCTTATGGGAATTCTCACAAAAGATACTAATGAGATGGTATATGACACCTGTCAAAGTAGCTAAATTCCATACCCATACTACAAATGATTGCTGGAGAGAATGCAACCTACCGGGCACACTTATACATGGTTTTTGGTCCTGCCCACACATTCGACAACTTTGGACTGAAGTAAAGATAATGCTACGAGACGTACTGCAGTTCTCCATCTCACTAACCCCTCAACTTGCTATCCTCAACTTGACCATTGACAACATACCACCACATCTCAGACTTGTAACCACACACATTCTCTTGGCAACTAAACTTCTGATCGCCAGAAGATGGAGGACAAAAGATGTCCCCAGACTTACAGACATAGTTACACTAGTACAAACCCACTGCTCTTATGAGACTATCCTTTCTAGCGGAAAACATACACATACTGATTTCATGAAACTCTGGAAACCATGGAACCTCTGGTACACAAAAATATCTTTGAATCTTACAATCTTTGAATGAAAACTGCTAACCTACAACGTCCTATTGATGCTCTCTGCCCCTCCTCACTCCTCTCCCTCCCTTCTTTATTGCACCTCCATTCCTCCTCACCCTTATCCCCTTCTTTACCTTCTCTTTCTTATCTAACATGCATTCTACGATTGATATATCTTCTGCTAATATTACCTTTGCTAGATTTACAACTATTAGCATACCTTGAACTGGAATGTTCACACCCCGTTCGGTTTTTACCTTTTACAGATCCAGTTCAGTAATATGTCCTTTATATACTGTTTATTGCATTTCATTCATGTACTTTCATAACTGTACGTTTGAAAAAAAACTCAATAAAAATTATTAAAAAAAAAAAAAATCGCCTGAAAACCAACCCATCATCTACCTCAAATATATTGAAAACATTGTTACTGCCCTTATTTACCAGCAAGGACCCGCCCCAGTTAGCATTCGCTCTGATAGTGTGAGTCAACTTCATGAGCAACATTTTCCCTATAACATTCCCCCCGCAGAATCCGGAAGAAGACACAAAAAGAAATGTTGTGTATGCTCAAGTGGAGGAGCTAGAAGAGATACAAGTTATTGTCCCCAATGTCCCTCCCAACCTGGCCTGTGTATCGGTGATTGCTTCAAAAATTATTACACATCCATCAGATATTAGTTCCCCTTATCAGTAACAGACTGCCATTTCCCCATTTCAATAACCTATGTGCATCATTTGCCTGCCACCATGTTTCTACCTTCCATGTTAACTGACCCTGGCCTGTCTGACAATGTTTTTGCCTGCCATTTTAACCACGTTTCTGACTTCCAAGTGCACCGACCTCAGCCTATTTACCAATTATGCCTTTGCCTGCCATTTTAACCATGTTTCTGACTTCTATGTGCACCAACGTCAGCCTGTTTACCGACGATGCCTTTGCCTGCCGTTTTAACCGCGTTTCTGACTTCCACGTGCACCGACCTTGGCCTGTTAAATCAACCATGTTTTTGCCTGCCACTTGGACTGATCTTTTGCCCTTCTACTTCAGTACACAGGGGTCTCACATGTGTGAGGGGCTTCAGAATAGCGTTCTGAGTAAAGAAAATCAGTTTTTGGTTTTCTGTGTTCCCAGAACAGGGTCTGGTTGCCCAGAGGCTTCAAAGATATTTGGGTAGGAGAAGCCTCTACCCCTGTCCCCCTGGCCCTAAGCTTGATGGTCCTTCCTGCTGCCTGGACCAATACTTTGGCTGTGCTGACCATATAGCTGCCTGTAATGACCCAGGACTTTATGGACTGTGTTTATTTCTGCTGCCTGGGCCAATACTTTGGCTGTGTTGACCATATCTCGGCCTGCTGCCTCTACTGACTATAGACAGTATTTCTGCCTGGACATCTCTGCCTGCTACCTGGACCAATGCTTTGGCTGTGCTTACAGTATCTCTGCCTGAACTAACTATGGACAGTATTGCTGCCTGGACAATTGCTTTTGCTGTCGCATGACCACACCACAAGCATTAGTTTGGAAACCTTATTTGGTCAGCCAGTAAGTGGAGGCTCATAGGACTACATATTATAATGCTGACCACATCCCTGCCTGCTGCCTGGACCGATGCTCTCCTCTGTGGACCACTACACTACTAAAACTACAGGTAATCTTTTGTTATTCGGTATGTACATGTTATGTGTTAGAAATATGAAGGGCCTTCAATAATATGATCAGTAGACATGAAATTATATGTGTAATTTATGCTCCTAGAATGACTGGAGGTGCTATTTGGATGTTGGGCCTCTGTATGTGGCCAGGCTGTGTAAAAGTGTCACACATGTGGTATTATTAAACTCAGGAGGAGTGGCAGAATGTATTTTGGGGTGTCATTTTTGCTATGTACATGCTATGTGTTAAAAATATCTTATAAATCGTCAACTTTGTGTAAAAAAAATGCGTTTTCATTTTTTTCCCACGTTTTCCGAAAACTTCTGGAAAAAAATTAACCGTTCAAAAGACTCATTATGCCTCATAGATTATACGTTGGGGTGTTTGCTTTCCAAAATGGGGTCATTTTGTGGGCGTTTCCATTGTCCTGGTGATCCAGGGCCGTCAAAAGGGAGATAGGTCGTCATGAAATTATATGTGTAATTTTGCTCCTAGAATGCCTGGAGGTGCTACTTGGATGTTAGGCCTCTGTATGTGGCCAGGCTGTGTAAAAGTCTCACACATGTGGTATCGCCATACTCAGGAGGAGTAGCAGAATGTATTTTGAGGTGTCATTTTTGCTATGTACATGCTATGTGTTGGAAATATCTTATAAATGGACAACTTTTGGAAAAAAAAGCGTTTTCATTTTTTTCCCACGTTTTCCAAAAACTTCTGGAAAAAAATGAACCATTCAAAAGACTCATTATGCCTCATAGATTATAAGTTGGGGTGTTTGCTTTCCAAAATGGGGTCATTTTGTGGGCGTTTCCATTGTCCTGGTGCTCCAGGGCCTTCAAAAGGGAGATAGGTCGTCATGAAATTACATGTGTAATTTTGTTCCTAGAATGCCTGGAGGTGCTCCCTGCATGTTGGGCCTCTGTATGTAGCCAGGCTGTTTAAAAGTCTCACACATGTGGTATCACCATACTCAGGAGGAGTAGCAGAATGTATTTTTAGGTGTAGTTGCAAGTATGCACATGCTGTGTTCAAGAAATAACCTGTCAATACAATAAGTTTGTGTAAAAGTAAAAAAAAGTCTTCATTTTCCCAAGAACTGTGGGAAAAAAATTACAACTTCAAAAAACTCATCATGCCCCTTACTAAATACCTTGGACTGTCTACTTTCCAAAAAGGGGTCATTTGGGGGGGTATTTGTACTTTCCTTAATTGTTAGTGTCTCAAGAAATGAGATAGGCCTTCAGTACATCAGGTGAGATCAGATGTGATCAATTTTCAGTGATTTGCACCCTAACTTGTAGACTCTATAACTTTCACACAGACTAAATAATATCCACTAATTTGGGTTATTTTTACCAAAGATATGTAGCAATATAAATCGTGGCCCAAATTTATGAAGAAAAATTACTTATTTGCAAAATTTTACAATAGAAACTAAAAAAAAAATTTTGCTCTTTTTTCGCTTATATCACAAAAAAGAAAAAACCCAGTGGTGATTAAATACCACCAAAAGAAAGCTCTAATTGTGAGAAAAAAATGATAAAAATTTTGTTTGGATACAGTGTAGCATGACAGAGTAATTGTCATTCAAAGTGTGAGACTACTGAAAGATGAAAATTGGTCTGGGCGGGAAGGTGTTTAAGTGCCCTGTATTGAAGTGGTTAACGATGTGCTCCAAGATATGTTGCAGTTATGTGTTGTGGTTTATCTTGATGATATCCTCATATTTTCCAAGTCCCTGGAGAGCCACCACACAGATGTCTGTCGTGTGCTTCAGAAACTAAGAGAGCAATCTCTATTGTAAATTGGAGAAGTGCAAATTCCATTGTGAACAGGTTAAATTCCTGGGTTATGTCATTTCCACTGCTGGTTTTTCGATGGACCCAGAGAAACTTTCAGCAGTCCTACAGTGGCCCCGACCCATGGGTTTACGTCCTCTGCAGCGTTTTCTTGGCTTTGCTAACTATTATCAGAAGTTTATTTATAACTACTAGTCTCTGGTCAAGCCCCTGACAGATATGACCAGAAAGGACAGTAACCCACTGAGTTGGTCTCTGGAGTCCATTAAGGCCTTTGAGAGTCTCAAGGCTGCCTTTGTTTCTGCTCCTGTGTTGCCACATCCTGATCCTATGTTACCTTTTATCCTTGAGGTTAATGCTTCTGAGACTGGAGTTGGCGCCCTTCTGTCTCAACGTCCTACCTCTGAGAGCGCTATGCATCCTTGTGGCTACTTTTCCAAGAAATTGTCACCTGCGGAGTGCAATTACGGGACAGAGAGCTGTTAGCAATCATTTTAGCCCTGAAAGAATGGAGACATCTCCTCAAAGGTACCACTGTGCCGGTTCTTATTCTTACTGACCATAAGAATCTCACATTCTTGTCTGAGGCTAAACGTCTCTCTCCCAGAAGGGTGTGATGGCTCTTTTCTTGTCAAGTTTCAATTATATTGTACTAAGAATGTAAGGGCTGACGCTTTGTTGTGACAATTTTCCTCCACTTCCAAGATGGAGTCAGTTCTGGCTCCTGTGATTCCTCCTGATCATATTCTGGCTACAGTTCACACCAGTCTCACTTCTTCCTTGGGTGACAAAATTCTTGCTGCTCAGGTCCATGTTCCTCCTGAAAAACCTTGTGACCACTGCTTTGTCCCAGATAGTCTCCATACTGCTGTGCTCCAGACTTACCATTCTCCCAAGGCTGCTGGTCACTGTGGGAAGAATCAACTCTTTTGGGCCATTTCTCAACAATTCTGGTGGCCTAGTCTACGTGCTGATGTAATCGCCTGCGTAGCTGCCTGTTCTGTGTGTGCTCAGAGTAAGACTCCATGACACCTTCCAGTGGGCCTCCTACAACCCATACCCAATGGAGAGAGGCCTTGGTCCCACCTGTCTTTGGATTTCATTGTGGAGTTACCCAACTCCCAGGGCAACACAGTTATCCTTATGGTGGTTGACCGGTTCTCGAAAATGTCTCATTGAATTCCAAGGGGGAGGGGTTGTTGAGGAGGGGGTACTATCAGGGCTGGGCTCAGCCCTTCCTTCTCTGCGCTGGCTGCTCAGCTGTTGGCTAATTGCCAGCTCCTATCTCTCCACAATGACTCACCTGTTGATGATATTCTGCTCGTCAGTCCTGCTTACTTAAGCCGTCCAGCCCAGATGATCTCTGCCTTCACCTTGGTCAACATCACAGAGACCTTCTCCAGCGCTCCTGTTAAAGATTTGCTTGGCTGACATTCCTTCTAGCTCCAGATCCTGCTTGCTGTTCCACTACGCTGATTCCTGGCTTCCTGACTTTCTGGCTTGTCTAACTATCCGTTCCGGATACTGAACTTTGGCTAGGTTTTGACTATGCTTGTACGTTTGTGATATAACTGTACTTCTGTCTCGGTCTGATTCATGGTTTCTGACACATGTACAGTATATCTATGATCATAAATACAGTGTTTTGTTACCACTTTCAACCCAACGATTTAATTTGTTTTTGGTTCTAATGTAAACAACATGATTTTTCATCAGCACTATAATGCTAGTGTTCTACCCTAAGAGCTCTTGCATAACACAGTACAGATCTATTCTCCTACTAAAATTCTAAAATTACCACAGACACACTTTATCCACCTGCACTTAAATCAGAAAATTTATGTCCAATACTTTAGTACAATTTTCCTTTCCTGAAAAGCTCTGTGGCAGCATAGAACCATTCCAGGCTGACTGGGAGTTGACAGAAAACACACATTTGAACATGCAAAAATATAAATTTCTTATATGTGAAAACATACATTTCCTAACAGCTGGATGCAGGGGCGTAAATAAGGGGTGGGTGGGTTGGGGTGTTGAAACCCCCCCAGAGCCTCTGTCCATGGCGCATCAGTTAGGCTGCAGGACCGGGATGGGAGCCGTGCAGTCACACTTTCCTGATTATAATAAATGTCAGTTCCGCTGTCTCAGCCTGTTAGTTTACTGTGCTGGCAGGTCGGGACTTGGGATACTGCAGGGTGATGTCATGAGGGAGGGACTGAGGCAGTTTAAGCTACCCACTGGCTGAGGAGGCAGCAGGGGTCAGTGCAGCCTGTAGCCTACAGGCTGCACCGCCTCCCACTGCCTCCTCAGCCAATTGGTAAAGTGTCCTGTCCATCACTGCAATTTTAAGTTCCTCCTGCGGGCTTCCTTTCAGTACAGATGCCGCATGTGGGGAGAAGCCTGCAGACAAGCTCCCGATCTAAACTGCAAGCAGGTGAGGGAGAAAAGAACAAGAAAGCAGCATTCTTCTCTCTCACACAGCTTCTTTCACTGTACTGTGTGTAGCTGGTGACTACAGCCAGAGAATTCCACAGGTCAGAAGTGCAACATACAATAATACTTCATATTCCCATCGCACACGTTTCTGGATAAGTTCTCAAAGTTTGGGTCCTCCATCAACAACCAGCTTGAAACTGGTTCAAGTCATAAAGTAGATATTTGCCAGCACACCATTGATCGACACAAATCAGCATCCAAACTGATTTATTTATTGCATGAACACAACACAAGGAGAGTGCAACATTTCGGAGTCATGCAGGACCCCTTTGTCGGGCAAAACGTTGCACTCTCCTTGTGTTGTGATCATGCAATAACTAAATCCATTTGGACGCTACTTTGTGTTGATCCATGGTGTGCTGGCAAATATCTACTTTAGAAGTGCAACATAATCACCAGCTACACCCAGCGCACGTAGCTGTGTGAGATAAAATCAGATTTCAGTTCTGTGTGGTGTGCAGAAGAGCCAAGGAGGAGATCCTGCTGCCTGTGCTCAGGCTCTGTATGTACAGTGCAGGGATATGAGCTATGCTGAGTGCCCTGTCAGTAGTCACCCCTGTCCTTTCTCCTTCCAGCGGCAACCCCTGTCTTTTCTCCTACAGCAGTGACCCCTGTCTTTTTTTCCTTCCAACAGAGTGACTCTATCCTCTCTCCTTCCAGCAGTGACCCCTGTCCTCTCCCCTTCCAGCAGTGAACCCTGTGTTCTGCCCTGTCAGCAGTGACCCCTGTATTCTATTCTTCCAGCGGCCACCCCTGCTCTCTCTCCTGCCATCTGCGACCCCCTGTCCTCTCTCCTGCCAGTGGCGACCCTGCTCCTTAAGCTCCTCCCACTTCTAATAGTTTGACCGTACCCTTTCTTTTGCTGCGGTCACTTGCCTCCTTTGGTGTCCCTCATTGTCAAGTTCTAAAGTTGTCCTGTGAATGGCTGAGTGCTCAATCCGACTCAATTTTGTTCTGAGAGCATTATGGGAAGTCTCTATCGGCTGCTGGAACAAGCGCCGTATCCTGTATGTAGCTGATTTTACATACAGTTTACCCAGCTCTGACAGAAAGCACATCTATAAGTTAAAGTGAAAGTAAAGGTTTTTTTGTTTTTTTCTTTACAATAACAAACATGTTATACTTGCCTCCTCTGTGCAAGAGTTTTGCACAGAGTGGTCCTGATCCCCCCTCTTTTGGGGTCTCCTAGAGGCGCTCCTGGCTCCTCCCTACATCGAGTGCCCCCACGGAGAGCCACTTTCCATGGGGGGCACTCTTGCGGGTGCATTCCCAAGTCCTGCTGCTGCGTCCATTGACACAGACAGCAGGACTCGGCCCCGCCCCCCGGCTCCCACATCACTGGATTTAATTGACAGCAGCGGGAGCCAATGGCTCCTGCTGCTATCAATCTATCTAATGAGGACCCGAGACAGCGGCTGGAGCTGCTGTGCTTGTTCTCATCACTGGAAAGATCGGGTTCAGGTAAGTAAAAGGGGGGCCTTGGGTGGCAGCTGCACCACAAAAGGTTTTTCACCTTCATGCATTATGAGGCTTTACAACCCCTTTAAGGAAATAGTTTATTTGTGCCACACCCACAATTTGTCACAGTGTAGCTAATTATTGTCCTCTGGGTACCCAAGCCTGAACCCCCCAGGAAAAAACATTATCTACGGCCCTGGCTGCATGACATAAAAACATTTGCATGCTCCCTTGAAACTTGCTAGGAAAGAAAAGCTTTGGTAAACATCGGATATCACTACAGCAACTAGGCTGCTCTTTTAACAGTTATGCCGCGTACACACGAGTGGAATTTCTTGGATGGTTTTTCCAACGGAATTCCGCTCAAGCTTGGCTTGCATACACACACGGTCACACAAAAGTTCTCTGAACTTTCGACCGTCAAGAACGCAGTGACGTACAACACTACGACGAGCCGAAAAAATTAAGTTCAACGCTTCCGAGCATGTGTCGAATTGTTTCAGAGCACGCGTGGTTTTTTGCACGTCCAAATTGCATACAGACGAACGCATTTTTGGATAGGAACTTTTTCCGACCGAAAAATAGAGAACCTGCTCTCAATCTTTTGCTGGCGGGAATTCCGCCAGCAAAAGTCCGATGGAGCATACACACAGTCGCATTTTCCAACCAAAGGCTGGCTGCATTTCCGATCGTGTGTACGGGGCATTACAGTCATAATTATAGCCATAAAGAGAAGACAACAGTTGCCATTGCTGCATTCAAAAGAAAGTCATGAGCGCATTTCTGCATAACTTACCTTTAGCAATACTATCATTTCTTGTGCTGCATACATTGTCTTCTGTTCGTGTTATGTTCCCAGGTGCTATTGTTGAGCCAGTAGCTGTTGGAATAAACACAGGTTAAAATGTGTGCCTCATTTTTAGGTCCTGCTGCTAATCATCTTAGTCATTGTATTTTTCTCACTAATATCTGTAAGAAAAAATAGGATTTTTTAAAACAGCTTACCTGTAAAATCCTTTTCTTTCGATGGACATCACGGGACACAGAGCCACAGTATTTACTGATGGGTTATATAGGTATCACTGGTGATTGGACACTGGCACACCCTAACCAGGAAGTTCAACCCCCTATATAATCCCTCCCCTTGCAGGGATACCTCAGTTTTGTAGCCAAGCAATATAGTGTATTAGAAGAGGGGCGGGACCTCTGTGTCCCGTGATGTCCATCGAAAGAAAAGGATTTTACAGGTAAGCTGTTTTTAAAAATCCTATTTTCTTTCTCGAACATCACGGGACACAGAGCCACAGTAAATACTGATGGGATGTCCCGGAGCAATGCTATCTGAGGGGGGGAACCACAACCAAGTAGGGTGCAATCAGGCCTGAGGACCCTGTACCGCTGCCTGCAGCACATTACGCCCAAAGGCGATAGCCTCATGCCTTCTCACATCCACCTGATAGAATCTGGTGAATGTATGAACTGAAGACCAGGTTGCGGCCTTGCAGATCTGAGCCATCGAGGCCCGGTGATGCACTGCCCAAGAAGCACCAATAGCCCTTGTGGAATGTGCCCTGATCTGAAACGGAGGAATCTTCTGTTTCAAACCGTAAGCTTGAATGATCAATTGTTGAATCCATTTAGAAATGGTAGCTTTTGATGCTGCCTGTCCTCTACTGGGACCCTCTGGCAGCACAAACAAAACATCCGTTTTGCGAATCTGAGCAGTCGCTTCCAGATAGACCTTAACTGCTCTTACTACATCCAAGGAATGTAGGGATCTGGAAAAAAGGAACGTAGAACAATGTCTTGGTTTAGATGAAAGTCTGAAACCACCTTCAGTAAAAAACTAGGATGAGGGCGCAGTACCACTCTATCCTTGTGTACAATCAAATAAGACTCTTTACAGGAAACAGCTGCTAATTCTGATACTCTTCTAGCAGAAGAGATGGCTACCAGAAAAATTAACTTCCTTGTCAGCAAGACCAAAGGAATCTGACATATTGGTTCAAAAGGCTGTTTCTGTAACACAGACAGAACCAAGTTCAAGTCCCAGGGGTTTAAGGGTGCCTTAACTGGAGGATTAAGGCGTGTCACCCCCTGCATAAAACTTCGGACCAAAGAATGCGAAGCAAGTGGCCATTGAAAAAATACTGATAAGGCCGAGACCTGGGCCTTGATGGTACTCAAGGCCAGCTTCATCTCTAACCCCAATTGTAGAAAATCAACAATTCTACCGATCACATACTTTCTGGGATGCCAACCCCTGGATTCACACCAGGATATATAAGCTCTCCAGACTCTATGATAAATCATTCTGGAAGCTGGCTTCCTTGCATTGATCAAGGTAGATATCACAGGACCTGAAAGCCCACGACTCTTCAGAACGTGGGTTTCAATAGCCAAACCGTCAAATTTAGCGTTTGTAAAGCAGGATGGAACACTGGACCTTGAGATAAGAGGTCTGGTCGTACCTATAGTGTCCACGGGGAACAAACCGTCATCCTTACTATTTCCGCATACCACGTACTTCTGGGCCAAGCGGGAGCCACCAGAAGAACTGACTTCCCTTCCTGCCTGATCCTGCGAAGGAGTCATGGCAGTAGCAGAATAGGCGGGAATGCATAAATTAGTGAGGACCAATGCCACGGAATCACCAACGCATCCGTCCCACATGCAAGAGGATCTTTTGTCCTTGCCACAAATCTGTCTATCTTTTTGTTGAATCGGGATGCAAAGAGATCTACATCTGGGACCCCCCATCTTTGGCATATGTTCCAAAAGACCTTGGGATGCAGAGACCATTCCCCTGGAAGTAACCGCTGGCGACTTAAATAGTCCGCCTGCCAGTTCTCTATCCCTGGAATGAAAACTGCCGATATGCATGGCACATGCCTCTCTGCCCAGACTAAGATCTGGTTTACCTCTCTTTGAGCAGCTCGGCTCCGGGTGCCTCCCTGATGTTTGACATAAGCCACTGCTGTGGCATTGTCGGACTGGATCCTGACCGGGCAACCCAGTAGCCTGATAGTCCAGGCCTTTAGGGCTAGATATACCGCACGGATCTCCAGTATGTTGATGGGTAAGGTCCTCTCGGTCTTGGACCATACCCCTTGGACCGCAGACTGTTCCAGAACTGCTCCCCAACCCGACAGACTGGCATCTGTTGTTATCACCGTCCAGGTAACCGGTAGAAAGGATTTCCCCTTCTGCAGGTGTTTGGGTATTAGCCATCAATTGAGGCTGTGATGCACAGCATGAGACAGGTGCATCGGAAAGTCTAATGCCTGAACCTTCTTGTTCCAGGCCGACAGAATACTGTGTTGCAGCATGCTTAAATGAAACTGAGCATAGGGAACTGCTTCGAATGAAGACACCGTCTTCCCTAGTAGCCTCATACAAAGGCGGACAGAAGGACCCTTCTTGGTCCTGACTGCCAGAATCAGCTCTCTTAAAGCAGTGATCTTTGCCTGATGTAGAAAAATTTTCTCCTGACTTGTATCTATGATCAGACCTAAATACTCCAGTCTTCTTACTGGTTTTAGGAAAGACTTTTCTAGGTTGAGGATCCAACCCAGGCATTCCAGATACCTGACTGTGGTCCTCAAATTTCCATTCAAGGAGGCTACCGACCGGTCTATCAAGAGCAGGTCATCTAGGTATGCTATGACAGCTATACTCTGAGCCCTTAATCTGGCCAGAGGAGGAGCCAAGACCTTTGAGAACACTCGAGGTGCAGTGGCTATCCCAAAAGGCAGAGCCACAAACTGGAAATGGCGTCCTCCTATCTCGAAGCGCAGAAACTTCTGATGAGCAGGAAAAATGGGCAAATGCAGATATGCATCTCTGATGTCTATTAATGCCAGAAATTCTCCTCCCTGCAGGGTGGAGACTACTGTCCGAATTGATTCCATGCGGAAGGATTGAATCCTTAGGAATCGGTTCAGATCCCTTAAATCCAGAATGGGCCTGACATCCCCGTTTGGTTTTTGGACCGTAAAAAGGTTGGAATAGAAGCCCAATACTTGATCCTTCGCTGGAACTACCACAATAACCTCCTGCGATAAAAGTCGCTCTAATGCTAGAAGGAGCGACTGCTTCTTCTCTGGATCTCTGGGGACACTTGACCTGAGGAAACGAGGAGAAGGAAATTCCTGAAACTCCAGCTTGTACCCTAAGGTTACCGTGGAGATTACCCATCTGTCCTGGAAATCCTCCTGCCAGAGCCCTGAGAACTGTCGCAGTCTTCCCCCCACTCGAGTGAGCGGGGGGCGCCCCCTCATGCAGAGGTCTTAGTGTTTTGCCTAGTAGGCTTCTTCCCCCAGGACTTCTTTTGTCCCTGGGGTTGACTCTTGTCTCTGGACCCAGATGGAGGAGGCCGTCGAGACTGCCTGGAGGCTGAAGCCTCCGGCGCTGGGGAAAGAGTCTGTTTGAAAGAGGGACGCTTACTCTTCTTCTTAACAGGTAAGAGAGTGCTTTTCCCACAAGAGATTCTCTTGATATAGTTATCCAAGTCTTCTCCAAACAACCTTTCACCACGAAATGGAAAGCCAGCCAGGAGCTTCTTACATGGTGCTTCGGCTGACCAATTTTTCAACCATAGGATTCTACGTATATGCACCAACCCCAGTGAAAGACGGGAGGTTTGCACGATAGAATCTCTAATGGCGTCAACAACAAAGCATAAGGCCGCTGGAAGGTTAGCCAACCCCTGGGCCTGCTGTTCAGGTAAAACTTTGATGACCTGTTTAATATGGTCTCTTAAGTATTGACAGACTCCAATCGCTGCTACTGCAGGTTGAGCCACTGAACCTACTAAGGAGAAAATATCCTTCAATAGGGATTCCATCTTTTTATCTACAGGATCCCTGAGCATCTGAGCATTGTCTACAGGACAAGTCAGACTATTATTTACAGAGGAAATGGTGACATCAATGGCCGGTATTCCCCACATTTTAATAAACTTTTCTTCCATAGGATAAAGTGTAGAAAACTTTTTCAGCGGAAAAAAACGTTTATGTGGGTGATCCCACTCAGCATAAAGGAGCTTTTCAAGTAAATTATGAACAGGAAAAGCCTGTGATGTTTGAGGAGGTTTCAGTGACCCTAAAGAAGAAGAGGGTTTTTAACTGATTCAGATATGGGCAACTTAAATGTGGAGCGGACCAATCCAGTAAGGATCTGCACTAAGACTTTCTCCTCTTGGGAAGTCGCAGAGAGTCCCTCTCCACCTGATTCCTCCGAAGAGGAATCATCCGTCCCATCCCGATCCTCTGAAAGGGATTCCTCTCCTTAATCCCAGGGCTCCTCTTCCTGAGGGTCTTGGGGAACAGAGGAAGGCCTAGTGCGTTTTCTTCCACCAAGTGAAGATGTAATCACGGCCATTAATCTTTCCTCTAAACCATTAATGGTTGAGGAAAAAACCTCCTGTGTAATATATACAGGAGCTGAAGTGCCAGAAGCAGGTATAGCCCCTGACCCCGGCGGCTCTCCCTGGCTAGCCGTCCCTGGCCCCTCAGGGGGGGAGGATGCTGCAGACAGGGGGCCTTCAGAACCTGAACGAGATCCCCTAGAGTCTCTGGTTCTTGGGGTGCTTGAACCTCTTCTACCCATAGTGCAAAGCAACAAGGTGGAGGTATTGAAAAATGAACACTGACTGCTGAGCGATATAGTCTGGCTAAAAGCCTTGCTACCCAATGCTCAGTCTGGTGTTACTTTAGTAAATGCTGCCCAGGAGAATGCCTGTGTAACACCTTACATGCGACCGTCAGCTCTGTGTCCCTCCAGAAGGCTTAGTGCACCTGTACCTGTGCCTTTAATAGCCTGCAGCCGGTCCTGTGGGTGTCTGAGCACACTGTGCTGACACCCCCCCTTCATTTTTTGAAAAAACAAGCGCTTCCCACGCTAGCCGACCCTTCTAAATCAAACATGGAGGAGGCTGGGGGAGGGGGAGGAGGGATAGAGGCTGGTAATGATGGGCCTGCCTGTGTAATGGCGGCGGCGACGGCCACGACGGCGGTGAAAATGCGGTGTCTAACCGCCTTACAGATCACCTGCGGCCTCCCCCTAGTCTGGGGGGAGATATCCCTGAGGAGAGCCCCCCATCCCATCCTACCTGGAGCCGGCCGGAGAAGCTTGTACAGCGTCGAACACAGACATCAGCATGAAAAGGTATGTGCTCTTGGCAGCCCCCGGTAGTCACAATAGGCATAGCATGCATTTACCTTAAAGGAGAAACCTACTAGAATTAAAAAATTCTGTGGAATCTCCCTTACCTTATCCAGCCGCAAGGTTCTGTTGTACAGATCCAATCTTCGCCTCTCACGGTGGGCTCCATTTGAAAAAACCATCAGAGTCTGGGGCCCCCTACGAATAGGGGGATCCACAGTTCTGGCCCTGTAAAGCACCCGGCTATAAATTAGGCTAGAAAAACCATTTTCTAATATGCGGGGTCCAGCTCTCTAAAAAGAGAAGCGTTACAGGTAAAACCTCGTTTCTTCGGACACGAGGCCCGGGTACCATCCAAATCTGCCTAGAAAAGACACTTTGGAATGGATCCGGTTCGCCTGGCCTGCCCCAGTATAGGATATAGGATAATCCCTTTGGAGCTCAGCACAGGACATCTTTACACGTCCATCACCTAAGACACTGGTGTAAAAACTGAGGTATCCCTGCAAGGGGAGGGATTATATAGGGGGTTGAACTTCCTGGTTAGGGTGTGCCAGTGTCCAATCACCAGTGATACCTATATAACCCATCAGTAATTACTGTGGCTCTGTGTCCCGTGATGTTCGAGAAAGAAAGGATACTTTATTTCAACAAGGCAGCAAAACACAGTTTCAATCAGAAAGGGCTTTGTACAGCAAGTCAATAGCATAAAGCAAACAAAACATCTAAATAACTAAACTCAATTCATTCCCTCGTTCCACAAAAACAAACAGGTTGCACATGTAATTTTTTAATGTTCTGTCAGCACTCAGTCTTTTCACCCAACAGCAGCTTCTGGCAGCAAGAGAGAGCAAGAGTATTGAGCATTAGTCAACTCACATATATAAAGGTCTGAGCACAGCTGAGACCAAAAATGAAGCATGGCTACTAGTTAAGATGTGTACCTAGGAATGGAGCCTAATTTGCACCCAAAGGTCTACAAAGCCTCCAGGCTCCAGAAAAGGGCTTGACTTAGAGTCTGAGAAAATAATATGCTTGTGCTCTGCATATCAGTCATCAATTTTGATATGTGATACATATAAACCATCAACAATCCTTCCAGTGCCTCACAATATCCATACATACTATATATGTATATAAATAGTTACATAGTTAGTCAGTTTGAAAAAAAAGACACAAGTCCATCTAGTTCAAACCTATAAGAAGGAAAAAATAAAAAAATATATTATACATCCCATATACACAATCCCATACCCACCGTTGATCCAGAGGAAGGCAAAAAACCCCAGCAAAGCGTGATACAATTTGCTCCAGTAGGGGAAAAAATTCCTTCCTGATCCCGAGAGGCAATCGGATATCCCCCGGATCAACTTTACCAAACTTTCTTTTTTTTACCTGGGTCAATGTACTGCTGAGCCTCTGGCCTGAGCTACAGACCCATTTGTTGTACATAGTACCTCACTTGAGTAATGAAGCAACCATTTGCATTAACGATTCTTACACTTGGGACCTGAACACCTGTGACTTGTATACCACCTGGACACCTATAGCTTGTACACCGAGATGTGTATATTTGAGACTTGGACAGCAGAACAATTGAGACTAGGGATGGGCCGAACAACCCCCTGTTTGGTTCGCACCAGAACTTTCGAACATCGGGAAAGTTCGGAACCGAATAACGAACCCCATTGAAGTCTATGGGACCCAAACGTGAAAAATCAAAAGTGCCCAATTTGAAGGCTTATATGTAAGTAATTGTGCATACAATGGTTATGGGGATCCAGGTGCTGCCCTGGAGGACATGTATCAATGAAAAAAAAGTTTGTAAAAAAACTTTTTTAAACGAGCAGTGATTTATTGATGCTTAAAGTGAAAATATAAAAATGAAAAATTCCTTTCAATATAGTGCCTGGGGAGTCCCCTTAGTTCATCTGTAAGGTGGTACATCTGCCACATACTTTGGATTTCTTCTTCTGTAACAGGTGCAGAAAGATTGTTCTTTGGTTGTCGGTGGCGCCTTCACACCGGGTTACCTATAGAGGTACTCTTGATGAAAGCAAGAATTG
Organism: Aquarana catesbeiana; assembly: GCF_042186555.1. Lineage (NCBI taxonomy): Eukaryota > Metazoa > Chordata > Amphibia > Anura > Ranidae > Aquarana > Aquarana catesbeiana. Next base: position 120,793,620 of record NC_133335.1, on the reverse strand, counting down.
GCCTTGCTGTCAAAAATTGCAATGATAAGCACCTGTCAAACAGGTGCGGAAATATTGGTCTTTGGGTGTTAATTGTGTCCATGAAACCTACACCAAAAAAATTCTTCCAGATGAAATCAACACCCACAACGCTAGGCAGCCTAGAAGTCCTGCAGAGATTCCACATCCGAAAAACAGTTAATTGGAGACATCGGCATCAGGGGCTTCATAGCTGCTGGAAATCCAGGACTGATTCATTTTGATAAAAGTCAGACGGTCCACAGAGTCTGTGGACAGACACGTTCTATGATCAGTAACATAGCCTCCAGCAGCACTGAATGCCCGTTTGGAAAGCACGCTGGATGCAGGGCAGCCCAGCAGCTCAATAGCATACTGGGCAAGTTCTAGCCAGTGGTCTATTCTCATGACCCAGTAAGCCAGTGGATTGTGGACTGGAAAGCTCTTCATCTTGTTTTTGCCCCTAAATAATCGTCCACCATGTGATGCAGACACTGGCGATGGGATGTGGATGCCGTCAGCCCTGGGTAGGGAGGACTAAAAAAATTGAGTAATGCATCACTTAGGCGGCCACCTTCTCCACCACTCCTCTCTTGACCAACAGAAGCCTCAAAACTACATTTTCCATGACACTGTAACCTACCAGAGTCGGTAAAAGTGTTCAATAAACTCCTCTTTAAGGTGTCCTTAAGAGATTTTATCTTCTGCACTCTCTGTGGGGACGGGATGAGTTCTGAGACTTTCCCATTATAACGGTGATCAAGGAGGGTTGCTGGGGGAACATGACTGCCAATTTGTGTACCAGTGTTCTCCCCTCTCTGTAGGCTCATGTTCCTGCCTTACTCAACGTCAGAGTCAGAAGCAACATCTGAAATGAGTAATGGCTGTGCATCGTCAAGGTGCAAGTGGCTGATGCTGTGTTTAAATAACTCCACTGACTCCTCCATGCCTGATGCTGTGGCTATGGCAGGAATAGCTGTGGACAAAGAGGCATGTTTTCCCACTCTGGCAGCTGCAGGGGACTGCGCACTAGTCTCTGCTTGGGTGACGGAGGATGAGGACAGTTTAGTAAGCCAGTCCACCACCTCCTCTGCATGCTGTGGCTGGATAGCACAGGCAACATCACTAAACAGAGAAAATGATGCCCTGCCTGAGGACTGACCACGTCCACCTTTGCCTGTGGAAACATACGCTGCTGGCCCCCTTACAGTGCAATGGGAACGTCTCCCTCTCCTTGCTGTCCTCCCAGAGACGGGGGGAGTGGGGGGTGCCTATTAACAAAATGCAATAATGATGTGTAAATGTGTACGTGGAAGCACTTTAATCAATGGAAAGCGGTGTTTGGTGTACTTTAATTTGAGTATTCACGACACAGACACTCTACGGATACACTATAATATACTACAATATACTGCGTCAAACATGCAGTAATGCACAGAACTATATAGCGTTAAACTTGCAGTAATGCAATGAAATATACTGTGTTAACCACTTCAGCCCCAGAAGATTTTACCCCCTTCCTGATACACTTTTTACAATTTGGCACTGCGTCGCTTTAACTGGCAATTGCACGGTCGTACGACGCTGTACCCAAACATAATTTGCGTCCTTTTTTTCCCACAAATAGAGCTTTCTTTTGGTGGTATTTAATCACCTCTGTGGTTTTTATTTTTTGCGCTATAAACAAAGAAAGAGCGACATTTAAAAAAAAAAAACTATATTTTTTACTTTTTGCTATAATAAATATCCCCAAAAATGTTTTTAAAAAACACATTTCTTCATCAGTTTTGGCCAATATATATTCTTCTACATATTTTTGGTAACAAAAAAAATCGCAATATTGATTGGTTTGCGCAAAAGTTATAGAGTCTACAAACTACTGGAAAGATTCATGGCATTTTTATTTTTTTATTTTTTTTCACTAGTAATGGTGATCTGTGACATTGCGGTGGACAGATCAGACACTTTTGACACATTTTTGGGACCAGTGACAATTATACAGTGATCAGTGCTATAAAAATGAACTGATTACTGTGTAAATGACACTGGCAGGGAAGGGGTTAACACTAGGGGAATCAAGGGGTTAACTGTGTGTTCCCTCGGTGTGTTCTAACTGTATGGGGATAGGACTGACAAGGAGAGGAGACAGATCATTGTTCCTACTTAGTAGGAACACACGATCTGTCTCCTCTCCTCTAACAGGACAGGGATTTGTGTTTACATACACAAATCCCCATGCTGGCTCTCGTGCAGCAATCGCACGTAGCCGGCGGCGATCGCCGGCCATGCACATCGGGTTCCCCGCCATGCAGCGGGCGCGTGCGCCCTCTGGCGGCTCTTAAAGGGAAACCCGTATATGTACAGGGTTTTCGCCCCGAAGGGCCATTGTGCCACAGTAAATCTGCATGAGCCATTCGGGAACCGGTTAAACTTGCATTAACGCAATGAAATATACAGTGTTAAACTTGCAGTAATGCACAGATCTATATGGCGTTAAACTTGCAGTAACACACAGAACTATATGGCTTTAAACTTGCAGTAATGCACTGAAATGTACAGCATTAAACTTGCAGTAATGCACAGAACTATATGGCGTTAAACTTGCAGTAACGCAATGAAATATATGGCATTAAACTTGCAGTAACGCGAGGCCCATAGTATAGCTTCAAATGATATTCCATTGCAGTGGGTAGAGAACTTCAAGTACTTAGGAGTGATAATCTCTCACCAAGCCTCTGAATTTATTTCCTTGAATTTGTCCCCGATCCTAGGAGATATTGGGTTAAATCTGAAAGTGTGGAAGTCTTTACCATTATCCTTATTGGGATGTATTAACCTTTTAAAAATTAAAATTATACCAAAACTAACATACCTTTTTAAACATTCTCCTCTGTGGCTCCCTGGCTCCTTTTTTGGTACATAGAAATTGGTACATAGAGTATATCTTACACCATACAGACTTCGGAAGATAAATCCCAAGTGCTCTTCTGAGTGTTGGGGGTGTGGAGCGGTTCAGGGGTATTTCTCACACATCTTTTGGACCTGTCCACATATAGCTATTTTTTGGGAAGAAGTGGTAGATCTATTGAATTCTATTACCTCTGCTCCCTTGCCGGTTTCAATGTCTGTATGTCTGTTGGGTCTGGTGGAGGTTACTCTTCCTACAGTGTCAGATCGAATGTTTGCTAATATTACATTATTGTATGCGAGAAAAGCTATTGCTTTGTATTGGAAGAAACCCTCTTCTCCTACGCTCTTATACTGGAAACAATTGGTAAATAATAATCTTCCACTGTATAGAGATACCTACATGAATAGGGGTTGTCCCAGTAAGTTTGGCAAAGTCTGGGCAAGGTGACTGGGTAAGACATATACGGCATCTAATGCTTATGGGGGGACTTAGTTTATTGCATATGGGTTGATAGTTAATTTGATAAATGGTATGGTTTAGATCTAATTCGAGTGAAAATATTTTTATTTTTCGTTAACTTTTTTTTTGCTCTAAATTGCTATTTTAAATTGATGGCTACTATATTATATAATGTTAATAAATAAGTGCAGCGCTAAGGTTGCAAAAAAGCAAATTTACATAAATTATATAAATGTGACTTAAACATAAATATATCAAATAAACAGAGATTCATACATGGTGAAATGTAAATCAACTAAAGAAGAAGTGAAATTTCTGAAAAAATACAGGTATAGTGAAAAATGTGCTAGTATGGTGACATTACCATAAATCAGGTTTATAGATAGAAATTATAGTGTTAATATTAAACAGAAACACATCAAATAAACAAGGATTCACACATAATGAATGCAAGTCTAAACTCAGAAAAAATGAGAATAATTTCTGAAAAATGTGCTAGTATAATAATGTGCTAGTATAACAACTGCACAATAAACAAAAAACGAAAATGGTGATATGTAAAGTCAAAAAAAATCAAATTAGATGTGCAGTCCCGTTAAAAAAGAAACATAAAAAAATGCTGGTATAATGAAAAATGTGCTAGTATGGTGACTATACCATAAATAAGGTGAGAGTTAGAAATTGGGGTGTTAATATTGAACAGAAACACATCAAATAAACAAGGATTAACAATAGGGGGATCCACAGTTCTGGCCCTGTAAAGCACCCGACTATAAATCAGGCTAGAAAAAACATTTTCTAATATGCGGGGTCCAGCTCTCTAAAAAGAGAAGCGTTACAGGTAAAACCTCGTTTCTTCGGACACTAGGCCCGGGTACCATCCAAATCGGCCTAGAAAAGACACTTTGGAATGGATCCGGTTCGCCTGGCCTGCCCCAGTATAGGATATAGGATAATCCCTTTGGAGCTCAGCACAGGACATCTTTACACGTCCATCACCTAAGACACTGGTGTAAAAACTGAGGTATCCCTGCAAGGGGAGGGATTATATAGGGGGTTGAACTTCCTGGTTAGGGTGTGCCAGTGTCCAATCACCAGTGATACCTATATAACCCATCAGTAATTACTGTGGCTCTGTGTCCCGTGATGTTCGAGAAAGAAAGGATACTTTATTTCAACAAGGCAGCAAAACACAGTTTCAATCAGAAAGGGCTTTGTACAGCAAGTCAATAGCATAAAGCAAACAAAACATATTTTTGCCCAGGTAAATAACTAAACTCAATTCATTCCCTCGTTCCACAAAAACAAACAGGTTGCACATGTAATTTTTTTATGTTCTGTCAGCACTCAGTCTTTTCACCCAACAGCAGCTTCTGGCAGCAAGAGAGAGCAAGAGTATTGAGCATTAGTCAACTCACATATATAAAGGTCTGAGCACAGCTGAGACCAAAAATGAAGCATGGCTACTAGTTAAGATGTGTACCTAGGAATGGAGGCTAATTTGCACCCAAAGGTCTACAAAGCCTCCAGGCTCCAGAAAAGGGCTTGACTTAGAGTCTGAGAAAATAATATGCTTGTGCTCTGCATATCAGTCATCAATTCTGATATGTGATACATATAAACCATCAACAATCCTTCCAGTGCCTCACAATATCCATACATACTATATATGTATATAAATAGTTACATAGTTAGTCAGTTTGAAAAAAAAGACACAAGTCCATCTAGTTCAAACCTATAAGAAGGAAAAAATAAAAAAATATATTATACATCCCATATACACAATCCCATACCCACCGTTGATCCAGAGGAAGGCAAAAAACCCCAGCAAAGCGTGATACAATTTGCTCCAGTAGGGGAAAAAATTCCTTCCTGATCCCGAGAGGCAATCGGATATCCCCCGGATCAACTTTACCAAACTTTCTTTTTTTTATCTGTGTCAATGTACTGCTGAGCCTCTGGCCTGAGCTACAGACCCATTTGTTGTACATAGTACCTCACTTGAGTAATGAAGCAACCATTTGCATTAACGATTCTTACACTTGGGACCTGAACACCTGAGACTTGTATACCACCTGGACACCTATAGCTTGTACACCGAGATCTGTATATTTGAGACTTGGACAGCAGGACAATTGAGACTAGGGATGGGCCGAACAACCCCGTTTGGTTCGCACCAGAACTTTCGAACATCGGGAAAGTTTGGAACCGAATAACGAACCCCATTGAAGTCTATGGGACCCAAACGTGAAAAATCAAAAGTGCCCAATTTGAAGGCTTATATGTAAGTAATTGTGCATACAATGGTTATGGGGATTCAGGTGCTGCCCTGGAGGACATGTATCAATGAAAAAAAAGTTTGTAAAAAAACTTTTTTAAACGAGCAGTGATTTATTGATGCTTAAAGTAAAAATATAAAAATGAAAAATTCCTTTCAATATAGTGCCTGGGGAGTCCCCTTAGTTCATCTGTAAGGTGGTACATCTGCCACATACTTTGGATTTCTTCTTCTGTAACAGGTGCAGAAAGATTGTTCTTTGGTTGTCGGTGGCGCCTTCACACCAGGTTACCTATAGAGGTACTCTTGATGAAAGCAAGAATTGGCCTTGCTGTCAAAAATTGCAATGATAAGCACCTGTCAAACAGGTGCGGAAAAATTGGTCTTTGGGTGTTAATTGTGTCCATGAAACCTACACCAAAAAAATTCTTCCAGATGAAATCAACACCCACAACGCTAGGCAGCCTAGAAGTCCTGCAGAGATTCCACATCCGAAAAACAGTTAATCGGAGACATTGGCATCAGGGGCTTCAAAGCTGCTGGAAATCCAGGACTGATTCATTTTGATAAAAGTCAGACGGTCCACAGAGTCTGTGGACAGACATGTTCTATGATCAGTAACATAGCCTCCAGCAGCACTGAATGCCCGTTTGGAAAGCACGCTGGATGCAGGGCAGCCCAGCAGCTCAATAGCATACTGGGCAAGTTCTAGCCAGTGGTCTATTCTCATGACCCAGTAAGCCAGTGGATTGTGGACTGGAAAGCTCTTCATCTTGTTTTTGCCCCTAAATAATCGTCCACCATGTGATGCAGACACTGGCGATGGGATGTGGATGCTGTCAGCCCTGGGTAGGGAGGACTAAAAAAATTGAATAATGCATCACTTAGGCGGCCACCTTCTCCACCACTCCTCTCTTGACTAACAGAAGCCTCAAAACTACATTTTCCATGACACTGTAACCTACCAGAGTCGGTAAAAGTGTTCAATAAACTCCTCTTTAAGGTGTCCTCAAGAAATTTTATCTTCTGCACTCTCTGTGGGGACGGGATGAGTTCTGAGACTTTCCCATTATAACGGTGATCAAGGAGGGTTGCTGGGGGAACATGACTGCCAATTTGTGTACCAATGTTCTCCCCTCTCTGTAGGCTCATGTTCCTGCCTTACTCAACCTCAGAGTCAGAAGCAACATCTGAAATGAGTAATGGCTGTGCATCGTCAAGGTGCAAGTGGCTGATGCTGTGTTTAAATAACTCCACTGACTCCTCCATGCCTGATGCTGTGGCTATGGCAGGAATAGCTGTGGACAAAGAGGCATGTTTTCCCACTCTGGCAGCTGCAGGGGACTGTGCACTAGTCTCTGCTTGGGTGACGGAGGATGAGGACAGTTTAGTAAGCCAGTCCACCACCTCCTCTGCATGCTGTGGCTGGATAGCGCAGGCAACATCACTAAACAGAGAAAATGATGCCCTGCCTGAGGACTGACCACGTCCACCTTTGCCTGTGGAAACATACGCTGCTGGCCCCCTTACAGTGCAATGGGAACGTCTCCCTCTCCTTGCTGTCCTCCCAGAGATGGGGGGAGTGGGGGGTGCCTATTAACAAAATGCAATAATGATGTGTAAATGTGTACGTGGATGCACTTTAATCAATGGAAAGCGGTGTTTGGTGCACTTTAATTTGAGTATTCACGACACAGACACTCTACGGATACACTATAATATACTACAATATACTGCGTCAAACATGCAGTAATGCACAGAACTATATAGCGTTAAACTTGCAGTAATGCAATGAAATATACTGTGTTAAGAACTTCAGCCCCAGAAGATTTTACCCCCTTCCTGATACACTTTTTACAATTTGGCACTGCGTCGCTTTAACTGACAATTGCACAGTCGTCGACGCTGTACCCAAACATAATTTACGTCCTTTTTTTCCCACAAATAGAGCTTTCTTTTGGTGGTATTTAATCACCCCTGTGGTTTTTATTTTTTGCGCTATAAACAAAGAAAGAGCGACAATTAAAAAAAAAAAAACTATATTTTTTACTTTTTGCTATAATAAATATCCCCAAAAATGTTTTTAAAAAACAAATTTCTTCATCAGTTTTGGCCAATATATATTCTTCTACATATTTTTGGTAACAAAAAAAATCGCAATATTGATTGGTTTGCGCAAAAGTTATAGAGTCTACAAACTACTGGAAAGATTCATGGCATTTTTATTTTTTTATTTTTTTTCACTAGTAATGGTGGTGATCTGTGACATTGCAGTGGACAGATCAGACACTTTTGACACATTTTTGGGACCAGTGACAATTATACAGTGATCAGTGCTATAAAAATGAACTGATTACTGTGTAAATGACACTGGCAGGGAAGGGGTTAACACTAGGGGAATCAAGGGGTTAACTGTGTGTTCCCTCGGTGTGTTCTAACTTTATGGGGATAGGACTGACAAGGAGAGGAGACAGATCATTGTTCCTACTTAGTAGGAACACACGATCTGTCTCCTCTCCTCTAACAGGACAGGGATTTGTGTTTACATACACAAATCCCCATGCTGGCTCTCGTGCAGCAATCGCACGTAGCCGGCGGCGATCGCCGGCCATGCACATCGGGTTCCCCGCCATGCAGCGGGCGCATGCGCCCTCTGGCGGCTCTTAAAGGGAAACCCGTATATGTACGGGGTTTTCGCCCCAGAGGGCCATTGTGCCGCAGTAAATCTGCATGAGCCATTCGGGAACCGGTTAAACTTGCATTAACGCAATGAAATATACAGTGTTAAACTTGCAGTAATGCACAGAACTATATGGCGTTAAACTTGCAGTAACACACAGAACTATATGGCTTTAAACTTGCAGTAATGCACTGAAATGTACGGCATTAAACTTGCAGTAATGCACAGAACTATATGGCGTTAAACTTGCAGTAACGCAATGAAATATATGGCATTAAACTTGCAGTAACGCGAGGCCCATAGTATAGCTTCAAATGATATTCCATTGCAGTGGGTAGAGAACTTCAAGTACTTAGGAGTGATAATCTCTCACCAAGCCTCTGAATTTATTTCCTTGAATTTGTCCCCGATCCTAGGAGATATTGGGTTAAATCTGAAAGTGTGGAAGTCTTTACCATTATCCTTATTGGGATGTATTAACCTTTTAAAAATTAAAATTATACCAAAACTAACATACCTTTTTAAACATTCTCCTCTGTGGCTCCCTGGCTCCTTTTTTGGTACATAGAAATTGGTACATAGAGTATATCTTACACCATACAGACTTCGGAAGATAAATCCCAAGTGCTCTTCTGAGTGTTGGGGGTGTGGAGCGGTTCAGGGGTATTTCTCACACATCTTTTAGACCTGTCCACATATAGCTATTTTTTGGGAAGAAGTGGTAGATCTATTGAATTCTATTACCTCTGCTCCCTTGCCGGTTTCAATGTCTGTATGTCTGTTGGGTCTGGTGGAGGTTACTCTTCCTACAGTGTCAGATCGAATGTTTGCCAATATTACATTATTGTATGCGAGAAAAGCTATTGCTTTGTATTGGAAGAAACCCTCTTCTCCTACGCTCTTATCCTGGAAACAATTGGTAAATAATAATCTTCCACTGTATAGAGATACCTACATGAATAGGGGTTGTCCCAGTAAGTTTGGCAAAGTCTGGGCAAAGTGACTGGGTAAGACATATACGGCATCTAATGCTTATGGGGGGACTTAGTTTATTGCATATGGGTTGATAGTTAATTTGATAAATGGTATGGTTTAGATCTAATTCGAGTGAAAATATTTTTATTTTTCGTTAACTTTTTTTTTGCTCTAAATTGCTATTTTAAATTGATGGCTACTATATTATATAATGTTAATAAATAAGTGCAGCGCTAAGGTTGCAAAAAAGCAAATTTACATAAATTATATAAATGTGACTTAAACATAAATATATCAAATAAACAGAGATTCATACATGGTGAAATGTAAATCAACCAAAGAAGAAGTGAAATTTCTGAAAAAATACAGGTATGGTGAAAAATGTGCTAGTATGGTGACTTTACCATAAATCAGGTTTATAGATAGAAATTATAGTGTTAATATTAAACAGAAACACATCAAATAAACAAGGATTAACACATAATGAATGCAAGTCTAAACTCAGAAAAAATGAGAATAATTTCTGAAAAATGTGCTAGTATAATAATGTGCTAGTATAACAACTGCACAATAAACAAAAAACGAAAATGGTGATATGTAAAGTCAAAAAAAATCAAATTAGATGTGCAGTCCCGTTAAAAAAGAAACATAAAAAAATGCTGGTATAATGAAAAATGTGCTAGTATGGTGACTATACCATAAATAAGGTGAGAGTTAGAAATTGGGGTGTTAATATTGAACAGAAACACATCAAATAAACACGGATTAACACATAATGAATGTGAGTTCCAAAATTTGAATAATTTCTGAAAAATGTGCTAGCATAATAATGTGCTAGCACAATAAACAAAGTTCAAAAAACAGAAATGGTGAATGGTAAAGTCCAAAGAAATCCAATTAGATGTGCAGTCCCCATAGACATATGGGGGATTCCGATCACCGGTATGAACTGTGAAGGAAAAAACAGAAGTGCCACCACCATAAACAGGGGGAGGCTTACCAGATCCTATTGAATTGGCGGGGCTTACACCACCCAAGTCTGCAGAGCTTATTAGGTTGAACACATCTGTTGGAAACAACTGGTCCTAGATCTGTATCAATCAATTGACCTTGAACTGTCACTGAATAGTGACCTGAAGGCTCCAATCATCATGAGGAGGGTGGAAGGTAAATGCCAGGAGGAATATATCATGCAATGAAAAGATGGGCTAACATAGCGTGATACCGTATAAAAAAGGCAATTTATTAAAAATAGAATAAAACACTCACATTTGGAAGAGTAGAAAAAAGCATGTGTATAACAAAGAGCGATGCAAACAGGAGGTTCACCCGACACGTTTCGACTCCACGGTCATCATCTAAATTTAACAACCGCACCCCTCTTGACCTAAGCTGACTACTCAAAATCCTGGAAATTTACAGGGCCTGGGGGCCCTCCTGGCCCAGGAGTAGAATGGTCATGAAAGATTAATTGTATATGCAAGTTTCAGTCTGTGGCCCACCGAGCGGGAACCCGTACAGGACTTGAAGGTGGCCCCAGTTCTGCCCACAGCTGCTTCTTCCTGCTCCCTCAGGGGTCAGTAACAACACTCCCAGGCTGGGACTTCTGAAATCTACACCCTCTGAGAATGGGCCTTAGATTCAGCAAAAAGACCCTGTCCTCATACAGTTACAGCGTTTACTTTCACAACGGCATAGGCCATCCTCATGGAAGTGCCAAAAGGTTGCTGGATACTGTAAGACGATTCTGAGACAATTTGTGTCCCAAGGCATAATACTGTATCAGCAAGTACGCATTCCCACTGAGCAGTGGGACATTCTACAGATTGTGATCCACATTCTCCATGCCTCTAGAGGACATTTTGGGGCTAATCATACCAAAAATCTAGTCAGGAGATTTTTCTTTTGTCCACGATTAGTGGAGTGGGTGCAACAGACTTGCCGGGAGTGTGCAGCTTGCACTGTGCAAAAAAGTTCCCCCTGAGAAGACTACCCCAATGACTATCACCACCTTGGAAATCTTATAGCTAGTGAGGATGGACCTCCTTACAGTTTTCAGCTCTACCTATGGGTTTTGCTATGCCCTAGTCTTCATACCATTTTACTAAGTTTCTAAGTTTCTAAGTTACTAAGTTCACTATGGTGGTGTTAGAATATTTTTCCAAATTCATAATTTGGCACTTATAGGTGCTATATTATATCCATGGCAAAAATATATTTGGATTCATGATTAATCATAATAAATACAGTATGAGTGAATGACCTTGATCATTTGATTTGATATGATTTTTCAGCTAAAGCTGAGTATAGGCTACTAGTTTCTGGTGTAGCTAGTTTGAGAATGACATATATGGTATCTTGGTATATAATATCATGGGAAGTCAAATATAGACACATATTTATGTAGCTAGAGGAATAATACATAATGTAGTCAAAGTTTGTAATATGTGTTATTAGTAAACGTTTGATTATATGACATTACATGATCAGCATATAACAATATACTAGAATAGCATAGTTGCCAACATTGTAAAAAAAAAAAATGTGGGACACTTTTGTGGCTGTAGGCGGAGCCGTACAATAATTAGGGGGTGGGGCATTCGTTTGTAGACGTGGCTTAGGAAAAGTATACAAGTGCGGCGCGCGTGGTTTACGCGACATAGTGGGCATGGCTTAAATGGGCGTGGCTCAAGAGGGTGTGGTTAGAGTCCGAGATGAATGAGGGATGGAGAGGGAGAGGGGGGGAGAGGGGGAGGGGATTAGAGGGGGAGAGGGGGAAAGGCGGAGAGGGAAATGATGGGACAGCAGCCCCAGATCCTACACAATAAAAATATGTGTATTCTAGAAAGTTTAACAATCAGCAGATAAAGATACTCCAAACACCTGGTTGTTATGGTGTCAGGATGATTGAAGTGCATTATTTCTATTATTACATTGAAATAAAAAAGGAAATCATTCAACTCACCATAATGCAGAATCAGTGGGATCCCTGAGCGTGTCACTAGCCACGTGGCCTGCCACCAGCCGTCCGTCCTTGCGTCAGATGTCCCAGCAGAGTCCGTCCTTGCATCAGGTGCCCCCCAGCGGGGCCCCCCTAACATCAGATGTCCCCAGCGGAGCCCCCCTCACACCAGGAGTCCCCAGCGGAGCCCCCCCTCACACCAGGAGTCTCCAGCGGAGCCCCCCTCACATCAGGTGTCCCCGGCGGAGCTCCCCCTCACATCAGGAGTCCCCGGCGGAGCTCCCCCTCACATCAGGTGTCCCGGCGGAGCTCCCCCTCACATCAGGTGTCCCCAGCGGAGCTCCCCCTCACATCAGGTGTCCCCAGCGGAGCTCCCCCTCACATCGGGTGTCCCCGGCGAAGCTCCCCCTCACATCAGGTGTCCCCGGCGGAGCTCCCCCTCACATCAGGTGTCCCCGGCGGAGCCCCCCCTCACATGAGGTGTCCCCGGCAGAGCCCCCCTCACATCAGGTGTCCCCGGCGGAGTTCCCCCTCACATCAGGTGTCCCCAGCAGAGTCCCCCCTCACATCAGGTGTCCCCAGTGGAGCCCCCCCCTCACATCAGGTGTCCCCAGCGGAGCCCCCCTTGCATCAGGTGTCCCCAGTGGAGCCCCCCCTCACATTAGGTGTCCCCAGTGGAGCCCCCCCTCACATCAGGTGTCCCAAGTGGACCCCCCTCACATCAGGTGTCCCCAGTGGAGCCCCCCTTGCATCAGGTGTCCCCAGTGGAGCCCCCCTTGCATCAGGTGTGTGTCCCCAGTGGAGCCCCCCTTGCATCAGGTGTGTGTCCCAAAGGAGCCCCCCCTCACATCAGGAGTCCCACAGCGGTGCGCCCCCTCCTACCTCAGAGGTGTCCTAGTAGTCACGTGTCCGCAGCATGGCTAGAACCCCGCCCCTTTCCATATCAGACAGGAAGACGGCTGGGGGGGCTAGACGGAGCTCCTGCGTCGCTGCCCACCCTCCGCCTCGCCCCGCCTACCCCCCGCCACGCTGCCAGTCTGATATGGAAAGGGGCGGGGGGTAGGCGGGGCGAGCTGGGGTGAGGCGGAGCGGGGCGGAGGGTGGGCGGCGACGCAGGAGCTCCGTCTAGCCCCCCCAGCCGTCTTCCTGAACTACATCAAAATGCACCTCTAGCGGCGGCGGCGAATCGTAAAGAACCGGATTTCTCGGGACATTTCCCGGGACACCAGAAATTCGGGAATGGCGTCCAAGTCCCGGGAATGTCCTGGGAAATCCGGGACAGTTGGCAACTATGGAATAGAGTGTTACATGTGAGCTTGTTAATCAAAGTCCATAATCAGCTCTGAGTTAGTACCTCCCCTAGGATGGCATTATGTGTGCCATACAAGGTTCTGAGTTTTAGTGAGGTTATGACGTTTACGTTTAACTTATAAAGCCAACACTTCAATATTGAAGGACACACATACACCCTCTAGGAGAGAGGCACTCACACACACACACAAAGAAGTCTGTCCAATCTTCTGTCAATTCCACATACAGAGTTCTATTCACATACCCTTTGATAAATTGGAACAGCTGCAATCGCTCAGGAACCAAAAGCAACGTCACTTCCTGCTTCTTTTTGGACTCACAAGACAGCATGGAGACAGAAGCCAGCAGCCATGAAGCACACATGCTTTCATATGCTTATTAAAGCTTTATAACTATTTATTATATTTCATATATTTTTACCTAGATTGAACTGAATTTATATTTACATTGTATTTATGATGCCAACTGTGTGACAATAAACTTACACTTTCTTTAAGTCACTCTGACTTTCAATACTATTCATCCAGAAACACCCTTGAGAAGCGAGAATATTAAATATTAATAATATTCTTCATTTGGCGAGCCAGACACTGCCGTCATTTCTCAATTTTTACGGAAATCTCGATCCTTGCTGAGGGGGGAGAGATTAGCACAGTTTTTGCGAATATTCAAGTCTCGAGAAAAAAGACGGTCCCGAACCTATCAACCAAGAGACGTTTGTGTTACATCAGATGTGAACAAGAGTTCCAGTAACAAAGCCAGATGTACATCTGATTACGGTGAGTAAAAGTTATAGAATTTATTGATGAAATAGCTAGAGAAAGCAAGCTAGAATTTAAAGATGTGTCTTTTTATCCAAATGACAGTCACCTATGGGTATATATGTACAATGAATGTTTACGGGCCAATGCACAGATCGACAAATTCAGGTTTACTATGCACAAATTACGGAAAAAGATAAATAATGTGTTAAGGTTAGTAAAGAATATTTAATAAGATAATTATTAATATACCTGCCAAACATGTGTGTACACTAAATCAGACAGGCTAACAATGTACAGAACACAGGAAAATGTACCCCAAGATTCTCTTAGTTGTTCAAACTGTGAGAATTTTTATAATTACACAGAGAATTTTGAAGAACAATTAAAACAAAATGACAGACATATTGCTGTAATAACAGATGACAAAAAGACTGAATCTAAGTCAAAGCCACAACCTTCTTATATTCCGGAAAGGTCGGAAATGGAGAATGTTGATGCTACCGATGAAATAGAAATTAAATGTAAAAATATATTATGTAGAACCAAGGCTTTTTTTCTCAAACAATAGGTGCTGGAACTCAACCACGACCCCCCCAAAACCCCTCCCCCCCAAACACACCCTCCAAATCACATCAAATAGTGGGTGTGTTCATATTTCACTAACAGTAGAAGGTTCTTAAAGGGGCATTAAATATCAGGATTGCATTACATACAGCATACATACAAGTGCAGAGCTGTCACTTGTAAACACAGAAACCAGACTTCTGTGTTTACAAGTGATTGTGGTGAGCAGGCACCAAAGGGTCTGAGCCAGAGGTGGTGGAACCGAGTTCCCCCAAGTTCCCCCTGAAAAAAAGCCCTGTGTAGAACTGCAAAACGAAACTTGCAAATACATGACCAACTTATGAAAGTTTTAAAAGGTATCCCGGCATAAGATTTAAGGGCGGATGCCTTTCACAATGCAGACATATTTGAGTCCTACACCGACCGGTACAACCTTAAAATAGAACAGCGTAATCATATATTTTATCTTTGGTTGCCTGTACACTATGCTCGATGGCTAACAAAATCACCTATTGTTGATGACAATAGGCAGGAGACATATGGGGTTATTTACTAAAGGCAAATCCACTTTGCACTGCAAGTGCACTTGGAAGTGCACTGAAAGTGCACTTTGAAGTAAAGTCACTGTAGATTCGAAGGGGATATGCAAGGAGAATAAAAAATAGCATTTTAGCTTGCACATGATTGGATGATAAAATCAGCAGAGCTTCCACTCATTTCAGATCTACAGCTCACACGAGCAGACTTTTCGACCGGACTGGTCCGATGGACCGAGTTGCGGCGGACAATCTGACCGCGTGTGGGCTTCATCGGACCTTCAGCGGACTGTTTCTGTTGAAAATCTGACGGACTTTAGATTTGGAACATGTTTCAAATCTTTACGTCGGAACTCTGCCGGACCCAGTTCCTAAAGAGAAATCCACACGTCTTTATGCTGGTCCGACGGACAAAAAACAATGCATGCTCAAAAGCAAGTACAAGACGGAAGCGCTCGTTCTTGTAAACCTAGTGTTCGTATTGTAGCTAGCACATTCCTCACGCTGCAAATTCTGTTATCGTTGAATGCAGCGCAGTATTGTCTTCTTTATAATGCTAGAAGAACGAAGCTCTTTTGCTGCTCATATTCACACAGAATTCTCACAAACAGATTTATGGATTATTTCTCTTGATCTCATGAATGATATTGTATTTTTTAAAAACCCGATCTCCATACTAATGTTTACACTTTTTTTATTTTGAGACATCTTTTATTATTTTTTATTTCATCAAGATCTTTTTTTTAGGATTAAAAAAAAAAAACATTTTCTAGTGATCTCCATCTATATATATATATATATATATATATATATATATATATATATATATATATATATATATATATATATATATACATATATATATATATATATTTTTTTTTTTTGTGTCAAGTTACCACAATAACCTTCTTTTTTTTTTTTTAATTAATTAATAAATTTTTTTTGGTATAAAGTTACCAGAATAACATTAGATATTATTCATTTTTTGGAACCTCAAGGAGGTTGGTGTCTCTTGTTAATTTGACATTGTCTTCAAAAAATGTATTTTAATAAAAACACATAGGCAAGTATTTTTACAAAATAAAATATCCATTTATTCTGGTTAACAAAATAAAGATGAAGGCAACGCTGGATAAACTTTTTGAATTTGTGAAGCCTTTTGGCTCCAGGGCACACATCAAGTCTGTGGAAAAGAAAATTGGGATCTTGAAGAGTCAATATAATAGGGAGCACAATCTGGTCCAGGAATCCCAGAGATCAAGACCAGCAGCAGATGACATATATGTCCCCATGCTGTGGTACTACACCAGCCTGCGTCTTCTGTCAGACCATACTGAACCCAGGTCATCACCTTCTTCTCTTCATTGCAGCCTTCCCTCCACGCTGCCCTGCACCCTTCCCTGCAGCCTTCCCTCCACGCTGCCCTGCAGCCTTCCTTGGAGGCTGTGGCTCTGGTAGTGGACTTGTGGCAGGAGGAGGAGGGGCTTGCTCATTTATTTGGCTGTTGGCAGTTAACTCGTCCCTCAGCCCCTTGTGAAGGACATATGAAAAAAGTTTTTCACAGAGGAGGCGTTGGCCCTTCTCCACTTCAAGCAACCTGCTGGCTATATAGGAGCCATAGGCCTCTTCAGGTTTGGGGGGGCTCTTGAGGAAATTTGTAGCTTCTCTCATGAGGCGAAGTGATGCCTCCTCTGTCACCATAACCTTCCTGGGCCTTTTTGTCTGAAGGCAGATGGGAGGCACCTGCGATTGGGTGAGGCTCCTACTGGGCCCGGCCTCCTCCTGGCTGACACTGGTCCCGGCTTCCTCCTGCCTGCCACTTTCCAGACCCTCGTTCTGGCTGAGCTCATCCTGTGTCAAAAAGAAGGGACATAGTTTTATTTTTTGGTTCCTCAATCACACACAATTTGCAGCTCATGACTTCAGCTCTATGTTAATACATATAAAAGAGTATCATTCGGACCCCAGCATTTTTTTAAGCTGGCGACAAAACATTTTTGGCCACTACTGTCAATTGATATGTATATATCATTTTTTGTATAAAATCCTTAATAGGTAATCAATTAGGACATCTAGTTAACATCATTAATATTAGGACACTAAATATGTCAAAATATAATATACCTGGCTCCAGATGGTCGCATCCGGTTCTTCCAGGATGATAGGCCCAGGTTGGTTCTCATCAGCCTTTGCTGGGGTGGAGGGAAGGGTGGAGGGAAGGGTTAAAAGAGATTCCCTGGCTTCAGTCTGGTCGTCAAGAAAATGCAGGTTTTGAAAGTACCACAGCCTGGGTACATACACATCATCTGCTGATGCTCCTGATCTCAGGGAAGCCTGGATCTTGTTATGCTCCCTACTACACATATTCCTCAAGATACCAATTTTCCTTTCCAAAATCTCCACGTTTGCTTCTGGTATGAAAGTCTGCACAAATGGCAGAAGTTTCTCCAGCGTTGCCTTCCTTATTGGTTTAATGTAATATTGAGGGTGTTTGACCTCCCACAGATTCCTCATCTCCCTGTACTTCTCAATAAATGGTGTCAGAAATTCAGGGTCCTTAAACTTATTATTCATTTTTGCTGTAAGACAATACACAACACAAAAACACTAATGTTAGCCTAAACTCTCATAATCCTATCCCAACATAGGCCTCAATCTTTAAGCAGTATAGGCCGCTACAAATTAAATAAAATTTACCTTCATTTTGGACGCATGTAACTTCAGTCTCTCTTACTCTGTGCACAGAACGCACGTACGGCACATACGTGTTAGCTTTATATACACTGTGCTTGCGTGAAACTCCGCCTGCGTCGCCCGCCCCTGAAGTTCTTTTTCACGAAATTTCCCTGCCCCTTTCTCTATTCACAGAACGTACATACGGCACATGCGTGTTAGCTTTATATACACTGCGCATGCGTGAAACTCCGCCTGCGTCGCCTGCTCCTGACGTTCTTTTTCATAAATATTCTCCGCCCCTTCTCTCTACGATGCGCAGTAGGAGCAACAATGGCGGAGACACAGCAGGTATTTACTAATTACTCCAGTAACGAGGAAAGCCCGGAGCCCGAAATGTCCCGATCCGGTAAGAGGAGATTTAAGGCCTCCAATATGGCCTTTGAAGAGATGGAGGAGATGGTAGAAATTTTGCAGAGAAAAAATTACGATGGGAAGCATGGACCGTACGCCCAGCCTAATTTACGAAAGGCAAAAATAATGTCCAAAGTGGTGAAGACCCTGCATCATAATTTTGGGGTACGACGCTCTAAAGACCAGCTGAGGGGGGGGCGTGGCTTGCGAGCAATCTGAATGGCAGCATAATTCCGGAGCTCCGGTACTGAGCTAAGAAATAGCGGCACAAAACATCCCATCGGGTCCCGTTTTCTACACCCGCAGAGGCAGAATACCTCAGGGAAGGATCTGGAATCATGTCCAGAAAACGAAAAGAACAGAGGAAGCCTCAGCGCCTGACGGACTTCTATGAAAAGAAGCAGCATGACGGTAGGCAAGATGGCGCTGGGTCATCATCCACCCCAGCAAACAAATCCACTAACATCCTCCCTATGGCAAGCAGACACAACCACCATACAGGCATCCATAAAAGCCCACAGCAATACTCTCCCTCTCCACCCTCAGACAGCCCAGTCAAGGCAAAACCCAGGATGGATGGCGGGGGATTCACTGACACAGCTAGCCACGCGAGTGATTCAGGGGATGACACACGGGAATTACCTGACTCCATAGAAACTTTTCCTACCTCACACCAGCCTGTGATCGATACTGTCTTAAAAGACATGTTATTATCCCTAAGGAGCTCGCTGCAATCTGACTTAATGAAATGCATGCATAAATTTAACAACAATCTGCAGGCTGTTGAGACCAGGGTTGAGCACATAGAGCAAAAAATGGGGGAATATGCTACTACTATCAATGATCTGGTAGATTCACATGAGGAAAGAGAGGGAGATACTGAATGGATTAAGGAGAAAATCGCAGACATCGAAGACAGGAACAGGAGAAACAATTTAAAGATAAGGGGGATCCCTGAAACTGTACAACAAGCGGACCTGCGTACCTATGTCTCCTCTTTATTTAAATCTCTCCTTCCTGATCTCTCTGACCTGGAGATTACGATTGACAGGATTCACCGCCTTCCAAAACCCTCTTACTTATCAGAACATATCCCCAGAGATGTAATCCTGAGATTACATTTTTATCAAGCTAAGGAACAACTAATGATGATCATGCGAAAGAAGGAACACGTCCCTGCTCAATACCAGCACCTGCAGTTTTATGCAGATCTCTCTCAATACACACTACAAAAAAGAAAAAATCTGAACACCATCACTAAAGTATTGAGAAACCACAATATCACTTATAGATGGGGATATCCCACCAAACTGTCCGTCACAAGAGAGGGACGCACCCACGTGGTGAACTCCCTAGAGAAAGGCCTTTCTCTTTTGGAAGAGTGGAATATCTTACCTGCTCAAGATCCAGCAAGTGATAAATCCCCAAAACCTGTGGATCTAATGTGGAAAACAGTCACCACAAAAAATGCTAAATCGCATAATTAAACCCAGATGGTACATCTTCTTTTTTTACTTTTCTTACTTTTTCTAGTCTCAGTGCACTGATCAGGAGCTCATAAGCCCGAACTTTCTTCCCCACCTAACCTCAAACATCAGACTGCTGTATACCAGTTCACTGTTTGTTAAAATAAGATTCTGCAATGTTAACAGTTCATTTTGTTTTTTATGTTTTCTATTCAACGTTTTTGAAGTTGCAGCAGTTGGACACACAAAGACGCAGCCGGAACAGCACAATCTCTCTGTCACTCCAAAATGAAAACTACCTCAGCAGCATACGTGAGTACTTCTTCTGTCTTATTTCATGAAGGAAGCTTTTCTCTGCTATACCAGAAAGCACCACATGAGGGCAGCAAGACCTCAAAAATATCCCCTCGTCTCCAAATGCTCTAACATACTTTCCCTACAACCATGGGTATAAAAATTATTTCAATTAATGCCAAAGGCTTGAATCATCCTGCCAAAAGGAAATCTATGTGGTCAGAGGCAATCACCCACAGGTCGGATGTGGTCTGCGTGCAGGAAACACACTTTTCTGTCACAGCAGCACCCTCTTGTACCCATAGGAGCTTTCCTTTCATTTTTTCTGCTAACTCCCATAACAAAACCAAAGGGGTCCTAACAGCAATAAGAGACTCTGTGGCTTTCACGCTTCACAAAGAAATCAAAGACCCAAAAGGAAGGTACCTCCTATTAATATGTGACATTAATTCTATCACTTATACCATCGCTAACATTTATGCCCCCAACAAACACCAAATAAGATTCCTTAACAAAACGCTACAAAAAGTGAAGACCCACCAGAGGGGGAGATTGATCATATGTGGAGACTTTAACGCAACTCCAATCCCACATCTGGACTCATCTTCCGGAACAAGACGTTCAAACCCATCCCTCATGCATATTCTTCATAAACAGGAACTTTTCGACGTATGGAGGTGCATGCATGCAGGAGAGAGGGACTATACCTTCTTCTCTTCCCCTCACAACTCCTACTCCCGTATTGACCTTTTTCTGGTTGATCAAAGTACACTAGCCCATGTAATATCCACAGATATCAATACCATTACTTGGTCAGACCATGCGTCCATCACTATATCTATAAAAGAAGATGTCGCATGTTCTGCATCCTACTTGTGGAGATTAAACTCCTACCTAATACAACAACCGGACTTCAGGAAAAATATAGAAGATCAGATGAAAGAGTACTTTAGCATCAATACACCTTCTGTGCAAAACCATTTTACCTTGTGGAATGCTCATAAGGCATATGTAAGAGGTGTCCTTATTCAACTGGGGGCGAGGGTTAAAAGGCAGAGGCAGCGGCACATAAAAGAGTTGACAGACAAAATTTCCCTGCTAGAATCCAGCAACAAACAAAATACCTCCTACTCAACCTCACAGCTACTTACACAACTAAGATATGAATTGAGATTGTTATTACTAGAAAATTTTGAAAAGACCTCAAAAAAGCTTAAAATGACATACTACGCCACAGGTAACAAAGCAGGTAAAATTTTAGCTTATAGGATTAAGGGCATTAGATACAAAACAAAAATTCCATACATTCTACACCCTCTCTCCAAACACAAATTATACCATCCACAGGATATAGCAGACACCTTCAGTCAATATTACAGTAACCTATACAATCTGAAAGATGACATTGACACCCCCCAACCCACTACTGATGAAATTAATGCATTTCTACAACAACTAGACATTCCCTCATTGTCACAAGAACAACTTCAAACTCTAAACCAAACATTTAGCATAGAAGAAATACACACTGCTATCGATTCCCTACCAAGTAACAAATCCCCAGGTCCTGATGGATTTTCAGGAGACTATTATAAAACCTTCAAACATATACTAAGCCCATATCTACAACGCACTTTTGATGCTGCTGCTGCCTCCGCCTCTTTTCCTCCAGAAATGTTAAATGCAATAATAGTAACACTGCCTAAGCCAGGGAAGGAACCCAACATACCCCCTAACTTCAGACCGATCTCACTCCTCAACATAGATCTGAAAATTTACGCAAAAATGATAGCATCTCGATTATTAAATATCCTCCCACTTCTCATTCACCCTGATCAAACAGGATTTACCAAGGGACGTCAGACATCCGACGCTACCCGTAGACTGACAAATATTATACACTTGGCGAGAGAACATAAAAGGCCTTCTCTGCTTCTGGCTTTGGACGCAGAGAAGGCCTTTGACCGCATCCACTGGCAATACCTCGCCCAAGTGTTGAGAAGGTTTGGTTTTTCTGGTACTATACTCTCTGTAATACTTGCATTATATTCTAAACCTTCTGCTCAAGTGCTCACATCTGGAACATTGTCTAAACCATTCAGCATCACGAACGGAACTAGACAGGGGTGTCCTTTATCCCCTCTAATCTTCAACCTGCTAATGGAGCCTTTAGCTATATATATTCGATCGAACCCCAATATTACTGGTTTCCGTATAAATAACTCAGTACACAAGATCAGCCTATTTGCTGACGACATAATCATGATTTTAACCAATGTGGAATCTTCCCTGGCTTCGGTACATAAGGCATTAGACATGTTTCATAAGCTATCCTACTATAAAGTGAATGAGAGCAAATCCTATATCATGGGAATAGGAATTGACGTATCCCTTCAAAAGAAATTGAGTGAAAGATTTCCATACACATGGAAAAATGAAGGGATAAAATATCTAGGGATAACACTCACAGCATTGACAAGCGACTTAGTAGCAGCCAACTACACTACATTCCTGGGATCATTGAATAAAAAACTTCTAGATATAGACAAAATGGAACTTTCGTGGACAGGTAGACTGGCAACGTTTAAGATGATCATCCTGCCACAGCTTCTCTATCTATTCAGGACGTTGCCTGTCCCTGTTCCCAACACTTTTTTCTCTAAAGCCCAAAATATGATAAATAGGTATCTGTGGCAAGGGAAAAGGGCCAGATGTGCCTTTAAGAAACTAACTAGTGCCAGAGACGCGGGAGGAATTGGTCATGTCATATTAAAAGATTACTATACGGCAACAATTTTATCACAAGCAAAATTTTGGTTAAACCCAGACCAGTCCCACAGATGGGTAGAATTGGAAGAAGCACAGATCCCAAGAGGCAATCTAGCTGATACCCTACTGACCTATAGTGCCCGACCATACGTACACTCACATCTGTCTCCCACAATGATAGCTACACTAACAATATGGAGGTCCTTCTCAACATCAGACTTTTCTAGTCAGACGACTAAGTCCATACCGATCGCCACATCTAGCCTCCAACTAAACATTCCACACTTAAATATATCACACTGGATAACCAAAGGTATTTTAACACTAGAAGACCTCAGAGTTGGTTCCTCATTCAAGTCATTTGAGACTTTACAAGTGCAATATGGTTTGGATGACACTGACCACTATAGATACCTTCAAATAAACATTATCTTCATAGAACTCCAGTAACATCAATAAAGGTTCCGTGGAGGGTGTATCTTTATCTCACCAACCCTCATACCAATATAAAAGGTCTCACTCTTTTACAACATACTTAACAACAAACAAGAGTTCAAAAAGACTAATAACATAGTGGCGTGGGAAAGAGATCTGGGCATATCATTTACAGATGAGCAATGGCAAAAAGCACTCCGCAATACTTTTATTGCAACTAAATGCGTCAAACTATGGGAGACAACACATAAAATAACACTCCGATGGTACCTAACCCCACATCGGATATCCAAATTTGTGAAGCAGGCTTCTCCTCTGTGCTGGAGAAACTGTGGAAGTAGAGGTACATTACATCACATACTATGGGAATGCCAGGTTCTACATGCAATTTGGAAAAAAGTATTTAACCTAATATCAGATCTCACATGCTCAGTAGTAACTCCAGATGCAGCTTTAGCAGTCTTATCAATAGGGATAGAAAATATTCCAACCAATACTAGATCCATAGTCACCCACATATTACTGAGTACGAGATTGACAATATTAAAGAAATGGAAAGACGCTTCACCTCCCTCATTTAAAGAAATAGTTGAAATGACCAACACACATGCTACCTATGAGCTGATGTTTGCTGCAGCTCAAGGTAATAATCACAAAGTAAACGTAAGGTGGCACAAGTGGAATGCATGGTACTCATATGAATATAAAAGCAGGAAACCGATTCCTTGATTATACACATGCTGGATAATACAAGATGTAAAACTGCTGCACACTATGTTACACTTTTTATTTTTTTAATATATTTATCTCTTTATTTGATTACTGATTATTTATTTTAGAGCTTAGTTTCTTTAGCTCACAGTTTCTATATTATTTTCTTGTTATTTAAATAAGGTAAAAATACTCAATAGCGGGACAGCCTGTCCTAGAAATAGTTACATCAAGTTGCGCACCAAATGCACAAACTCAGCTGATTGTAACACGTGCATACTGTACCTATGACATATTAATATATGTATACATTGTCTACATGATAAAGGTGTATGTAACTTCCTTATTGTTCACAAACCAATAAAAACTATTGAAATTAAAGACCAGCTGAGGAAACGATGGTCTGACCTTAAATTGAGGGAGCAGTGTAGATGAATCAAGAAAGTTCTTAAAAAAAGTAAGTACTTGTCATGTGTTCCTATTCTGATTATTAACTTGCATGCTGCTCCATGTGCTTTTCTTTACTGTACAGGTTTAATCGTTAATCGTTTGTTGGAAACATCGTTCGTAGGAAACATCGTTTGAAAATATATACAATGTATTTAGTTGATACAGGCTTTAAACAACATTTTGGTCTTGGTAATTTGTCTTTTAAAAAGAAGTTTAGGACATTGTTGTCTAGATGTCTTTGAAACTAGAATGAATAGCAAACTTCAATCAATGGAATGTAAGGAGAGGACACTCGGCAGCTGTGCACACATCTGGACTCAGGAGCACTAGTGTGGGACACTACTTGTTTGGGGTGTCTCAATCTGTGAAATGTGGCCAAAAAAGGTAAATATTCCAGCTTGTTTCAAAGGGAATTTTAATCATGTCTTCAACTTGGATCTCTGCCCAAACAGACAATTGTACACCACTTCAATACAATGTTTCATATTCCTATTCCTGGACTCAAATATCTATGTGCTAAGTATACCTTTTGTTTCATTCTCATAGGGGAGAAAAGACTCAGACAACCTGATCCCAGGGACCCCCGACCTTTCCAGCCGGATTGGGAAAGCAGCCCAAGCCCCACCGAGGATGTGGAGGAAGGAGCGGTGGAGGAAGTGGATGACCTTTTTTCATCAATTTTAGGTGATGTTGTGGAAGGGGAAGCGGTGGAACCATGTACAAGTGCCAGCGCCCCCCCCCCCCGAGGATGTGGAGGAAGTGGGCAACATGTGCACCCCACCAGGTGAGTGTCTGACACCCCAGCTTCTGGTAATCATCAATTTTTTTTCATCAATTTTAGGTGATGTGCTGCTTGTGGAAGGGGAACCATTTACCACGGACAGTGCCCAAAGATTAATTGGGCAGATCATGGCCTGGAATGGGGATATTGATGCCATGCGCACTAGCCTGGACATCATGTGTAATCGGCTGGACAATATGCAGCAGGAAATGAAGAACATGATCAATGTTTTGGGGAGAATCTAAATCCCTTTTTCACAAAAAAAAAATTGTTTATGTTCTTCATTTCCTTTTTTGCTGACCCCATTCAAGGCTTTGACTTTTTAACATTTTAAAAAGCCAAATTTGTTTTAATAAAGCCTGTTTTTAAAAAAAAAGAATTAAAAAAATGAGGCCTGTTTATAAAAAAATTAAAAATAAAAAAATAGAGGCCTGTTTCTAAAAAAAAAAAAAAAAGTTTTTTTAAAAACCAAAAAAAATTATTGTTTTAAAAAATATATATATATATATATATATTTAAAAACAAACATTTTTCATAAACGCACATGTGAATGTGCACAGATTAAAAATTATGTTAATCAACAATGTGTGGCTTCTTCTTTCAATGCTCAATATCAGTTTTGTAAGTTATTTGGTGTTTACAGTGACAATGGGGCTTATTTACTAAGGGAAAATACACTTGGCACTACAAGTGCACTAGGAGAACCTAGGAAACAGCCAAAAGAAAGGCAAGCAATAAATAAATTTCTAGATTGTATCTGATCATTATTTTTTTATTCAGAAAAATTAGAGATTGTCTGGCATTGCAATCGCCCCCCTACCCGTAAAAAAATCAACATATTTATCCCGAACTTGATGGGCGTGTCATGGTTATGCAATAGAGTTTTGTCTGTCAGCTTACCTGTCTCCATGTGTTCATCTCTAAAGACCAGCTGACTCTCACCTGACTGGTTTTATAACCTCTCCTCTAAGCATGGCCCCACCCCAGGCCCTATCAGGGAACCCTATATTAACCTGTGCACTGCAAGCCAGCAGTGCTGATTAACCATTGCGTGTTAGCTTTCATGTGTACTTGCTGTGTTTCCTGCGTTTGATTCCAGTTACCGACTTTGGCCTGTTCTCGACTATTCCTGTCTGCTCGTGACCCTGACCTTTGGTGTGTCCCCGACTATCCCAGTTTGCCTGTGACCCTGAACCTTGGCGTGAACTCTCTTGTCCTTGTCTGCTTGTGGCCCCGACCTTGGCTTATTCCCTTACTATCCCTATACTCCTGTTTCCTACTGTGGGTGGGAGCTGGGGGACCTTGTGGGTCGCGACCTGGAGCCAGTTGCAGCCCAGTCCATCCTCACCACTAGAGGCTCTGGTGAGCACCTGCTGACTCTTAGACTCCGTGCCCCAGGGAATCTTACGCTCTAACCCCGGTGGGATCCGTGCTGGTATTCCAGCGGCCCTGCCTTCCTTACCACCCTGACTCCCATCCGCAGCAATCAGCCATAGGGTCCACTACCTTGCGGTGCACTCCTGATCCCTACGGTGTGCATCTGTCACCTAGCCTCAAGGTGACCTGACAGGGCACTTTGGGGGTCCAAGCCAGTATGGCCAGTATCCAGGCCCATCAGAGAATTCTCTGTAAGTCCGGCCTCAGGCCCAAGTGATGCAAGATAATTGCTTGAATTTTTGCGTAAAAAATTGTGCAGGATGCAACATGCTAGGACAATGTGATTAAGTTTGTAGTCCGCCATGTGGATTGCTGTCTGAAATAGGCGGAACCGGCTGGCCAGTATCCCAAAGGCATTCTCCACAACTCTTCTCACTCTGGCCAGCCGGTAGTTAAAAACTCTCCTCTCTGGGGTGAGGGTCCTTTGGGGGAATGGCCTCATCAGGTGCTGGCCCAGACCGAAGGCTTCATCTGCAATGAAGACAAAGGGGAGTCCTTCCACGTTATCCGCATCAGGTGGCAATCCCAGGCCACCACTCTGGAGACGCTGGTAGAACTCCGTCTGGGCAAAGACTCCTCCATCCGACATCCGGCCATTCTTTCCCACATCCACATACAGAAATTCATATTGTGCCGACACCACCGCCATTAACACAATACTATGAAACCTCTTATAATTAAAGTAGTATGACCCCGAATGGGGTGGTGGCACAATGTGGATATGTTTCCCATCTATAGCCCCTCCACAATTGAAAAAGTCCCAATGGGTGGCAAAATGGGATGCCACAGTCTGCCATTCCTGTGGTGTTGAAGGAAGGGGAGTCAAACAAGAAAAAAAATATAAGTACTTTTGCACATAACATTGCAAGCACATTATACAAAACATAACATTGCAAGCACATTACACAAAAAAACATTCTTGCACAACATCAGTATAACATTAATTTTAAGTATTATTTAAAGACTAAAAATATAAGGCCCACTTATCTGATTCCTCACCCCCTCTGATGGCCCATTGATTAAATTTATTAAGGGGGTGGGGGGATTATAAATCAATTTAAGGACTGTCAGGAGAGTTAGTAGACCAGACTATGTGGACTGCACAGAGATAACCAAAAACGCATGAAAAGAGAATAGTAATGATATTTATTTAAGATAGGTGATAAATAAGAAAATACAAAGAGTGTACAGCCAACCCAACAAACCCACCAACAACAACAGTATATACAGCAAGGGGCAGTACCAAAATCACAGATGTCAGCCAGGCCAGGGTCATACACAGCAGATCAGCAGAAGGTCAAGGGATGTTCCAGAAATGTAAACATTAGCCAGGCCAAGGTCATACACGGGAGATCAGTAGATGAGGGACTGGGAACCAACAAGACAGGGAGGGGATGGATCGGGCTGAAGGGTAAAGGAAAGGATACAGGAACACAGGAGGGACCGGGTCAGGATAAGGACGGAACAAGGTCAGATGCAGGCTCAGGATCGGGTAACAGGCGAACAAGGTCAGGGCTCAAGGAGAGAGCTACCAAGGCAAGCATGTGAGGGTTTGCCAGGTATTTATGGGACTGACAATAATTGTCTTCATGTAACACCTGAGCGCAGGGAGTGTTGTCTGCTCCATACTGCCAGGATCCATCCGCTGGTGGACGTTAGTACTGCGGCCAAAAGATGAAATAACACCAGCAGGGAAAGATTCCCCTGACAGTTCCAAACTGCCAGCAGACACCTGCTGGTGGACCCCAGTACTGCAGGCCAAATGATATATCTTACCAGCGGACGGGCCCTTTCCTGACAGTACCCCCCTAAAGGAGCCGCCTCCGGATGCTCCAACTAGTCTTAATTGTCCATAGTCTATGGCAGTGATGGCGAACCTTGGCACCCCAGATGTTTTGGAACTACATTTCCTATGATGCTCATGGACTCTGCAGTGTAGTTGAGCATCATGGGAAATGTAGTTCCAAAACATCTGGGGTGCCAAGGTTCGCCATCACTGGTCTATGGCATCAGGCAGAACAGTGGAAGAGAGTATTTCAGGCTAGTCGTCAGGCACATCCGGGCAGACAGCTGGCACACCCGGGTCATTGAGCTGGGCAGCGGGCATCAAGACATCAGGCTGAAAGGCAGGCATCGAGACATCAGGCTGAAAGGCAGGCACCGAGACAACAGGTTGGAAGGCAGGCACCAAGACAACAGGCTGGAAAGCTGGCAAATTAGGCTGGAAAGCTGGAACATCAGGCTGGAAAGTTGGCACATCAGGCTGGAAAGCGGAGACATCAGGCTGGAAGGCAGGCACCAAGGCATCAGGCTGGAAGGCAGGCATTGAGACATCAGGCTGAAAGGCAGACACCAAGACATCAGGCTGAAAGGCAAGCTTCGAGACAACAGGCTGGAAAGCGGGCACATCAGACTGGAAAGCGAGCACATCAGACTGGAAAGCGGGCACATAGGACTGGAAAGCGGGCAAATAGGACTGGAAAGCAGGCACATCAGACTGGAAAGCGGGCACCTCAGACTGGAAAGCGGGCACATCAGGCTGGAAGGCAGGCACCGAGACTTCGGGCTGGAAGGCAGGCATCAAATCATCCGACTGGAAAGCGGACACATCAGACTGGAAGGTAGGCACATCAGGCTGGAAGGCAGGCACCGAGACAACAGGTTGGAAGGCAGCCACCGAGACAACAGGCTGGAAAGCTGGCACATCAGGCTGGAAAGCTGGCACATCAGGCTGGAAAGTGGAGACATCAGACTGGAAGGCAGCCTCCAAGACATCAGGGTGGAAGGCAGGCATCGAGACATCAGGCTGAAAGGCAGACACAGAGACATCAGGCTGAAAAGCAAGCTTCGAGATATCAGGCTGAAAGGCAAGCTTCGAGACATCAGGCTGGAAGGCAGGCTCTAAGATAACAGGCTGGAAAGCAGGCACATCAGACTGGAAAGCGGGCACATCAGAATGGAAAGCGGGCACATCAGGCTGGAAAGCTGACACATCAGGCTGGAAAGCTGACACATCAGGCTGGAAGGCAGGCATCAAGACATCAGGCTGAAAGGCAGACACTGAGACATCAGGCTGAAAGGCAAACTTTGAGACATCAGGCTGGAAGGCAGGCACTGAGACAACAGGCTGAAAAGTGGGCACTGAGACAACAGGCTGGAAAGCGGGCACATCAGACTGGAAAGCGGGCACATCAGGCTGGAAGGCGGGCACATCAGGCTGGAAGGCAGGCATCAAAACATCAGACTGGGAAGTGGGCACATCAGACTGAAAATCGGGCATTGAGACTTCAGGCTGGAAGGCAGGCATCAGGACATCAGACTGGAAAGCGGGCACATCAGACTGGAAGGCAGGCACATCAGACTGGAAAGCAGAGACATCAAGCTGGAAGGCAGGCACCGAGACATCCGGCTGGAAGGCAAGCATCGAGACATCCGGCTGGAAGGCGGGCACCGAGACATCAGGCTGGAAGGTAGGCATCAGGACATCAAACTGGGAGGCAGGCACATCAGACTGGATAGCAGCCAGAGGTTTAGCAGAATCAGGTGGGTTATCAGGTTTAGCTGGCACGCAAGCAGGCTGGAGTGGGTTGGTTGGTGTGGAAGCAAGTTGGGTTACTGGGAGGATCGTGTGGGTAGGAAAGAATTTTCGTTTCTTTATGGTTTAGCCAGTGCAGCCTTGTAGTTAATTGCAGGGCTGTAAGGAAGGGATGTAACTGGGCAAAAGGAAGACCAGGGAACAGTGGCTGGAGGGGTTTGTGGGATTGTTACAGGTGGAAGAGAAGAGGCAGGTGGATTGAAAGCAGAATAGGTGCAGTGAG
Organism: Aquarana catesbeiana; assembly: GCF_042186555.1. Taxonomy (NCBI): domain Eukaryota; kingdom Metazoa; phylum Chordata; class Amphibia; order Anura; family Ranidae; genus Aquarana; species Aquarana catesbeiana. Next base: position 120,762,935 of record NC_133335.1, on the reverse strand, counting down.
TAGAGACTGGGTAATAGTACTTAGTGGGAAGCTGTGTATACTGGACTGTAGCTGAGGTTGCCATGGGCGACTGGGAGAAAGATTCTTGGGAAGGTAGGTGACTAATGGCGGAGCTGGAAGGCTGTGGCTTAGCTAAATGCAGGAGATCTGACCATGCTTGTAACACAGGTTGAACAAAAGTTGGTTCACATACAGCCTGTCTAATCAGAGATTATACTGAATAGGGATGAGCCGAATCCCCCCTGTTCGGTTTGCACCAGAACATGCGAACAGGAAAAAAGTTTGTTCGAACACGCAAACACCGTTAAAGTCTATGGGACATGAACATGAATAATCAAAAGTGCTAATTTTAAAGGCTTATATGCAAGTTATTGTCATAAAAAGTGTTTGGGGACCTGGGTCCTGCCCCAGGGGACATGGATCAATGCAAAAAAAAGTTTTAAAAATGGCAGTTTTTTCAGGAGCAGTGATTTTAATAATGCTTAAAGTCAAACAATAAAAGTGTAATATCCCATTAAATTTCGTACCTGGGGGGTGTCTATAGTATGCCTGTAAAGGGGCGCATGCTTCCCGTGTTTAGAACAGTCTGACAGCAAAATGACATTTCAAAGAAAAAAAGTCATTTAAAACTACTCGCGGCTATTGCATTGCCGGTCCGACAATACACAGGGGAACCCTGAACCAAAATAAAAAAAAAATGACGTGGGGGTCCCCCTAAATTCCATACCAGGCCCTTCAGGTCTGGTATGGATATTAAGGGGAACCCCGGCCAAAATGAAAAAAAAAAATGACGTGGGGGTCCCCCTAAATTCCATACCAGACCCTTTAGGTCTGGTATGTATTTTTAGGGGAACCCCGTGCCAAAATAAAAAAAAACGGCGTGGGGTTCCCAAAAAATCCATACCAGACCCTTATCCGAGCACGCAACCTAGCAGGCCACAGGAAAAGAGGGGGGACAAGAGAGCGCCCCCCCCTCCTGAACCGTACCAGGCCACATGCCCTCAACATTGGGAGGGTGCTTTGGGGTAGCCCCCCAAAACACCTTGTCCCCATGTTGATGAGGACAAGGGCCTCATCCCCACAACCCTGGCCGGTGGTTGTGGGGGTCTGCGGGCGGGGAGCTTATCGGAATCTGGAAGCCCCCTTTAACAAGGGGACCCGCAGATCCCGCCCCCCCTGTGTGAAATGGTAAGGGGGTACAACGTACCCCTACCATTTCACTAAAAAACTGTCAAAAATGTTAAAAATGAAAAGAGACAGTTTTTGACAATTCCTTTATTTAAATGCTTCTTCTTTCTTCTATCTTCCTTCTTCTTCTTCTTCTTCTGGTTCTTCTGGCTCTTCTGGTTCTTCCTCCGGTGTTCTCGTCCAGCATCTCCTCCACGGCGTCTTCTATCCTCTTCTCCTCGGGCATGGGGGGAGGCTCCCGCTCTTCTCTTCATCTTCTTCTCTTCTTCATCTTCTTCTCCGGGCCGCTCTGCACCCATGCTGGCATGGAGGGAGGCTCCCGCTGTGTGACGCGTCTCCTCTTCTGACGGTTCTTAAATAACGGGGGGGCTGGGCCACCCCCTCTGCCGCACGATGACTTGAGGGGACTTCCCTGTGACATCACGGGGAATGCCACAGGGAAGTCCCGTCATGTCCCGTGCGTCAGAGGGGGGCGGGGTCACCGGGTGGCCCCGCCCCCCATTATTTAAGAACCGTCAGAAGAGGAGACGCGTCACACAGCGGGAGCCTCCCTCCATGCCAGCATGGGTGCGGAGCGGCCCGGAGAAGAAGATGAAGAAGAGAAGAAGATGAAGAGAAGAGCAGGAGCCTCCCCCCATGCCATGGGTGCGGAGCGGCCCGAGGAGAAGAAGATAGAAGACGCCGCAGAGGAGATGCTGGACGAGAACACCAGAGGAAGAACTAGAAGAGCCAGAAGAACCAGAAGAAGAAGAAGAATAAGAAGAAGGAAGATAGAAGAAAGAAGAAGCATTTAAATAAAGGAATTGTCAAAAACTGTCTCTTGTCATTTTTAACATTTTTGACAGTTTTTTAGTGAAATGGTAGGGGTACGTTGTACCCCCTTACCATTTCACACAGGGGGGGCGGGATCTGGGGGTCCCCTTGTTAAAGAGGGGTTCCAGATTCCGATAAGCCCCCTGCCCGCAGACCCCCACAACCACCGGCCAGGGTTGTGGGGATGAGGCCCTTGTCCTCATCAACATGGGGACAAGGTGTTTTGGGGGGCTACCCCAAAGCACCCTCCCAATGTTGAGGGCATGTAGCCTGGTACGGTTCAGGAGGGGGACGCTCTCTCGTCCCCCCCTCTTTTCCTGCGGCCTGCCAGGTTGCGTGCTTGGATAAGGGTCTGGTATGGATTTTTGGGGGGACCCCACGCTGTTTTTTTTTTAAATTTTGGCGCAGGGTTCCCCTTAAAATCCATACCAGACCTGAAGGGTCTGGTATGGAATTTAGGGGGACCCCACGTCATTTTTTTTTTTTTAATTTTGGCCGGGGTTCCCCTTAATATCAATACCAGACCTTAAGGGCCTGGTATGGAATTTAGGGGGACCCCCACATCATTTTTTTTTAAATTTTGGTTCGGGGTTCCCCTGTGGGGAATTCCCATGCTGTTTTTATCAATGAACTTTTATGTGTATTGTCGGACCGGCAATGCAATAGCCGCGTAGTTTTAAAAGACTTTTTTTCCTTTGAAATGTCATTTTGCTGTCAGACTGTTCTAAACACGGGAAACATGCACCTCTTTACAGGCATACTATAGACATCCCCCAGCTACGAAATTTAAAGGGATATTACACTTTTATTGTTTGACTTTAAGCATTATTAAAATCACTGCTCCTGAAAAAACGGCCGTTTTTAAAACTTTTTTTTGCATTGATCCATGTTCCCTGGGGCAGGACCCAGGTCCCCAAACACTTTTTATGACAATAACTTGCATATAAGCCTTTAAAATTAGCACTTTTGATTTCTCCCATAGACTTTTAAAGGGTGTTCCGCGGCATTCGAATTTGCCGCGAACACCCCAAATTGTTCGCTGTTCGGCGAACTTGCGAACAGCCGATGTTCGAGTCGAACATGAGTTCGACTCGAACTTGAAGCTCATCCCTAGTACTGAACAAATGCAATCGGATAACACCTGCTGGGAACAAGAGGAATAATGTTCATAAAAAAAAGCCGGATCATCCTCTAACAACCATACCAGGGATTCAACCTGGTCACAACTGAAAGGAGAGGAGAAATCGTCACTTCCTTTGGGGAAAGCATGACAAGGCTGGCTTTGCACATAATTGGATCAAAGGCTGAACATCCTCAAATAACATATGACCCTGATCTACTAGAAAATGGGCTGATCGGATCGTTTCCAGCAGTTGGTCACTGGTCCAATCTTTAACAATCTGGTGGCAATATTCATTATTCTCTACCGCCAGCAGAGAATAATAGACAATTTCATTAAAGTCCATCTTTTGCGCACTCACCGTACCTGGATGGTTTCTCAGTGCAGCCACATCTGGTCAGGGATGGCCTTGGTATACTGTCAGGAGAGTTAGTAGACCAGACTATGTGGACTGCACAGAGATAACCAAAAACGCATGAAAAGTGAATAGTAATGATATTTATTTAAGATAGGTGATAAATAAGAAAATACAAACAGTGTACAACCAACCCAACAAACCCACCACCAACAACAGTATATACAGAAAGGGACAGTACCAAAATCACAGATGTCAGCCAGGCCAGGGTCATACACAGCAGATCAGCAGAAAGACAAGGGATGTTCCAGAAACGTAAACATTAGCCAGGCCAAGGTCATACACGGGAGATCAGTAGATGAGGGACTGGGAACCAACAGGACAGGGAGGGGATGGATCGGGCTGAAGGGTAAAGGAAAGGGTACAGGAACACAGGAGGGACCGGGTCAGGATAAGCACGGAACAAGGTCAGATGCAGGCTCAGGATTGGGTAACAGGCGAACAAGGTCAGGGCTCAAGGAGAGAGATACCAAGGCAAGCATGTGAGGGCTTGCCGGGTATATATGGGACTGACAATAATTGTCTTCATGTAACACCTGAGCGCAGGGAGTGTTGTCTGCGCCATACTGCCAGGATCCATCTGCTGGTGGACGTCAGTACTGCGGCCAAAAGATGAAATAACACCAGCAGGGAAAGATTCCCCTGACAGTTTCAAACTGCCAGGAGACACCTGCTGGTGGACCCCAGTACTTGCACGCCAAATGATATATCTTACTAGCGGACGGACCCTTTCCTGACAAGGACACACAGACCATTTAGATACATTTTAGAGGGGGAGGGGGATTATAAATCAATTTAAGGACAAACAGACTATTTGGATACATTTTAGAGGGGGGATTTTAAATCAATTTAAGGACACACAGACCATTTGGATACATTTTAGAGGGGGGATTATAAATCAATTTAAGGATACACAGACCATTTGGATACATTTTAGAGGGGGGGATTTTAAATCAATTTAAGGATACACAGACCATTTGGATACATTTTAGAGGGGGGGATTATAAATCAATTTAAGGACACACAGACCATTTGGATACATTTGGGGGGGGGGGGTTATAAATCAATTTAAGGACACACAGACCAGTTGGATACATTTTAGAGGGAGGGGGGATTATAAATCAATTTAAGGACACACAGACCATTTGGATACATTTTAGAGGGGGGATTATAAATCAATTTAAGGACACACAGACCATTTGGATACATTTTAGAAGGGGGGGGTTATAAATCAATTTAAGGACACACAGACCATTTGGATACATTTTAGAGGGAGGGGGGATTATAAATCAATTTAAGGACACACAGACCATTTGGATACATTTTAGAGGGGGGATTATAAATCAATTTAAGGACACACAGACCATTTGGATACATTTTAGAGGGAGGGGGGATTATAAATCAATTTAAGGACACACAGACCATTTGGATACATTTTAGAGGGGGGTTATAAATCAATTTAAGGACACACAGACCATTTGGATACATTTTAGGGTAAAGCACTACAATGGAGCTGACAAAATACTGTTAAGTGACTAGACTAGGTGGATATGGGCCCAGCATCAACGCTGTATCCTGGCCTAGGCCAACAAGGCCCAGGCCTAGGGCAGAACTTTGCAGGGGGGCAGCACGGAAAGAGTCGGCTTGTGCTAATTTCTAATTTTGACTGTCTTCTCATCCTGAACCACAAACCTTCCTCACTGTGCTATATGTTTTCTGCTGCACCATTGACATGGTTATATCTTCTTAGTCCTCTCCATAAAATTATCAGAAATTTGTGCTTAAAGTAGAACTATAGGCAACACTTTTTTTTTCATTTTGGATAGAGTAAGGGAGGGTTATAACCCCTGTCAGTTTATTTTTTACCATCCCTGTCCCATTGCAGAGATTTACCTTCACATCCTGCTCCATAGCCAAATAGGAAGTGAGAGGAAATCTATGCAAATTAAGGGAATCCATTGCCTCCCCAAGGCCCTCAGAACTAGTGTCCCCACTCGAAAATTTCAGGGTGGGTCTTAAACAGTAAGGAGTGGGGCCTTGACAGGAAGGGGTGGGTCATATTTAAATTAGGGGGTGCATGAGTTTAGTCAGGCCTAGGGCAGCACAAAACCTAAATACACTACTGCCCAGCATAGCATGCTGGGGAGGTTAGTGAAGGCAAATATGCATGCAGGACAACAAAGGAGCATTAAAAGATTACAGCATGCATGAGGACAAAGGGGACATTCATAGCATATTGCAATCATGGTAATTAGGGATTGAGTAAAGAAATACAATACATTAGCAAACATTAAATACCATAAAATGTGATGTTAAAGGATAAATCTTACCTTAATATAGTCTTTCTGCAGGACCTGTATGATGGCAGAACAGGTCTCTGGGATAATGATAATGAGATGCCTGTTGAGAACTTAAGGTCCTGCAGGCTTCTCCCAGACGCCAAGTACCGCAACGTGGCGACTAGCCTCTGCTCCGGAGTGATGGCTTGCCTCATGCAGGTATCCTGCCTGCTGACATAAGGGGTCAGCAAAGCCAACAAACAGTGAAAAACGGGGTCCGTCATCCTGAGAATCCTCAGGGTTATTCTCACGGATCTCATGAAGCAAAGGCATGTGAGAGAATTGGTCGCGCTGGAGCAACCAATTCTTCGTCCATGAACTCCTCCTCACCCTGTTCATGGACTGGGCTTGGGCTGAAGAATAAACTACAGCACCAAGCACATACAAAGCACAAACTCTACGACGAGTATGTACACGTAACATGGCTTCAAAATGGTCGGCTGGTCAGAACGAACTTAACAGAACGCATTGAAGAACAGCAAGGCCTGTGAAGAGCGAGCTGAAAATCAGCAACGAGTGGACAATAACACACTGAATAAATCAATGCGAACTGAATACACACACTGAAAAGCAGATACAAACCTCACAAGCACAAACTGAACAACAACGATCTGAAAAACATGAGTCTGAAAAGCGCAAATCGTCTCTCACCAAACTTCTACTAACATGAGATAAACACGAAATTAGCAGAAGGGGCCCAAAGGGTGGCGCACAAGCTATTACACTTCCTTTTTATAATCTCATAGGACCTGGTGTGCGTCACCACGTACTAGGCAGCCGAACTTTGGTGTGATCGGGTGTAGACAAGTCCGTTCGTTCAAAAGTCCATCGGAAGTCCGTCAAAAGTCAGTCGAAAGTCCGTCAGAAAGACCGTCTGACTTTGCTGCTGAAAAGTCCGCCCGTGTGTACGCTGCATTAGATTTAGAGCGACTGCACTTCCAAGTGCACTTTTAGTGCACTTTTAACTGCACTTGCAGTGCAAAGTGGATTTACCTTTCGTAATCAACCCCCATAGTGATGCATCAGACAGACTGAGACAATTGTTATTACGTACAATGGGCGAAGATGTTCCGTCATATGAAACACTTGATTCATTACAGACTACTGCAGAAGACCCTTTTCAAATTAAAATGTAATTCTGCAAAGCTTATGAAATTATATTTGGAGTAGACAATGACCTAGGTTTGAAAATAGCTTTCATAAAAAAATGTAAATGCCTTGGCCCAACTTCACTAGCTATAGCTCAGGAACAACAAACTTTAAATGATTATAGTAAGAGTCATTGATAAAATTAGGAGACAATTGATGCAAAGCAGTCTCACACATGAGGTAGCTATAATTCAATATGACAAATATAGTCAGTCTACACATGTCAGGAACTACAGGTCTCAGCAAAAATTACAACAATAGATTCAGAGAAGTGAAGCAAGGAGAGTCTATCACGTGTCTTTACAGTCATAAATTTGGCCATATAGGAAAATTGCTGTAAATTTTTAAGAGAGACTCACAAATAAAAACTAAAGATATAGAGAATGGAAAATCAGCTTTTGTACAACCTGCTTTTTTATGTCAAGATAAAAGTTTGGCCAAATTACCTTATGCCACCGAAGTCAAACAGATCAGTAATTTAACTGCAGTTCAGACAAAATTGAAAAAGCAGCTGTCACTGACAGATGTTTTATTGCCATTGCCAAAATCAGAATCACTTTGAGAGTCCATTCCTCTACCATTACAATATGTTGCTCCAGTTATATTGGATGAGAATGGTAGACCATATATACAAGGTTAGCTGAATGGTAAAAATTTTATTGTCTCATTGACAGTGTATCTGAGATTAGCCCTACCAGAGAAAACATACCTGTTAAACCTAATTCTCCTATGTGTAATATACTGGGTTTTAATAATATAAGTAATTCCACTGCTAGGCAGGTATCTAATGTAACATTTGAAGTACCTGGACTAGTGAAAACTAACATTGATATTTGGTTCTGTCACGGTGCAGAGAATATACTTGGCATTGATGTAGTCAATAAACAAAAGTGGGTGATTGATTTGGCTAATAAAAGTATTTGGGAACATCCATCTAGGCCCAAATCAGTGCTTATTGATCCCTTTGTATACAGGAATGTTGGTTCCATTACCAATATGTCTACAGAACAAATATGGCCTGATATTGATGGTAATCTGCTTTAACCGCTTGCGGACAAGCCGCCGCAGTTTTACTGCGGCAGGTTGGCTCCGCTGCGCAAAATCACGTTATTGTACGTGATCTCACGAGGTCTGCATAGCAGGCATGCACGCGCGCCACGAGCACTGTGAGTCCGACCGTGGGTCGATGTCCACAGGGATACCCGCGATCATCTCACAGAAAGGAAGAACAGGGAAATGCTGATGTAAACAAGCAGTTCCCCATTCTGCCTATACAAGACAGCTCCCTGTAATCGGGAACGGTGATCAGTGTCGTATCACACATAGCCCAGCCCCCCCACACTTAGAACACATCCCTAGGACACACTTTACCCCTACACTGCCTCCTAGTGGTTAACCCCTTCACTGCCAGTCACATTTACACAGTAATCAGTGCATTTTTAATCGCATTGATCGCTGTATAAATGTGAATGGTCCCAAAATAGCACCAAAAGTGTCCGATGTGTCCACCATAATGTCGCAGTCACGATAAAAATCGCAGATCGCCGCCATTACAAGTAAAAAGATATATATTAATAAAAATGCCATAAACTATCCCCTATTTTGTAGACGCTATAACTTTTGTGCAAACCAATCAATAAAGGCTTATTGCGATTTTTTTTTACCAAAAATATGTAGAAGAATACGTATCAGCCTAAACTGATGAAAAAAAATGTTTTTTTTATATATTTTTGGGATATTTATTATAGCAAAAAATAAAAAATAATGCATTTTTTTCAAAATTGTCACTCTTTTTTTGTTTATAGCGCAAAAAAATAAAAACCGCAGAGGTGATCAAATACCACCAAAAGAAAGCTCTATTTGTGGGGAAAAAAGGACGTCAATTTTGTTTGGGAGCCATGTCACACGACCGCGCAATTATCAGTTAAAACAATGCAGTGCCGAATCGCAAAAGTGCTCTTGTCTTTGGTCAGCCAAATCCTCCGGGGCTGAAGTGGTTAAAGGAAGTGGTTCAACGTTTTCCAAGTTCAAAAATTACATAGAAACTTTGAAAAATACCGAACTGAATATTGAGGGAAAAGATCCAGAAACCCTTAATCGGTATGAATTGCCACTAGAATCAATTGATCCACTTTCATTATTCAAGAATTTGTACAACTTGGAGTTGTAAAGAAAGCAAAATCAGTGGTAAATAACTGTATTCGACCTATCAAAAAAAATAATTCATATTCTTTATTAGTTGACTTAAGGACACTGAATAAACATATCACAAATAACCCAGCTCTTCCTGATAAATCTAACATAAAGTTACATTTGAATGCTGAGGACAAAGTGTTCTCTGTACTAGAAATCTCTAATACCCCATACATACGGTTGGATTTTCCGACGGAAAATGTTCGATGGGAGCCTTTTGTCAGAAATTCCGACCGTGTGTAGCCTCCATCGGACATTTTCCATCGGAATTGGATTCTCAAATTTTCCGACAACAAAATCAGTTGCCGGAAATTCCGATCGTGTGTACACAATTCCGACGCACAAAGTTTCACGCATGCTTGGAATCAGGCAGAAGAGACGCAACTGGCTATTGAACTTCATTTTCCTCGGCTTGTCGTACGTGTTGTACGTCACCGTGTTCTTGACGTTCGCAATTTCCGACCAACTTTGTGTGACCGTGTGTATGCAAGACAAGTTTGAGCCAACATCCATCGGAATAAAAACATGGATTTTGTTGTCGGAATGTGCGATTCGTGTGTACGCGGCATAATAGTAATTTTTCCATCCCTTTTAACTAAAAGTTGTCAATACAAACTCGCGTTCACATTCAGAAAAGGAAGGGTCTTATACGTTCAATCGATTAATACCTGGCCTAGGTATTGGTGACAGTGTATTACATAAAACTATAGCAAAAATACTTTCAAAATTATCTAGACCAGAATGTATTTGTCAGCATGTGGATATGATTTTGCTGAGTACTCAGATTATTGATAAACATATAGCTCTTTTGTCTGAGTTGTTTATGATGTTACAAGTTGAAGGTCTAAAATTAAACACGGCGAAAGTTCAGCTGATAAAGTCAGGTGAAATACCTTTCCATGCAAATTAGTCCAGGAAAGAGACAACTGTTGCAAGAAACAGTTATAGATATTACTACCATTCCAACTCCAACAACTCATAAGGCATTGCATCAATTTTTGCATAAACTAAATCATAGCAAAGAGTTTGTACACTGTTTCGCAGAAAAAGTTAATCCACTATATAATCTTTTGAGGAATAAAGGTAATATAGTTGACCAATGGGGTCCAAATGAGAAAAATGCCTTTGAAGTGTTGAAAAAAGATTTGCAGAATGCTCCAGCATTAAATACAATAGAGGTTTGTTCTAAAGCATCTTTTGTCTTGAAAACTCATGTATCAAATCATTTAAATACCTACAAAAGTAACTAAGGAAATGATATATATCTTTAATTTAGGTTTACGTGAACCCAATGTTTAATATTTGAAATTTCATGATATTTACCTATATAAACCCTACTGTAAAACAATGAGCTTACTTTATAGATCCTTGTAAACTTACTTTATGTATCTTTATAACATTGTATACTCAATAAACTTCTTTTGACAAGGAAAACTCATGTATCTGAGAATGCCATCTCAGTAATGTTGTCTCAATTACAAGAAGGTAAGGAGAAAATAATTGCCTATTTCGCCAGAGTTTTATTATTTTTGGAAAAAACTTTTTAGTCAGGTGTAAAGCAACTGCTAAGTCTTTACTATGCAATTAATGCAACAGAGAGCATAGTGAAATCAAACAAAATCATTGTACAGACACCTGACTGCTCACTAAAAGGTATTTTCCTGATGCCAGACATGGCAGCATACATATGATATAGCTCCGCCCCTATATCCACCCACAGGACCCGTTTAGCTCTATAAAAGTCTGAGAGCTGCCTCCCCCATTCTCCTTTTAGTCCTCAAAAGATCAACACCTACAGACTGTTACACTCAGAATAAATCTCTTACCTGCCGACTACGTCGGAGTCCGTCTGAGTTCAAGCCTCTCCCAGTACGCAGTCCCACATCTTAAGCGGCTAAACTCCCCGACAAAGTGGGGAACCCCTTCTGGTGGTCTTTTGGGGTTGAGGTGTTCTCTAATCAGAGACGACAATCCTCGTGGCATGCCTGCTTTGGTGTCCGGATCCAGCAGCTGGGACTGCATTATGTTTTCTCTCCTATGGAACTCTTTCCAGGTCTGTCAAATTTCCTTGTCAAAAGAAGTTTATTGAGTATACAATGTTATAAAGATACATAAAGTAAGTTTACAAGGATCTATAAAGTAAGCTCATTGTTTTACAGTAGGGTTTATATAGGTAAATATCATGAAATTTCAAATATTAAACATTGGGTTCACGTAAACCTAAATTAACGATATATATCATTTCCTTAGTTACTTTTGTAGGTATTTAAATGATTTATACCTACTATACATATTGTTTACAAGTAGAGTGTATATAGGTCAAATAAATTCTGATAATGAGCTTTAATCGTAAGGTGGAGAAAAGGAAAGAGAAAGAAGAAAAAGGGTTGAAAGGTAGAGGTATGGTCCACAAGGTTGTCCTGCTCGTCAGTTTATTATTCTTTTTAGTTCTCTTTGAAGCCTTAGAATGGGTGTCTCTGTAAGTCATTTAATCTGTTACCATGGCAACAGGACAGAGTCATTGAAGTTTGACAGGAACTGTTGTTTTATCCAAGGATGCCAAAGTTTTTCAAATTTTGGAATTTGATTTTGATCGATGGCTACCATCTTAGCATGGGACATTGTATTATTCATTCTGTGAATTGTTTCTGCTAGTACCAATGTAGGAGATTTCCATGCCTTGGCCACTGTTTGTTTTGCAGCCGTTATTAGTTGGATCATAAGTTTGAATTGAGAGAGTGTAAACCATTCTGGTTTTAGATTAAGTAAAGTTAAATATGGATCTGGTTGTATTATTTTTTTAAATATTTTAGATGCAATCACGAAGACTTCTTTCCAGAAGGTTTGGATTACTGGGCACGTCCACCATAAATATGTAAATATGTGCCTATTTCTGGGCATCCTCGAAAACAAAGAGCTGAGGTATTAGGTGAATATTTTGCCACTCTAGCGGGTACAAGGTACCAGCGAGTTAGGACTTCATAATTTGTCTCCAGTGCTAAGATGTTGGGTGAAGATGACTTAGATGTGAGCCATATGTTAGACCAGTCCGTGTCTTCTAAAGTTCGTCCCAGGTCCTCCTCCCACCTCTGAACGTAAGAGGGTCTATTAAGATTTGGTACTCCATATAATTGATTATAAAGTGATGAAATTGTACCTTTAGCAAATGGATCTTTTGTACAGATTCAAAAATGGATAATTGGGATAATGGTGTATCCCCCTTTAGGAATGGTGTATAGAAATTTTTGATTTGGAGATATCTAAATATCTCAGAGTTTGGTAGATCATATTTTTCTCTAAGCGATGGGAATGAAAGGAATGATTTAGATGCTATGAAGTCATTTAGTGTCTGAATGCCTGATGTTGTCCAAGCTTTAAAAGAATTTGGGTAGATCCATGCCGGATATAAGGCCGGATTTCTGATAAAAGGAAGGAGAGGATTGTGTGGAGATTGTAACTGATATTTGGTTTTTAGTTTATCCCAGAGAGATAAGAAGTGTTTAGTTATGGGATTATGAATTTTAAAGCGGTCTTTAGGATCAAGCCATAATAAATTTGATATTAATAGAGGGTCATTTTCTGAAGCCTCTATAAATACCCATAATGGGATTTCCTGTTTTGCATGGTATTTGGACAGACTGGCCAAATGTGCTGCTCTGTAGTAGTTAGTAAAATTAGGGTATCCCAGGCCTCCTTTATTTTTGGGAAGATGTAGTGTGTGTATAGGTATACGTGGTTTAGAAGAGCCCCATATAAACGAAGTTGCTCTTTTTTGTACTATTCTCAAAAAATAGGAAGGAATTGGAATAGGGAGGACTCTGAATAGATAAAGCAATTTGGGTAGAATAGTCATTTTGATTGCATTAATCTTCCCTATCCAGGATAAAGGAAGTTGCGACCATTGTTTTATTAGATTTGTGATCTGTCTTAATACAGGAGGATAATTGGTTGAGAATAAGTCAGAATGAGATGCTGTTAAATGAATTCCAAGATATGGGATTGATTTTTCTGCCCATGTGAATGGGAGTGCAGCCCTAGCCGGGATCAGATGATAGAAAAAGTAATATATCGTCTGCAAATATACATAATTTGTGTGTAATACCTCCTACTTCAATGCCAGTTATAGTTTGGTTTGTTCTGATGTATTGGGCCATGGGTTCGAGTATAAGGGCAAATAATAAGGGAGATAATGGGCAACCCTGTCGGGTACCTCTTTCGATATTAAAGGCTTCAGATTTGTATCCAGCATATTTTATATAGGCTTTGGGTTTATTATATAATGCTTTGATCCATGTTAAAAAGTGGGGTCCAAAACCCCATTTTTGTAATGAATATTGCATTTATTGCCAGGATACTATGTCAAATGCCCTCTTAATATCGAGAGATAGAAAACATAAAGGGATTTTCCGTTTTTTAGCAATATGTGCCAATAACACTGCCCTGCGTATATTATCGCCTGCCTGTCTATTTGGCATGAAGCCTACTTGATCTCTATGTATTAATTTTCCTATAATGCTATTGAGGCGTTTTGCTATTATTTTTGCTAATAATTTAATATCGAGGTTTAACAGAGAGATAGGCCGATAATTCACACAGGAAGTATCATCAGAAAGGGGTTTTGGGATCATACAAACAATTGCCATTAGTGTTTCTTGCCGAAAAGAGTGTCCATCTAGAAGTTTGTTAAAAGTTTCAGTGAGAATGGGAGAGAGTATTTCTGAGAATGTTTTATAGTATAAAGCCGAGTAGCCGTCTGGGCCTGGTCTTTTGTTAAGTTTTAGGTCTTTTATGGCGTTAGCAACTTCATCTATAGTTATAGGCTCATCCAAACTGCTTTTTTGATTTTGAGATAACTCAGGTAAGGTTATTTTTGAGAAGAATGATTCAGCCTCTGTAGGATTAAATTCATTATTTGTCTTGTATAAAGTTGCGAGATGTGAGTGAAATTTATGGACTATTTTAACTGGATTACAAGTGTAAACATTTTTTGATAATTTCAAACGTATTGATTTGAAAGATTTGTTAGTTGAATTTAATGCCCGAGCCAAATATGTACCTGGTTTGTTTGTATTCATGTAGAAATTGTGTTTGGAGCGTTTGAGGGATTTATCAACTGACTCAGTGAGAAATAGATCGTATTCCAATCTAGATTTTTCCAGATGAGATTTTGTACTCTGAGATGGATTATCTTGAAATGATATGTAGGCTGCATTAAAATTGAGTTCTAGTTTTTTTGCTAGATTTTTGCGTTCCCGTTTAAATAGTGCCATTTGTCTTTGTATTGTACCACGCAAGACAGGCTTATGAGCTTCCCACAGTGTTAGTGGGGAGATGTCTGTTGTATTATTAATTGATATGTATTCCTTTAAAGCTTGTTCAATGGCCATCTGATGTAGTGGGTGTTTGAGCATTATGTCCGGTAAGTACCACGTTGGGTCATGCGCTTTTGGTATGGCTGAGGCTATAGTAGTGTATACTGCATTATGGTCAGACCACGGAATCGGAATTATATCTGATGCAATAATTTCTGGTATCATTCCTATTGTTAGAAAAATATGATCTATTCTGGTGAAGGTTTGATGAGGGTGCGAGAAATAAGTGAATTTCTTTTTCATTGGGTTACTTTCTCTCCATGAATCTACCAGATTGTATTTGGAAAGAAGTTGAGAAAAAGGTAATCTCGAGGTTATTTTGGATGGTGTAAAAGGTGATTTATCTAGAAATGGGAGGAGGACCTGGTTCGAATCCCCACACATTATCACTGTTCCTATTTTGTGTGTATTAATCACTTGTAATATATGTGAGAGGAAGTCAAATTTCTATAAAACTTTTTTCTTTTTCTTGCTCTCATGTCTCTAAAGACCCCATACACACTGTGCAACTTTTGTTGTCTGATTTCCTTTAGATTTGCCTGGACCATGTGGTGCAGGGGCCTGCCTGATTGCATACAAATTGAGGCTCTTAAGGTTTGACCTCATATTGTGTGGTTTTGGTAAATCTGAGGGAAAAAATCTGCAAAGGATTGTATGATGTGTAGCCAGCTTAAAAGTGTCCTTTTGTGTGGATGGGCTTTGGCCTTACTAATTGTACTAGACCTTTTTTGATTAGAACAGAGGTGAGAGAGGGCTGAGTCTCTCTATCTCAGGTGATCTATTTGCAGAGAACAAATGGCCAGATAATGGATGCCTTTGCTATTCAGGCATCCAGAGAGGCAGCATCTCATTCTGAGGAACAGTCAATGTCAGGTAAGTCTTGCTATCCTAGTAATGGGGATAGAAGGGGGGGAGTAATGTATTACTAGAGGATGGGGGGGAGGGGTTTGCCCAGATTTCTTTTATTTAAATTTCTTACTATTTGCCACAAATAAACGGGGTATATATGTGTATTTTTCTCTCTCTCGCTTCCCTTATCTCTCTCTGTTGCCATGCAGTCCCCCTTGCACCTTTCAGTTCTTCCTCCAGCATGAGCCTAACATCACATAACCAAGACCAACGCAATACCAGGTAAGGGCCAACTTTTGGTAAGTAAGAAGATGTGGGAAAAAGAGTGCGTTCTGCCCTGACGAGCGTGCCTTCCTGACTATTGCAGTCCCCACCGCTCACACACCTGCTTAAGGAGGTCCAGAGGCCCTCTGGATCATCAGAATTTTTCCAAGGCAGAAAGTGACTCCTCCAGTCCTGGCAGACCCCAGTACAAAGGAAACAAATGTACGCTTAAGAGAATGCACAGAGTTTCTCCTCTGAGAGCTCAGCACCCGAAAAAGCAAATGTTGGTCAAGTGGAGATGACCCTATGCCTGGAAAGCTACGTTGCAGCAACTGCTTCAGGCAGCTTGCCAGAGACCAGAAGTATGAGAGTCAACAGTGTCAACCTTGCTCAAGAAAGTAGTCCCCAACTCCCTGGCAGAGGGGAATTTCCAACTCAGGGCCTAGTTTCCAATATTCTTGAACTTCAAGCAGCATTCATTGCGTTGGCCACCTTGCTGACTCACATACAGGGTCGCCCAGTCCTGCTCCATCTGGACAACAGAGCAGCAGTGTCCTACATACAGCGACAAGGCGGGGAGCACAGCCAATCCCTCCTGAGAGAGGTGGGACCAATCATGACATTGGCACAACAATATCTCCCAGATTTGAGGGCCATATACAGTAGGTGACCGCGATATTGTGTCCATCTCACCGCATTTCTCGGCGAGATTTGACACCTGCGAACCCCATCGCGGGAGCCAGGAAAAACTTTGTTTTCCTTTCCCGATGAGTGACAGGCAGTGCTGACATCTGTCTGGTATGAATCCTGAGGGGGAACGCCTCGCCAAATTTTAAATGAAAAAATCGGCGTGGGTTCCCCCCAGGGGCATACCAGGCCCTTAGGTCTGGCATGGATTGTAAGGGGAACCCCCTACGCCAAAAAATCGGCGTGGGGGTCCCCCCCAAAACCCATACTAGACCCTTATCCGAGCACGCAGCCCGGCCGGCCAGGAAAGGGGGTGGGGACGAGCGAGCACCCCCCCGAGCCGTACCAGGCCGCATGCCCTCAACATGGGGGGTGGGTGCCTTGGGGGAAGGGGGGCACCCTGCGGGCCCCCCCACCCCAAAGCACCTTGTCCCCATGTTGATGAGGACAAGGGCCTCTTCCCGACAACCCTGGCCGTTGGTTGTCGGGGTCTGCGGGCGGGGGGCTTATCGGAATCCGGGAGCCCCTTTAATAAGGGGGCCCCCAGATCCCGGCCCCCCACCCTGTGTGAATGAGTATGGGGTACATGGTACCCCTACCCATTCACCTAGGGAAAAGTGTCAATAAAAAAAAACACAACACACAGGTTATAAGAGTAATTTATTAGGCAGCTCCGGGGGTCTTCTTCCGACTTCGGGGGTGGGGGGGTGTTTTCTTCCGACTTCTACCAGTGTTCCGCCTCTTCTCCCGGGCCCCTCGGCTATCATCTTCTTCCAGCTCTTTTGCCAGGGAGGGGCCCGGTCTGCTGCCGCTGTCTTGTCGCTGCCTTGTCGCCGCTGTCTTGCCGCCGCTGTCTCGTAGCTTCTTCTCTTCTTCTGATGTTGACATGACGCTCTCTCTGGCTGGAATGCTGTGTGCGTGCTGCGGAGCCATTTATATAGGCGGTGACCCCGCCCCCTTGTGACGTCACGGTCCCAGCATGCGCAGTGACTCTGGGGTCACGCCCCCTTATGACGCCAGAGTCCCTGCGCATGCTGGGACCGTGACGTCACAAGGGGGCGGGTACACCGCCTATATAAATGGCTCCGCAGCTTGCACACAGCATTCCAGCCAGAGAGAGCGTCGTGTCAACATCAGAAGAAGAGAAGAAGCAACGAGACAGCGGCGGCGGCGAGACAGTGGCGGCTGCGAGACAGCGGCGACAAGACAGCGGCAGCGACAAGACAGCGGCAGGAGACCGGGCCCCTCGCTGGCAAAAGAGCTGAAGAAGATAGCGGAGGGGCCCGGGAGAAGAGGCGGAACACCGGGAGAAGTCGGAAGAAAACACCCCCCCACCCCCGAAGTCGGAAGAAGACCCCCGGAGCTGCTTAATAAATTACTCTTAAAACCTGTGTGCTGTGTTTTTTTTTATTGACACTTTTCCCTAGGTGAATGGGTAGGGGTACCATGTACCCCATACTCATTCACACAGGGTGGGGGGCCGGGATCTGGGGGCCCCCTAATTAAAGGGGGCTCCCGGATTCTGATAAGCCCCCCGCCCACAGACCCCGACAACCAACGGCCAGGGTTGTCGGGAAGAGGCCCTTGTCCTCATCAACATGGGGACAAGGTGCTTTGGGGTGGGGGGGCCCACAGGGTGCCCCCCCTTCCCCCAAGGCACCCACCCCCCATGTTGAGGGCATGCAGCCTGGTACGGCTCAGGAGGGGGGGCGCACGCTCGTCCCCACCCCCTTTCCTGGCCGGCCGGGCTGCGTGCTCGGATAAGGGTCTGGTATGGATTTTGGGGGGACCCCTATGCCGATTTTTTGGTGTAGGGGATTCCCCTTACAATCCATGCCAGACCTAAGGGCCTGGTATGCCCCTGGGGGGGAACCCACGCCGATTTTTTCATTTAAAATTTGGCACGGCGTTCCCCCTCAGGATTCATACCAGACAGCTGTCAGCACTGCCTGTCACTCATCGGGAAAGGAAAACAAAGTTTTCCTTTCCCGATGAGTGAGCTAGCGCGACATGCACAGTACCCTGTCGCCGAGAACCAGCGCGATGGTATCGCGCTGGAATCGCGGTCAGGTACTGTATCTTCCAGGCTGTCAGAACTTGGAAGCAGATCACCTATCCAGACAATTCATGGACCCCAACGAATGATCCCTTCACGCCGAAGTGTTCAAACAGATCATCCACGAGTGGGGGTGTCCGCAAGATGGATATTTTTGCCTCATCAACCATCTGCAAGGTGAGCCGGTTTCTATCACACTACCCTCATCCATTAGCGGAAGGGACAGATGCCTTTATCCATCCTTGGGTTGGGCAACTGGCCTATACCTTCCCTCCAATTTCTTTAATCCTGAAATTCCTGAGGAGATTTTTGACAGTTATCAGTTTTTCCTTACTGGCCTCACAGACCATGGGTCTCTCTGGCAATGGATCTCAGCGTGTGCACACCAATCACTCTGCCAGTGACTCCTCATCTCCTGTCTGAAAGAGTGTCAGGGGGTGTTATACACAACATCCAATGCAGGTGATCAGATCGCTGGGCTGCACCAAGGAATCAGGGACAAATGAGTAAATAAATAAAAAAAGTATGTTTATTAATAATGATAAAGATGCACGTGAAATCAAGACAGCAAACCAAAAACAAGTAAATGGTGAAAACACAGCAAACTCCCAAACCCACCTAACTATCTATCTAACTACTATAATACACAAGCAAGGAAACAAACATGAAATAAAAATAAGGCATGGGCAAAAGCAACAAGGGAACAGAAACCAGGAATAACAAAGCAGACCAAGGAGCAGGGAACAGGAAACAGGATACACAAACGGGGTCCAGGAACAAACAGGAACAGGCTGGAACAAGAGCAGGTACTGGCAGGGACAAGGGCTTAGCAGAGGAATTCTGAAGCACTGAGGCTTAGTTCAGGGCGGGTCTATATAGTCCAGCAGACCCATGACAGGTGTGCTGATGGCAAGTCTGAAGTCCAGGCAGGGAGACACCCGCTGGTGGCCACTGGAATTACACCCTTTTGGTGCTGAATGTAATAGTGCCACCAGCAGGTGAAACCGGAGATGACACCGTTCCTGACAAGGAAATACCCTACATCTGCAACCATCATGACTGACCTTGGCGGCCTGGAGATTGTAAAGCCGGGGTTTACAAGAGTTAGGATGTTCTCCAGAGGGTATTAGAACTTTACAGAGTTCCAGAAAGGGGTCAACCAATGCATCTACTCCAGAATATGGAATAGGTTCACGAGCTTTGCAGCTGGACGTCAGTTTGACCCTAGTGACCCAAATGTATCTCAAATCCTGTCTTTCCTGTAATTTGGAGTTCAGTTCGCTTAAGGTGCAAATTTTAGCCATCTTGGCTTTTACCCAAAAGAAATGGGCAGCAAACCTGCTGGTGGAGCACTTCATGAGAGCGGTACTTAGATTACGCCCTCCCAAGAGAAATAGGTTCCCTCAATGGGACCTGGCAGTAGTCCTCAATTTTCTAGCAAACCCTCCTCATACTCTGACAGAAGACTATTAATTATGGGATATCGCCTTAAAAATGGCTTTCCTATTAGCCATAACTTCAGGGGGAATGGTGTCAGAACTCCAAGAATTGGGAGCGGCAGAACCTTATTCCATGTTCTTCCCAGACAGGGTTGTGCTGAGACCATTGGATTATTTTGTCCCAAAAATGGCATCAATATTTCATCTCTCCAGTGAATGGGTGCTTCCAGCCTTCCCAGCTGAATCAGATGCTGATCTGCATGAAGTGGACATTCCAAAAGTCCTCAAAGCCTATATCCAGGCTACTTCTACATTCAGAAGCTCTGACAGACTTTTTCATCATGATAATTTAAAGAGAAAGAGGCCTCGGCCAGCACCACGTCGGCCTGGATAGAAAAAAATATTCACCGGGCATATAGAGATGGGAAGGATCCTCCAGAGGTGGTTAGAGCTAATCACTCAACCAGGGTGATGTCATCTTCTTGGGCGGTATGGGCAGGATTGTCCCTGCAGACAGTCTACAAAGAGGCTAGCTGGTCATCACATCATATGTTCTTAAAACACTACAGGGTGGATCCAGCAGCTCTTACTACAGTAGAGTTTGGGAGGAAAACCATCCAAGCTTTTATGTCTATTGTCAAATAAAGACTAAGTTTGTAGCATTAAACCCTCCCTATCAAAAGCTCATTATGTATCATATGTATGCTGCCATGTCTGGCGTCAGGAAAATGGAAAATTGTATCAAATACTTACTTACCGTAATTTTCCTTTCCTGACGCCAAGACATGGCAGCATACGAACCCTCCCTCTGATCTTTTTGCTTTATACAGAGAATGGGGGAGGTAGCTCTCAGTCAGACTTTTATAGAGCTAAACAGGTCCTGTGGATGGATATAGGGGCGGAGCTATATCATATGTATGCTGCCATGTCATGGCGTCAGGAAAGGAAAATTATGGTAAGTATTTGATACAATTTTCCATTTTTGAGAAAGATAGTTTTAGAGAATGTCGGAAAACATATCCTCTATGGTTCAGACCGTTATCATTTAAAGATATTCAGACAGATGTAAAAGGAAGACATCTTCGGTGGTTTCAGCGGTGGGGCATAGATCGTTTAAAAAAAAATTAGATAAGCACCTGAACGACCGCAACATACAGGGATATAGAATGTAATACTGACGTATAATACCACATAGGTTGGACTTGTGTCTTTTTTCAATCTCACCTACTATGTAACTATGTATCTTCAGGAAATCACACCAGCACATATTTACAGCTGTATCTGAGAAGTCTTTACTTCAGGTTTCCAGCAAAAGAACTGAGAAAAATATTGAACCAGTACTTGTTACTGCAAAACAGTCTAACACTAGAATAAGAGCTTCAACACAGAATACAGTTACACATATTTCTAATTTTATAGAGATGAGAGCAAAGGCAAAGTTCATTGTCATCTCTCGGGTGATACAAAACCTTTCTTTGTGAAAACAAGGATTTGTGTCATGACCACAAGGAGGTGTTGTATCCTGTCAAACATAAACTTCACAGTACATATGTATTATAGTTTGGGCCACCTAATGCCGCGTACACACGACCGGTCTTTATGGGAGACTTGGTCCGGTGGACCAGAGTCCGTCTGACAATTCGATCGTGTGTGGGCTAAAGCGGACTTTTTTTTCTCAAAAGTTCGACGGACCTAGAAATTAAACATGTTTCAAATCTGTCCGATGGACTCAGCTTTCTAGTGTGCTAGTCCGACAGACCAAAACAGACGCATGCTCTGAAGCAAGTACAAGATGGAAGCGCTCGGTCTGGTAAAACTAGCCTTCATTTTGAAGCTAGCACATTCCTCTTCTGTGATCTTTTAATACAGCGCATTCTTTTTTTCTTTATAATGTTAGAGGAATGAAGTTGTTTTGCTACTTATATTCACACAGAGTTCTCACAAACTACTTGCTTCATTATTTATCCTCATGCCATGACTAATATTATAGTTTTTAAAAGCCAGATCTCCAGAAATAATGTAGAAAATTATTTATTTGACTCATCTTTAGTATTTTTATATTTAATCAATATCTATTTCACAATTTGTGCTAAATTCTCAAAAATCTTTTTTTTTTTTAGGTGTTTTTTTTTTTTTTTTTTTTTGAGTTTCAAGTTACCACAATAAACTTATTATTTTGTATTGTTTTAATGAACCTTAATGAGGTTGGTGTCCCTTGTTAATTTGACATAGGGGGGTTATTTTCAAAAGGCAAATTCATTTAGCACTACAAGTGCAAAGTGTACTTGAAATTGCACTGAAAGAGCGTTTGGAAGTGCAGTCGCTGTGGATCCGAGGGGCACATGCAAGGAAACCCCAAAAAAAAACATTTTATCTTGCACATGATTGGATGATAAAATCAGTAGAGATTCCTCTCATTTGAGATCTTCCCCTCAGATTTACAGCGACTGCACTTCCAACAAGTGCACTTTCAGTGCAATTTCTAAAGTGCACTTTGCACTTGTACTTTGCACTTGAATTGCAAAATGATTTTGCCTTTTGTAAATAACCCACATAGTCTTTTTGACATGTACCTGCCTACTCACAAACAAAATGTCCTTTTTGAATCAAATAAAGGATAAATATTATTATTAATAATAATAATAATAATAATAATAATAATAGTCAATAATGTAAGGTAAAGAAAATATCCATTTATTTTTGGAAAAACATAAATGAGGAAGGCAACACTGGAGACACTTTTGGAATGTGTGAAGCCTTTTGTCCCCCAGGACACACATCAAGTTAGTGGAAAATAAAATTGGGATCTTGCGAATAGGGAGCACAATCTGCATCTTCTATCAGACCAGACTGAAGCCAGGCAATCACCTTAGACTCTTCCGTGGAGCCTTCCCTGCACGCTGCCCTGCAGCCTTCCCTCCACGCTTCTCTGCAGCCTTCCTTGGAGGCTGTGCCTCTGGTGGTGTACTTGTGGCAGGAGGAGGATAAGGAGGAGCAGGAGGAGGGGCTTCATCTGCCACATTTTTAGAGTAAGCTCCCCTCTCAACCCCTTCTGAAAGGCCTGAAAAATAAGCCCCTCACAGAGGAGGTGTTGCCCCTTCTGAAGTTCCACCAACCTGGTGGCCATATAAGTTCCATAGGCCTCTTCAGCATTGGGTGGGGTACTGAGTATTTGGCTGGCTTTTCGAATGAGGGCTAGTGATTCCTCCTCTGTTCGGCTGATCTTCCTGAGCCTATTGGTGGTAATGCGGAGGGGAGGCACCTGACATTGGGTGAGGCTTCTACTGGGCCCAGCCACCTCCTGCCTGCCACTGGGCACGGCCTCCTCCTCTCTCCCACTGGGCAAGGCCTCCTCCTCTATAACACTGGAAATGGGCCTCCTCCTGGCTGAGCTCATCCTGTGTAAAAAAATGGGACAGTTGTAAGTCAGATAGTAAAAATAGGACAGTTGTGGGTCAGATAGTTGTAATTTTTGCTTCCGCAATCACACACAATTTTCAGCTCATGACTTGCAAATATAATTCAAAACAAATAGAAAAGGCTATCTTTTTGACCCCACCATTATTCTAGCTGATCACCAATCTTTGCAGTACATTTTTGGCCACTACTGTCTAGTGATATGTATACATAATAATAATTGTGATTTAATCTTTTTTTTTAAGCACTTAAAACATTATATAGTTTACATCATTAATGTTTACACAATCCAAAATTCTCCTAAAAAGTATACCTGGCTCAAGCTGGGAGCATCCACTTCTTTAAGGATGAAGAGGCCCGGTTCTTCCTGGGACGCCTCAGCTGGGGTGGAGGAAAGGGTGGAGGTGGAGGGAAGGCTGGAGGGAAGGGTGGAGGGAAGGGTCGAAAGTGATTGCCTTGCTTCTGTCTGGTGATCCGGAAATCTCAGTTTTGGGTAGTACCACAGCTTGGGGACATAAACCTTGTCTGCTGCTGCTCCTGATCTGAGGAAATCCTGGATCTTCTTGTGTTCCCACCTGTACATATTACGCAAGATCCCAATTTTATTTTCCACAAACTTAATGTCTGCCTGGGGGACTCGAGCCTTGACAAATTCCAGAAGTCTCCCCAGTGTTGCCTTCCTTGCATGTCTAATAAAATACAATGGGTGCTTGACCTCCCACAGGTTTCTGTTCTCTTGATACAGATCAATAAAATGAGACAAAAATTCTTCCTCAAAGGGATTCATTTTTGCTGAAAGACAAGACACAAGATAAAAACTGTAATGTCAGTCCAAACTCCCAGTATTATTTTTTGCAGAATATAGGGTACACATACACACACACACACACACATACCAAACACACACCCACGTTTAAATCTTCCCTTCGTTTATGACACTCGCTACTTCCGCTCGGACATACGTAGGCCAGTGTAATAGCTTTATATACACTGCACATGTGTCATGCTACGCCTGCGTCGCCCGCCCCTGACGTTCTTTTGGATGATTTGTCTCCGCACCTTCACTCTTCGTTGCGCAGTGGGGGTATATAGAGAAAGATGGCGGAGAGATTATCTGGAACTAGCGCGGAGGAATGCCCGGAGCCACAACCATCCAGATCCCGGAGGAGATATAAGGCCACCAACATGGCCTTTGAAGAGATGGTGGAGATGGTGTCCATATTGAGAAGGGAGGACTATGATGCCAAAAAAGGACTGTACACCAGACCCAATATGCGGAAGGACAAAATAATGTCCTCAGTTGTCACCGCTCTTGGAGAAAAATTTGGCATTAAATGGGCTAAAGAACAATTGAGGAAGCGGTGGTCTGACCTCAAAACTAGGGAGCCTGAACAATATTGGTGAATCAAGAAGGTGCTTAAAAAAGTAAGTACTTGTGTGTTCCTATTGAGATACTTAACTTGCATGCTGATCCATATGCTTTTCGTTTATACAGCATCGTTCGTAAAGACCGCTCTTTTGAAACTACATATGATAATAATAAAATGGCGTTTGTTTTGCAAGAAATACGATGGTACAGGGTTGGACATACATTTAGGTCTTGATTGTATTCCAAAAATGTTTGGATGTTGTGTAGATGTGTTTGAAACTAGAATGCTTATTAAAAAATGATTCAGTGTAATGTAAGGACAGGACACAGCAGCTGTTTCCACATCTGGACTCACGAGCACTAGTGTACTATGTGACACCAAAGAACATTTTTGAGGGTAATACACACAGGGGCTCCAGGGGATACTTGAGGTGTCTGCATCTGTGAAACTTGCATCAAAATATGAATTGTTTTACATTTTTGTTCAGAGTGAATTTGAATCCTGTCTTCAAAAATATTTTTTGAACAAACTGACAATTGTCTACAACTTCAAAGCAAGGTTTCATATTCCTATTTTAGGACTGAAATATCACTGTGTTTTAAGTATACCTTTTGTTTCATTCTCATTGAGAAGAAAAGACTCAGACAACAGTCCGAGGATCCCAGGAGTCACCAGCCTGAAGTAGGAATTACCCCAAGCCCCAGCCCAAGACCACGCCCACCCGATGATCTTGAGGAAGGAGAAGTGGAGGAAGTGTGCGAGATTTGCACTCCACCAAGTGAGTGACTGACACCTCAGCTTAAGGTAATCTATTTAGGCATGCATATTTTTAAAAACATTTTTCTCCACAAATTTTAGGTGATGCTCTGGTTGTGGAAGGCCAAGCGGTGGAGCCATTGAGCACAGACAGTGCACAAAGACCGATTAGGCAGATAATGGTGTGGAATGGCCAAATTGATCGAATGCGAGAACAAATTGACAGCATGAGAAATTGGCTGGACAGTATGCAACAGGAAATGAAGAACATGATTGATGTTTTGGGCAGAATCTAATCACTTTTTGCCTAAAAACATCAATCATGTTCTTCATATCATTGTAAAATTTTTCCTTTAAAATTTTTTTAAGTTATGAAATAGTAATAGCAAAATTTAGCAGATGCACACGGTGCGTCATCATGTGCTATCTTCCATCAGGGGATATCAATGTACTTGTTTTGTGTTTGCAACCCCTTCCTCATAATAATGTTAGTTTGTGAGAGGAAAAAAGGGATTGCACACACAAAACATGTCCATTGCTCCCCCATGATGGGAGATAGCACATGTTGACTTTAACCATTTGTACTCCCAATTTGTGTGCATCTGCTAACTTTTGATTTTACATGGGTGACCTCACCAGCACCGTTTTTGACATGTTGAACTTTGTAAGTTCCTGTAATATTTTTTTATTATGTTTTAAAAAAAACCCTGTTGTCAAGCATAAATTTGTAAACAAAAAATATTTTTGAGAAATATGCCTAAAATAACACAAAAAAAAATATTGTTAAAAAAAACAAAAAAATAAGAAAAAAAATTTAAAAAAACATAAACACGTTTAAAAAAAATGCACCTTTCAATGTGCGCACAGTAAATTGTTTTTACTACTACAATGTGTGTGGCTTATTATTTATCAATAACAGTTTCTTAATTTTTTTAGGTGTTTACAGTGACAAAGGGCCTTATTAACTAATGGGAAATGCACTTGCCACTACAAATGCACTAGGAGACAGCCAAAACTAGATGCAAACAAGAATAAAAACAAGAGATTTTATCCAAAATAATTTTTGTTTATTTGGTAAAAGTTTAAAGTTGTTCTGGCATTGCAATGGCCCCCTGACCATTAAAATAATTGACATATCTGTCCCGCATTCATGAAAGACAGAAGTTGTCAGACAAACCTGATTTCTTTTTATGAAGAGGTAAGTAAAACCTTGGACAGAGCGGTGGCTGTGGACGTGGTTTACTTGGATTTTGCAAAAGCGTTCGATACAGTTCCGCACACACGGCTCATGTGTAAGCTAAAGTCTACAGGGTTGGAAATATCAGTTTGTAAATGGATAGAAAACTGGCTAAAAGACAGAATTCAGAGAGTAGTGGTTAATGATTCTTACTCTGAATGGTCTAAGGTTATCAGTGGTGTACCCCAAGGTTCAGTGCTGGGACCCTTACTCTTTAATATCTTTATAAATGATATTGGGTCTGGGATCAAAAGTAACATTTCTGTCTTTGCAGATGACACCAAGCTATGCAGTGGAATAACGTCCTTACAGGATGTCTCCAATTTACAAGCCGACCTCAATGCACTGTCTAATTGGGCGACTATGTGGCAGATGAGGTTTAATGTTGAGAAATGTAAAATTATGCACTTGGGGGCTAAGAATATGAATGCATCATACATTCTAGGGGGAGTACAACTGGGGGAATCCGTAGTGGAGAAGGATCTGGGGGTCTTGGTAGATCATAAGCTCAATAATAGCATGCAATGCCAAGCTGCGGTTTCCAAAGCGAGCAAAATTCTTTCTTGTATTAAGAGAGGTATGGACTCCAGAGAGAGAGATATCATTTTGCCCCTGTTCAAATCATTAGTAAGACCTCATCTGGAATATGCCGTTCAGTTTTGGGCACCAGTTCTCAAAAAGGATATCGGGGAACTGGAGAAAGTGCAGAGAAGGGCAACCAAACTGATAAGAGGCATGGGGGAGCTCAGCTATGAGGAAAGATTAGAGGAACTGAATTTGTTCACTCTTGAGAAGAGGAGAATAAGGGGGGATATGATCAACATGTTTAAATATATAAGGGGTCCATATAGTGAACTTGGTGTTGAGTTATTCACTTTACGGTCAACACAGAGGACAAGGGGGCACTCTTTACGACTGGAGGAAAAGAGATTTCATCTCCAAATACGGAAAGGTTTCTTCACAGTAAGAGCTGTGAAAATGTGGAATAGACTCCCTCCAGAGGTGGTTCTGGCCAGCTCAGTAGATTGCTTTAAGAAAGGCCTGGATACTTTCCTAAATGTACATAATATAACTGGGTACTGACATTTATAGGTAAAGTTAATCCAGGGATAATCCGATTGCCTCTCTGGGATCAGGAAGGAATTTTTTCCCCTGCTGTAGCAAATTGGAGCATGCTCTGCTGGGGTTTTTTGCCTTCCTCTGGATCAACTGTGGGTATAGTATTGGGTATGTTGTTTTTTTTTTTTTTTTGTTTTTTTTTTTTTTTTATGGTTGGACTGGATGGACTTGTGTCTTTTTTCAACCTGACTAACTATGTAACTATGTAACTATACATGCATTTGACGGGCGGTTTGGGGGGCCCAAGCCAGTACGGCCAGTATCCAGGCCTGTGTGTGGAGCTTTGCCACTAATTCCGGCCTCAGGCCCAACAGAGGTAATATATGTTGCAGAATGTCTTCTCAAAAATTATGGAGAATGCAGCAAGCCATTATCACATGATTTATTCTATATTCCGCCAGATTTATGGCCTAGAGGAACAAACGGAACCGGCTGGCCAGAATCCCGAAGGCATTCTCAACAACTATTCTTGCTCTGGCCAGCCGGTAATTAAATACCCTCCTCTCAGGGGTGAGGAACCTTTGGGGGAACGGCCTCATCAAGTGCTCGCCAAGAGCAAACGCTTCATTTGCAATGAAAACTGAGGGGAGTCCATCAACGTTCTGGTCATCAGGTAGCAATCCAAGGCCACCAGTCAGGAGACGCTGGCACAACTCGGTCTGTGCAAAGACATCTGGCCGTTCTTCCCCACGTCCACGAACAGAAAATCCAATTGTGCCGAGACCACCGCCATCAATACTACACTATGAAACCCCTTGTAGTTAAAGTAGTAAGACCCCGAATGGGGTGGTGGCACAATGCGGATATGCTTCCCATCAATCGCCCAGACACAGTTGAGAAAGTCCCAACGGTCAGCGAACTGGGAGGCCACAGTCTGCCATTCCTGTGTGTTGGAAGGAAACTGTGGAGTCAAACAAGAAAAAAAAAGATATAAGTACTTTTAAACATAACTTTGCTAGCAGATTACACAAAAACATTCCTAAACAACAGCAGTCGAACATTTTTAAAATTTATTATTCATAAAAAACAAAAACATAAGGCTCACTTATAAGATTACTCACCCCCTCTGATGGACCATTGATCAATTTGTATGTGGGGGGAGGGGTTCTAATTTAGTAGAAGACCACACCTGACATTTGGAAACATTCGAGGGGTTGGGGGAGGGGTTCTAATTTAGTAGAAGACCACATCTGACATTTGGAAACATTCGAGGGGTTGGGAGAGGGGTTCTAATTTAGTAGAAGACCACACCTGACATTTGGAAACATTCGAGGGGGTGGGGGAGGGGTTCTAATTTAGTAGAAGACCACACCTGACATTTGGAAACATTCGAGGGGGTGGGGGAGGGGTTCTAATTTAGTAGAAGACCACACCTGAAATTTGGAAACATTCGAGGGGGTGGGGGAGGGGTTCTAATTTAGTAGAAGACCACACCTGACATTTGGAAACATTTGAGGGGGTGGGGGAGGGTAAAGCAGTACAATGGAGCTGACAATATACATTGTTAAAGGGACTATAGGCTAGAGGTATAAATGGACCCAGGATTGCATGGTGGGGAGGTTAGTGAAGGTAAATTTGCATGTAGGGCAAAAAATGATTAATGAAAAAAAACAGGCATGCATGAAGATAAAGGGGACATTCACAGCATATTCCAAGCATGGTAATTATGTAACGAGGAAATTTAGACAATACATTGGAAAACATTAAATACATATCATGTAATATTAAAGGATAAAAAAAATACCTTCATATAGTCCTTCTGCAGGACCTGAATTATAGTAGAACAGGTCTCTGGGATCATGATCCCCAGAGCCTGGGGGGAGATGCCTGTCGAGAACTTCAAGTCCTGAAGACTTCTCCCAGTCGCCAAGTAACGTAACGTGGCAACTAGCCTCTGCTCCGCAGTGATGGCTTGCCTCATGCAGGTATCCTGTCTGCAGATATAAGGGGTCAGCATAGCCAGCAGATGTTGAAAAACGGGGTCCGTCATCCTGAGATAATTCCTGAAATCCTCAGGATTATTCTCACGGATCTCACGGAGCAAAGGCATGTGCGAGAATTGGTCACGCTGGTGCAACCAATTCTTTGTCCATGAACTCCTCCTCACCCTGTTCATGGACTGGACTCGGGTCAAAGTATTAACCCCAACACCAAGTCCCCACGCAGCACGAATTCAAAAACGAGTATGTCCACGCACCATGGCTTCAAAACGGTTGGCTGGACAAACAAACAAACTTAGAACAAATGCACTGAAGAACAGCAAGGCCTATGAAGAGCGACCTGAAGATCAGGAACGAGTGGACCAGAACGGCCTGCTAGGCAGGTTACGAACTGACCAACACGCACTGAAAACCAGATACAAACCTCATAAGCACAAACTGAACCGCAGAAAATGATCGAAATAAGCTGAAGTGTGAAAAGCGCGAATCGTCTCTAACCAAACCTCTACTAACATGAGATAAACACAAGACTAGCAGAAGGAGCCCAAAGGGTGGCGTAATGGGGCATGAACTTCCTTTTTCTAGTGCATCGTACGTGCTGTATGTCACCATGTTCAAAACCATCAGACTTTTGGAGTGATCGTGTGTGTCCAAGTCCATCCGTTTGTAAGTCCGGCGCACCTACGCTACAAAGTCCGTTGGAAAGATCGCCGGACCAAGACTGCCGTAAAGTCCGGTTGTGTGTACGTGGCATCAGACAGGATAAGGACTATACATCCTCATATAGGAGTTCTCTTTGAAGGAAAAAATATAAGGTAGTAATATTTCACATATAGTTTTACAAATTCACGCAGCTATTGTCCCATAATGTTTTAACAAGTACAAGAATTTATGTAAATTGGTTATGCCTAAATAATGATACTGCATCTCTTTTACAGAAATGACATCTAAAATCATATAAATATGGAGGATAACAAGCTTCTATAAAGAGCAAAGAGAATATCAGGATATTCAAAGTTAAAAAAGGAAAGTTCCTCTCTGGAAGAATATTGGACAAAAGATTTATACTTCATATTTGTGACTGTTTTAATACTACAAGGTTTTTCTAACCTAACAGAACTTAAAGAAGAAGAAATATCATAGACATTTCATGAAGAAAGAATTTATCAGGACAAACTATCTATCTACTATAGATAAATAACTTAGAACTGAAACATTTGTCTACATACATTTTTGATTATCCACTTATTTTCTTTCAATAGTTTTTATTGAATGTTCATTGCAAGCATTGTAACATAGGTATTAGGCCCCTTTCACACTGGGGCGGTAGGGGGCGTCGGCGGTAAAACAGCGCTATTTTTAGCGCTGTTTTACCGCGGTATTTGGCCGCTAGCGGTGCGGTTTTAACTCCCCGCTGGCGGCCGAAAAAGGGTTAAAACCCCTCGTATAGCACGGCTATAGCCGCGGTATTACCGCGGTATAGCCGCGCTGTCCCATTGATTTCAATGGGCAGGAGCGGTTTAGGAGCGGTGAATACACCGCTCCTTCACCGCTCCAAAGATGCAGCTGACAGGAGATTTTTTCTTCTCCTGCCAGCGCACCGCTTCAGTGTGAAAGCCCTCGGGCTCTCACACTGAACAAACAGCGGAGGCTGTTTAGGGGCGGTTTGCAGGCGGTATTTTTAGTGCAATAACGCCTGCAAACCGCCCCAGTGTGAAAGGGGCCTAAGTGTAAAGGATTCTTTGCATCTGAAACACAAACACATAGCATAACATAATGCTCTAGAAAACAACTAAATACTATGCACCCTCATTGGGGCTTCTATTTAATCTGCAAACTCTGAAGGAGAGGACTCCTCACCCCCGACACCCTACAAATGATCTAGCTGTGCTGGGAAGTGAGGGACAGCCCCTGCCTCCCTCTATTGATTTGTATTAGAGGTGAAAAATATATTAAATGTGTAATTACATAGTGTAGGATACTGGTATACAAATACAGAGAATAAAAGTATACAGTAGGGATGGAAAGTATTCAGACCCCCTTAAATTTTTCACTCTTTGTTATATTGCAGCCATTTGCTAAAATCATTTAAGTTCATTTTTTTCCTCATTAATGTACACACAGCACCCCATATTGACAGAAAAACACAGAATTGTTGACATTTTTGCAGATTTTATAAAAAAGGAAAAACTGAAATATCAAATGGTCCTAAGTATTCAGACCCTTTGCTGTGACACTCATATATTTAATTCAGGTGCTGTCCATTTCTTCTGATCATCCTGGAGATGGTTCTACACCTTCATTTGAGTCCAGCTGTGTTTGATTATACTGATTGGACTTGATTAGGAAAGCCACACACCTGTCTATATAAGACCTTACAGCTCACAGTGCATGTCAGAGCAAATGAGAATCAGGAGGTCGAAGGAACTGCCTGAAGAGCTCAGAGACAGAATTGTGGCAAGGCACAGATCTGGCCAAGGTTACAAAAAATTTTCTGCGGCACTTAAGGTTCCTAAGAGCACAGTGGCCTCCATAATCCTTAAATGGAAGACATTTGGGACGACCATAACCTTTTCTAGAGCTGGCTGTCCGGCCAAACTGAGCTAACGGGGGAGAAGAGCCTTGGTGAGAGAAGTAAAGAAGAACCCAAACATCACTGTGGCTGAGCTCCAGAGATGCAGTCGGGAGATGGGAGAAAGTTGTAGAAAGTCAACCATCACTGCAGCCCTCCACCAGTCAGGGCTTTATGGCAGAGTGGCCCGACGGAAGCCTCTCCTCAGGTCAAGACACATGAAAGCCTACATGGAGTTGGCTAAAAAACACCCGAAGGACTCCAAGATGGTGAGAAATAAGATTCTTTGGTCTGATGATAACAAGATAGAACTTTTTGCCTTAATTCTAAGTGGTATGTGTGGAGAAAACCAGGCACTGCTCATCACCTGTCCAATACAGTCCCAACAGTGAAGCATGGTGGTGCTGTGGGGGTGTTTTTCAGCTGCAGGGACAGGACGACTGGTTGCAATTGAGGGAAAGATGAATGCGGCCAAGTACAGGGATATCCTGGACGAAAACCTTCTCCAAAGTGCTCAGGACCTCAGACTGGGCCGAAGGTTTACCTTCCAACAAGACAATGACCCTAAGCACACAGCTAAAATAACGAAGGAGTGGCTTCACAACAACTCTGTGACTGTTCTTGAATGGCCCTGACTTTTTTTTTGTTTAATAAATGTTTATTGAAGAATATTAATAGAAATATAAAAAGACAAAATAAACATGTAGCATATAATAGACAATCTTAAAAGCGAAACAAATACGTTTCAAAAAGCACAAATACTCATCATAAAGCAATAATCAAAGAAGTTCCATTTTACGTGCTTAAAGGATTGAACATACAGATATAGCCAAAGATTAAACAGAGGCTTAAGACATATATGAACAGAATAGTCAATCTATAAATTAAGACTGTAACTAAATAAGGCAAGTAATTAAAAGAGAAAAGTAAAGAATTAAGAGGAAAACGAAGAGAGAGATAGAAAGATGATGA
This sequence comes from Aquarana catesbeiana, assembly GCF_042186555.1. Lineage (NCBI taxonomy): Eukaryota > Metazoa > Chordata > Amphibia > Anura > Ranidae > Aquarana > Aquarana catesbeiana. Next base: position 120,729,668 of record NC_133335.1, on the reverse strand, counting down.
AAGAAAGGAAGAAGAGAAGAAAAGGGGGTAGGAGTGGGAGAAGGGTTGATAGATGGGATCAGGAGGGGGGGGGAAGGGGGGGTTGGCATGCATGTCGTCATATTTTAAGATATTAATACCATTTAGTGTGATATTATGTGGAAGGAGAATAGTTCACAGTCAGAATAAGGAATCTCTGAAAATGGGTCAAAAGGGTCCTAAGCAATGGTTAAGGAGGGAAGCTCATATTGGTTGTGATATAATTTCTTTATAGTGAGATGAGCATGTGAACTCTGTCCAGGGTGTCCATGTAAGAGTGTGTCTCTGGGAGGTACCTCTAATACTGTGAGTTATATCCTCTAGGTGATGAACCTCTGAGACCCTATGCAACCAATTTTTTACAGACGAGATTGTGGGTTGACCCCAAAGTGTGGGGATTAGAGCCTTGGCAGTATTCAAAAGATGAGGTATGAGTGAACATTTGTATGTACCTATGGATTCTTTAGTAGCATGGAAAAGGACAACCCAGGGATCATGGGGGAGATTGATGTCTGTAATGAGTCTTATGAGGTTAATATCATTGGACCAGAAAGGACGAATGATCGGGCAGTACCACCAAATATGTGCGTGTGTAGCTTCGTTCCCACAACTCCTCCAACACAACGGGGAACATTTGATGCATTTTGACTGGGGTATAGTGCCATCTGGAAAGAAGTTTGTAATTGACTTCTGCCATTTTTGAAGCGGGTGAGGAGACATGAGCGAGTTTTAGGATTTTATCTTTCAGAGTGTTTGTTAGGGGGGAGTCTAAATCTAATTCCCGTTTAGCCAGGAAGTGCGGGTACATAGGGTTAGAAAGGTCGGTAAGAGCCTTGTAAAACAGATAGATTCCATGTAGAGGGGGGTCCTTTGGGTGGAATATTTTTTCTATGCTATTTAAATCTTGTAAACCTCGTAACGGATGAGGGAAGGAATGTGAAAAGCGTTGTAATTGGTGATATCTCCACTTATCCAAAAATGTAATATGTTTAGAGCTAAGAATCCCGGAAAGAGGTTTAATTGTGTTGGCATGTATAATGTGTTGTAGCTGTAGAGGTTCTCCTGAGGCCCAGAATTTAAATCCTGGGTCCAATAAACCTGGTAGGAAATAGTGGTGATTAAGGAGCGGCATAAGGGGGGGTCATAATTCCAGGAAAATTTCATGCATATGGCATCCCATATATCCAGTGAGGACGTGGTAAGTGCGGAAACAGTGTGGGTAATAATCCTATGAACTCTGGGTATCCAGGGGACAACAGAGAGATCGGCTCCACTCAGGGAGTATTCTAGTTGTACCCATAATTTTGAATTGACCGCGTATTTCCAATCTGCCATTCTAGATAATATGACAGCATGATAATAGGTCTTAAAGTTTGGGAGTGCCAGTCCCCCAGAGCATTTGGAGCAAAAAAGAAAGTCTCTGGATATTCTGGGGAGGCTGTTCCCCCAAACAAAGCGGGAAGTCATCGCCTGCAGGACAGTAAAGAACCCCACAGGAACGCCTAGTGGGATAATTTGAAAAATAAATAATATGCGGGGGAGAATGTTCATTTCAATGATGTTTATTTTCCCTAACCATGAGTGGGATAGATTAGACCATTTTCTTAGGTCTTCTCTGATGCTGTTTAATAGTGGGATGTAGTTATATTTGAAAAGGGAGTGTAGTTTAGGTGTGAGGTATATACCCAAATATTTCATGTAAGTCTGTACACATCTGAACGGAAAGAGGGGTTTCAAAGAGGTCGCTTCTGACCTGGGGAGGTTAATGTTTAGGATTTCAGATTTGGAGAGGTTTATTTTGAAATTTGATATAGTTCGGAAGGTAGAAAATGCTGACATTAAGTTGGGTATAGAGATGCGTGGTTGTTGGATAAGGAAGAGTATATCGTCGGCGTAAGCGGCGTATTTGTGAGTTCTGTCTCCTACTTGGATGCCACGTATATTGAAATTGCGTCTAATTGTGGCTAGGAATGGTTCTAAAGTGATAGCAAAGAGGAGGGGGGAAAGAGGACATCCCTGCCTAGTGCCATTATGTAAGGTGAAGGGATCGCTTAGTGAGCCGTTTATGCGGATTTGCGCGGAGGGGGCAGAGTACAGTGAAGAAATGCAATGATACATCTTCGGGCCTAATCCAAAATGACGTAAGGTCATCTTAAGATAGTCCCAGTCCACCCTATCGAATGCTTTTTCAGCGTCAGTAGAAAGGAGTAGGATGGGCTGGGCACATCTTTGAACATACTGGAATAGGGAAATTGTCCGTAGAGAATTGTCTTTAGCCTTTCTATGTGGTATGAAACCAGTCTGATCTGCCGAAATCCAACTGGGTATTAAGGGGAGTATGCGGTTAGCCATCACCTTGGCAAATAGTTTAATGTCAGTGTTTATCAAAGAAATTGGTCTATAGCTGCTGCAAAGGGTGGGATCTTTACCGTGTTTAGGTATAACAGTGATATGTGCTGAAAGGGATTCTGGGCGCAGGCCTGAAGATTGGGAAATTGAATTAGCGTAGGCTGTGAGACGAGGGAGTAAGCTATCCTGAAATGTCTTGTATTAAAAGGATAGTAAGACCGTCAGGGCCGGGAGCTTTACCTGAAGGGGAGGATTTTAAAGCGGACTGAGATTCTTCAATTGAAAAATCCTATTCCATTTCCTTAAGGGCTGACCTAGACAATTTAGGGAGGTTCGCCGCCCTCAAATAGGTGATGATTCAAGAGCACCTCTCTGATGGGGGCAAAGGGGCTAAACCATTTGTAACATTATAGAGATCTGCATAGTATTCCCTAAAGGCTTTGGCAATGTGTGGGGTTGCATGTACCAGTTCCCCCGTTGGAAGTTTAATTTTAGGGATAAATTACTTTGTTTGTTTCGCCTTAAGGGATCTAGCAAGTAATTTGCTCGGTTTATTGCCCCACTCATAAAATTTTTGTGATATGCGGTGAAATTTCTTTTTAGTGTCTAAGTCTAGGAGGTGTTTTAATTCTTCACCTTTAAGCGTGAGGGCTTTGAGATGCGCGCTACGGAGTGAAAGTTTATGTTGTTTATCAAAGTCAGCTATTTGTTGCAGTACCTGTGCAATTTGATGACCATGCTCCCTTTTTTTTCTGGCACCGAGCTCAATTAATCGTCCCCGTATAGTTGCCTTATGAGCTTTCCAAACAACAGATGGGGAAGCGACAGAGGATGTGTTCTCTTTAAAGTAATGCTTCAGGTGAGAGGCTAACATGGAGACTGAAGTTTGGTTAGATAGGAGTGCTTCGTTATGTTTCCAGTTATTTGTGCTACGAGGTAAGGTGGGCATGGTCATGCACATCGTCACAGGTGCATGATCGGATAAGGTTGCTGTTCCTATATGGGCAGACTTGAGGAGAGGGAGGTGGAAGTGATCTAAAAATATATTATCTATTCTAGAGTAAGACAGGTGTGTTGCAGAGAAGTGTGAATAGTCTTTATCTTTAGGGTGGAGCAGGCGCCAGACATCTATTAGTTGATGATCTAAGAGCCTTTTTTTAACAAAAGCTAAACGTTTAAATGAAATGTTAGAGCGGCCCCGGGACGTGTCCATTGTAGGGTCAAGGGGCATGTTTATGTCCCCAGCGAGGACAATGATACCTTTGGCAAATTGTGATAGTTTAGTGAGGTTTGCAAAAGAAAGGTTGGTTGATTCTGGTTTGGGGAGTATATATTTGCAAGCGTACATTGGGTGTTGCCTATAAAGCCCTTAAGGAAGAGAAAACGACCACAGTTATCTGTAAGCATTTCCGTTAGACAAAAAGATACCCTACCGCTGAAACCAATGGCAACACCCTTAGCTTTGTTCGGTCCACACGGCCAACGGACCGGACTTAAAGAGGAGTTCCACCCAGGGGGGCCGTCAAAAAAAAAAAAAATTAAAAGTCAGCAGCTACAAATACTGCAGCTGCTGACTTTTATTTGGACACTTACCTGTCCCTGGGTCCAGCGATGCGGGGGATCGAAGCCCCGCTCGTCCCCCCCCTTCGCTCGTCGGCGCCGGCATTTCAACTGTGGGCGCCAGGCTGTGGCTTCACAGCCTGGCACCCACTGCGCATGCGCGAGCGGCGCCGCGCGCTGTGATTGGCCACTCAATCACCTGGGACCTGTAATGGGTCCCAGATGATTGACAGGAGGGAGGGAGCAGAGCGGAGCCCTTCCTGTGCCTGGGGGGAAGTGATGTCACCAGCCCAGGCAGAGGAACAGGCAGACTACGAGGGACCACCTAGCAACAGGCATTTAGAGGTAAGTAAAAAAAAAAAAAATATCCAAATGTTTTTTTGTTTTTTTTTAAAGAATTTTTCCAGGTATTTTTGTTTTTTGGGTGGAACCCCACTTTAAGGCTCTTTTTTCTGGAAGATACTGTAAGTGTGCATTTATGAGTTTTTGAATAAAGTCTTTTATGGTTTTACACTATGCAAGTTCCATCTTTATCTTATGGTACGCCCCTTCCACGAGTTTATAACTGACGTTGTGAGGACCCTATAGTGGATACCGATGCGGGTTCCAGTTGCCAGTGTCAGTTGTGCCTGCGAGCTGTGATCCTCTTTAGTGGGGGATCGTGGCCCCTTCCATTTTTGGTGGTGGACTGCCTTTTTCACAGATGAATATTCGCCAATCACTTGGAGTTTCATTTAGATTGGTGGTTTGGTGCCTTTAGTGAGGGTTTGCCAAAGAAAGGTTGGTTGATTCTGGTTTGGGGAGTATATATTTGCAAGCGTACATTGGGTGTTGCCTATAAAGCCCTTAAGGAAGAGAAAACGACCACAGTTATCTGTAAGCATTTCCGTTAGACAAAAAGATACCCTACCGCTGAAACCAATGGCAACACCCTTAGCTTTGTTCGGTCCACACGGCCAACGGACCGGACTTAAAGAGGAGTTCCACCCAGAGGGGCCGTCAAAAAAAAAAAAATTAAAAGTCAGCAGCTACAAATACTGCAGCTGCTGACTTTTATTTGGACACTTACCTGTCCCTGGGTCCAGCGATGCGGGGGATCGAAGCCCCGCTCGTCCCCCCCCTTCGCTCGTCGGCGCCGGCATTTCAACTGTGGGCGCCAGGCTGTGGCTTCACAGCCTGGCACCCACTGCGCATGCGCGAGCGGCGCCGCGCGCTGTGATTGGACACTCAATCACCTGGGACCTGTAATGGGTCCCAGATGATTGACAGGAGGGAGGGAGCAGAGCGGAGCCCTTCCTGTGCCTGGGGGGAAGTGATGTCACCAGCCCAGGCAGAGGAACAGGCAGACTACGAGGGACCACCTAGCAACAGGCATTTAGAGGTAAGTAAAAAAAAAAAAAATATCCAAATGTTTTTTTGTTTTTTTTTAAAGAATTTTTCCAGGTATTTTTGTTTTTTGGGTGGAACCCCACTTTAAGGCTCTTTTTTCTGGAAGATACTGTAAGTGTGCATTTATGAGTTTTTGAATAAAGTCTTTTATGGTTTTACACTATGCAAGTTCCATCTTTATTTTATGGTACGCCCCTTCCACGAGTTTATAACTGACGTTGTGATGACCCTATAGTGGATACCGATGCGGGTTCCAGTTGCCAGTGTCAGTTGTGCCTGCGAGCTGTGATCCTCTTTAGTGGGGGATCGTGGCCCCTTCCATTTTTGGTGGTGGACTGCCTTTTTCACAGATGAATATTCGCCAATCACTTGGAGTTTCATTTAGATTGGTGGTTTGGTGCCTCCGTTTTCACAGTTTTTTAGTTCACCCCTTGGACTTTTAAAAGATCACACGAGGGATTTATTTTGATTTATTTATGTTCATACTGTGTGTGTATATAATTGTGCCCACTCATTTGTGTCACTGTTTATAATTTATGCACAATTTGTCACTTATTTAGCGCAATTCTTTTTGCTTTCTATTCTTCTAATAACAATTGGTGTTTTATTGTCAGAATTGCTGCTGTTTATAAATTTTTTTGATTTATGTCACATTTTAAACATTATATAGCGCAGTTTTTCCCCTTCTTTTTTCCTAAAAGACGTTATGGGCCGCTCGATCTCACCAACCCCAAAAGGAAGGAAGGAAGGGGGTCGGGGGACGCTCCGAGGCGAAAGAGCGAAGGAGCAATGTGCCCTGCCAGCATTCGGCCTGTTAAGAAAATATATTATAGTTACATGTAATGAAATGAGCTCCAGCAAAAAGTTTAATGAAAAAATATAAGAAAAAAGAGAGAGGAAAAAAAAACAAAAAAAAAGTTTTCCTCTCTCCTCCCCTAAAAACAAGAGAAAGGGGATAAAGTTATGAGAGGGTTATGAAAACCTAGGCAACAGTATAATATTAACGATGGAAAAATTAAACCTTACGAACCCTGCAGGACAAAAAAAAAATTGCAACTTAAACGTTCAGATCCAAAAAACAGTAAAAGGACAAACTAAAATTGGACCATGGCATACCCAAAAGTAAAAATGAGTGTCGGGTCTATATCCTCTAAGCCAATAAGGCTAAAATAAAGAGTTCAAAGAGTCTGACCAGAACAAAACAAGCATTTAAAAAATGGGTATCGGTATTCACAAAAAATAAAAGGAGAAGCAAAGATGAGTAGAGAGAGGCATATCTCAGCCATGCTTCTGTGCGGATCCTGGGATTGATGTGCGCCTTTTCTTAGACAGAGTTTTCTGCCATGGAGAGTCCAAGAGGTTAGAAAACTTCGGAATGTGGTCTTGCCAGCCCGAGAGCTCAACGGGTGGAAGATTGAGATCTTGAAGAAAGGTAGAGAGTTCCTCTGGGAAGCGAAGAGTGTGAGAACGGCCATTTTTGGTGGCTATCAAGCAAGCTGGAAAACCCCATCTGTATGTGATTCCATCTGTGCGTAGGAGTTCCAGGAGCGGTTTTAGGGCTCTGCAGTGATCAAGGGTTTCCTTGGACAGATCAGGAAAAATGTTAATGACTGCTCCGTCAAAGTCAATGTTAGGAGTGTTGCGAAGTTTCGTCATGATGGCTTTTTAATCTTCAAAATAGTGCAGACGGCAAATGACATCTCTGGGTTGGTCTGAATTAGCATTACGAGGGCGCAATGCACGATGAACACGATCAAATGGCAGTGGGTCAGTGACAGGGTTACCCAGAACTGTGTTGAGAATTCCACGGAGCGATGGCTTTAGGTCATTGTCTCTAGTTGCCTCTGATACACAGGTTATTCCTATGGTTACGGTTCTCGAGATTTTCAAGTTTATAAAGAGAGGCTCAATGAGCAAAGGCAAGTTGGGTAACAGTCTCCTGTAACTCTTTTATGGCTGTTGCTTGGGAGTCCTGATGCTGCTCCGTCTCCTCTACTCTAGCTAAGAGGTGGGACATGTCAGTTCTCAAGGCGGTAATTTCTTTCTTGATGGATTTCTCCAAACTGTGAAACATACCAGCAAGTTCTTTTTTAAGACCACTCATCAATGATGTCATTTCTGAGCCAGTGGGGGATCCAGGATCCTCCATGAGGTCTGAGCAGTAAGATGAAGCAGGAGAACTTTCCCTCACTGAGGCAGCGTGGGAGGAGGGGGAAATACTATGTCTTGAAGTTCTAGCTTGTTCACTATGTGCACCAGCTAAATATTGCTGAATAGAGCCAGAGGCAACTGAATGAGGCTTCAAATCTTTTCCGGATCTTTTGGCTATTGTGGAACGAGTTTTAGGTGTCTTGGCGGGCATAGCTGGAGCTGTAAGGTCGGTAGCTGGGCAGGGCTCCTCACGTTCACATCAGTTTACATGCACAGAGAGGGCTGTAATTCTATTACTGAATAAGATAGGCAAATACAAATAAGTTCCTTTGAATTAATGTGAGATAAGGTTATGAGCCATAAACTGTATAAGTTCTGGAGGGGAGGGGGACGTGATGTTAGAAGAGTAAAGCAAAGAAATGAAATCTGATGTAGTAGGAGTAGCAAGATGGCCGCCTACTTCCAGGTATAGGCCGAAGCCGTGGACTTTCCTATTAGGGACAGCCGGCCGGATAGACTCCACTCCCCGCAGGACACACAGTTCCCTCCACAGGCTCTAATTTCAGGGCCCTGATTCTACAGCAGGTAAAAGTCACTGCAGTGTGCCGAGGTGTAGGGAAGGGCTGCTACTCACTGCGTCCCCGAGGCGAGGGAGATCAGACCAGCAGGCCTCAAGATGACCGCGGACCGCGGCGTTCCGGAGCAAGGAAACAAGAATCCCGGGCGGTTTACCACAGTTGACTACCCGATCCTGGGGCTCCATTAGCACAGCAGCCAGCTAGTCCCGGGAGAGCGTCCATATACCTCCCGGAACACCGAGACAACGGGTAGAGGGCTCAGATCGGGTGACAGGCCCCAAGATGGCCGCGGGCGCCTGTAATGTGGCTCGGTTTGTAGGCCCGGAGCGGTATTAAGTGGCCAGATTCAGGAAAGACCCCTCCAGGGGTATAGCAGAAGGGTCTAGGAGGCAGAGGAAATGCCACGGGGAATCACCAAGTAATATTAGGGCCGGCCTGGCAATGGATTCAGTTTGCCTGTGTGGAGCACAGCTTCCATACGTCCTCCTTGGTGTGCGTTCGGACACGCCCCTGAATGGCCCTGACTTATACCCAATTGAGCATCTCTGGAGAGACCTAAAAATGGCTGTCCACCAATGTTTACCATCCAACCTGACTGGACTGGAGAGGATCTGCAAGGAGTAATGGCAGAGGATTCCCAAATCCAGATGTGAAAAACTTGTTGCATTTTTCCCAAAAAGACTCATGGCTGTATTAGGTCAAAAGGGTGCTTCTACAAAATACTGAGCAAAGGGTCTGAATACTTTGGACCGTGTGATATTTCAGTTTTTCTTTTTTATTAAATCTGCAAAAATGTCAACAGTTCTGTGTTTTTCTGTCAATATGGGGTGCTGTGTGCACATTAATGAGGAAAAAAAAATGAACTTAAATGATTTTAGCAAATAGCTGCAATATAACAGAGTGAAAAATTTAAGGGGGTCTGAATACTTTCTGTCCCCACTGTATATGAGCAAAATTTCCTCTAGCAAGGATAAGATACAAATGCTGTGACATGGTGAGTGGTTTCCTGTTCTGTGCAAGACTTTGGTGATAATCAGATACGAAAACAATCAATGGATTTAAAGTAATATATTGAAGATTTTCCCTCAGGGGATGATGTTAGACTATCAAGGGATAGTCTTACTCCGTTCATTACATGCTGTTCCCGAACGGTTTTGAGAGTGGTTTTGCTTACTATCTGGATTTGCTCTGATATGTGTTTTCCCACCGTACACTGTGGGTTCGGTTCCTGAACATAGAATCCTGTCGATAATTGGATAAAAAGGGAGGAGTGTAGGTAGGGAGGATAAAGGAGGGAAAGAGTAGGAGGAAATAGAGATTCAGAAAAAGAGGGGAAAGAATAGAAGATTATATGGATGTTCTACTGGAGAGCCCTTTTAGCTAGAATCGGATCAGATTACAGTGTCAGACAGGGATATATGCATGTAGTCAGCCCACGGTCTCCAGGTGGCCTCAAACTTCTTGGCTGTATCTTGTAGAATACTGACCATCTTTTCCTGGGCCATGATCAATGAGATCTTTTGTTTTGCCAAGGTACTGGAGACCGTGGGCTGTTTCCACGCCTTTTGCCACTGTCAATTTAGCTCCTAATAGGATGAAGTGAACAAGTCTCTGTTTGTTTTTAGGAGTTTTTTTGGGTTGGGAAGTTTAGCAAAGCAATGTGAGGGGACTTGGGAATAGATAACCCTGGGGTTTGTCTAATCACTGTAAAGATTCTGTCCCAAAACCCTCTTATTTTTGGGCATTCCCACCATATATGTAGCATTGAGCCCGTGTGAGCGCATCCTCTGAAGCACAGCGGTGAGGTCTATGGGTATAATTTCGCTAGCCTAATGGGGACGAGATACCACCTTGTTAGGACATTTAGATCTGCCTCCATGAGAGATATGTTAAGAATGCCTCAATTTGACCATGATATTACACTGTGCTAGACATACAAGTCCCATTCTTGGTTGAGATCTTTTTCCCAGGCTAACATATAGCTTGTTTTAGAATGTGTTACTAACAGTAACTCTTATATAGCTGTGATTTCTCCTCTTTGCTCCATACTCTGGCAGCACCAATGTTCATACACTGTGATAACGGGTGGTAAGGGTTTGGATTTGCAAATAGGATTATCTGATGATATCTAAATCATTTGGTCGGTGGCATTTTAAGTGTCTTGATGCAGTGGTTTAGGTTGACCGGGCCTGTGGAATTAAAGAAGTGTCCAATTCTATACAACCCCTTGTCCAGCCACCACTGAAATGCCCTGATGTTCATGCCTGGGGGGAAATGGGGATTATGAAAGAGGTGTGCTTGCGGACGGATCGGAGAGACTAACTCGGGGTGAATTTTAAGCTTGTCCCATAGGGTAAGGGAGTGAGATATTGTTGGAGCTAGGATTGCAGGTCATTATTTGCTTGCATCCACATCAGGAAATCCAGTGTAAATAGTGGAACTGCTTCCCTTTCCATATGCACCCAATCAGGCTTTGCTAGTTGGGAGTAGATAGATGATATCTGGGCTAACTGGGAAGCCTGGTAGTACCAGAGGAGGTTTGGTACCCCAGCCCCCCTCTTTTGCAGGCTCTGAATAGGACCCCTTTAGCCAGACGGTGTCCTTTGGATCCCCAAATAAATGCGATAATTTTTGCCTGGAAGCGTCTTAAGTGAGTGGAGTTGATGGGTATGGGTAGGGACCGAAAAAGATACAGTATTCGCAGGAGTAAGGTAATTTTGATTGAATATACCCTTCCTATCCATGATAGGTGGAGTCTGGATCAGTTTCACATGTCCGATTCCAGTATTTAAAGATTGGTGTATAATTTGTAGCATAAATTTGATCTATCTTGGATGGTAGGTTCACCCTTAGGTAGGGAATAGTGGACTCCTTCCATGTGAAATTAAAGTGACTTTTTAGCCGTGAAGCTAGTGGATCTGGTATATGTATGTTGAGGATCTGTGATTTTGATAGATTGACTTTGAGGCCTGATATATTTCCACAGTCCACCAAAAGACGACAGACATTTGGAAGGGAAATAAGTGGAGATGTGAGGAAGAGGAGTAGGTCATCAGCAAAGAGCTGCAGTGTACCCCATGGATGTCCAGGTGACTTCTGACTGCAATAGCTAATGTTTCGATCGCTATAGCGAAGATCGGGGGGATAGTGGGCAACCTTGTCTCGTACCTTTACGAGTGGTTCTCAACTCCTGTCCTCAGGACCCCCTAACAGGCCAGATTTTAAGTATTCCTTTGGGAAGATGCAGACGAGAATACTGCAATCACTGTACAGCAAACAATATCACCTGTGATGTATTTCAGTTATCTTGAAAACCTGGCCTGTTAGTGGGTCCTGAGGACAGGAGTTGAGAACCACTGCTTTAGAGATAAGAAATGGTTCTGAGTAATATCCCTGGAGTCTTATTTAAACTTTAGGGGTCGAGTATAACGCTTTTAGGATGTTTGTGAAGCTCTGTCCGAATCCCCATCATTGTAAGATATTGAATAGATATGGCCAGGATACAGAGTCGAAGGCTTTGTGTAAATCTATAGATAATAAAAGTCCCTCCTGTGGTTGCCCACTATCCCAGCCCGATCTCAGCAGCGAAATAATATCTATTGCCGTCTGATCTGATCCGGTCCTTGTCCGGTACTTGGTCCTTATGTATATATAGACTTATAAATGAGGATACTCTGTCCGCCAATACCTTAGTTAGGGTCCAAACTTTGAATCACAGATACTCTCCCAGCTTTGCCGCTTGAGTGGTTTTCGGAAGACGCACACCGCGCCTTACCATCCTCAGGGTAATGTGAACGTTTCAACTGTACCCTGCTGGGAATACAACAGACTCTGGAGCAGGTCCACAGAGAATGCTGGAACCAGCATGTGGGCGCTCTGGTTTGGGCCTACAATAACACAGTGCACAGAGCTATGGGCCATACTCTGTTCTTCTTGATGTCCAGAAGCTATGATCAACTGCCTGTAGACCTCCTACTGAACTCCTCAGAATACTCAGAACGTCACTGTCCCATCATGCTCCGGGCGGTGACGCCATAAGGGGCGGGGTCACCGGATGACATCACCTGGTGACCATGCCCCATGTCTATATAAGTCATTGAGCACAGCGCACACGGCATTACAGCGGGAGAGAGCGTCATGGCAACCTGGCAGACTGCAGGAAAAGGGGGGAGGATGAGAGAGTGGATGAGAGGGCCTGGCTCACAGACTCTGCTCTAATTCATCCCAAAGCTGTTCTATCGGGTTGAGGTCAGGACTCTGAGCAGGCCAGTCAAATTCCTCCACCCCAAACTCACTCATCCATGTGTTTATGGACCTTGCTTTGTGCACTGATGCGCAGTCATGTTGGAACAGGAAGAGGCCGTTCCCAAACTGTTCCCACAAATTTGGGAGCATGAAATTGTTCAAAATGCTGATGCCTTAAGAGTTCCCTTCACTGGAACTATGGGGCCAAGCCCAACCCCTGAAAAACAACCAAAGACCATATTCCCCCATCCACCAAATGATTTGGACCATTGCAGGTCCATAAAGACATGGGTGAGCTACTTTGGGGTGGAGGAGCTTGACTGGCCTGCACAGAATCCTGAAAGAACATCTTTAGGATGAATTAGAGTGGAGACAGCGAGCCAGGCCTTCTCGTCCAACATCAGTGCCTGACTTCACAAGTACGCTTCTGGAAGAGTGGACAAAAATTCCCATAGGCACACTCCTAAACCTTATGGACAGCCTTCCCAGAAGAGATTAAGCTGTTATAGCTGCAAATTGTAGGCCAACTCAATATTGAACCCTACTGACTGAGACTGGGATGTCATTAAAGTTCATGTGCCCCAATACTTTTGCTAATATAGTGTATCTTTCTTCATAAATTTAGGACAAAATGTATTCTGCAGAATTTCTTTGATAAAAAAACTAACCAAAATCAGTGTGTATTATTTAGTCTGTCTGACAGTTAGAGTTTCCAAACTATGAGATTATATACAGTATACAGTGAAAATTGATCAATCCTAATGTACTGACAACCTAATTTCTTGAGGCCCACAAATGGCAGGACAATAGATAATACCCCCCAAATTACCCTTTTTCGGAAAGTAGACACCCTAAGGTATTTAGATTTGGGTCACTGTGAGTTTTTTGGAAAATAAAAATAAAAATGTTCTACTTTCTTTTTGTACATACTGTCACAAGAGCAGTACAGCATCATCATAAAACCTGGTATACACTGAGTTTTTTTTTTCAATGGGTTGAACAAAAAAAAAAACCGTCAGCTCCGGTCAGGGCCGCTGTATTAACCACTTCAACCCCGAAAGGATTTGTCCCCTTCCTGACCAGGCAATTTTTTGCGATACGGCACTGAATTTTAACTGACAATTGCACGGTCGTGCGATGATGAACCCAAACAAAATGTATGTCCTTTTTTTCCCCACAAATAGAGCTTTCTTTTGGTGGTATTTGATCACCTCTGCGGTTTTTATTTTTTGCGCTACAAACAAAACAAGAGCGACAATTTTGGAAAAACACAATATTTTGTACTTTTTGCTATTATAAATATCCCAAAAAAACAAAAACAAATTTCTTCATCAGTTTAGGTCGATATATATTCTTCTACATATTTTGGGTAAAAAAAAATTGCAATAAGCGTATATTGATTGGTTTGCACAAAAATTATAGCGTATACACAATAGGGGATAGATTTATGTCATTTTTATTTTTTTTACTAGTGATGGCGGCGATCTGCGATTTTTATCAGGACTGCGACATTGCAGCGGACAGATCGGACACTTTTGACACTATTTTGGGACCATTGACATTTATACAGCGATCAGAGCTAAAAATATCCACTGATTACTGTATAAATGTCACTGGAAGGGAAGGGGTTGACACTAGGTGGTGATTAAGGGGTTAACTGTGTTCCCTAGGTGTGTTCTAACTGTAGGGGGGATGGGACTGACTGGGGGAGGAGACTGATCGGTGTTCCTACTTAGTAGGAACACACGATCTGTCTCCTCTCCCCTGTGAGAACTGGGATGTGTGTGTTTACACACACACATCCCGCTTCTCGTTCTGTCACGAGCAATTGCGGGTGTCCTGCGGACATCGCTCCTGCAAGGCAGGTGCGCCAGCTATGACGTCTTAAAGTAGTGACGTACAGCTATGGTGATTTGCGCAGCCATACCACTTTGCCACAGTACAACTGCGGCGGCTGGTCGGCTGGTGGTTAATGTGGTTGTAAATCCCATTCATGAAATTTGAACTAAGCACATATATCTGTAGTGTTTACTTATCTCTGTCCAAAGTGTTGTTTCTCTCTGGTGCTCTCTTCCTCAGTTATAAGCATGAGTCACTTCTGACAAGTTGACCGACACATGAGATAACAGTAGCTGAAAATTTGTGTCAGGAAGAGAGCTTAGAGGTAGATAAGCAGAGAGCTTGTCTATTCAGGCCACAGCTATGCATGTTCCTTCGTTCCTCTGCCTATGTGGAGGGAGTGGAGGGGAGGGGGGGTCACTTTCCTCCAATCAGCTCTCACACAATTTAAGTCCAGTATCCTACCACCCCTATGTGCTGCTGAAAGAGGAAGAACACGATCTGCACTTTCCAAAGAGTGTAGAAAGAGGAAGACAGCAGATATACAACTAAAACTTACGTAGGAGGATCTGTTTAATCTCTGTGTATCATCTGAGGCTATTTGCTTCACTGGGTATATGTGAGGGTTTACAATCAATCTAATGATCCCACGTTAGTACAGTGAAAGAGTTGCCACCTTTTCTTCAAGTCAAACATGAAGACTTTAGCGGCACACAGCAATTTTTCTTTTATATAGTATAAACTATACATATATTTTGCTATTAACCACTTGACCACTGGGCACTTAAACCCCCTTCCTAACCAGACCAATTTTCAGCTTTCGGTGCTCTCACACTTTGAATGACAATTACTCAGTCATACAACACTTTACCCCTATGAAATTTTTGTCCTTTTTTTCACACAAATAGAGCCTTCTTTTGGTGGTATTTAATCACCGTTGGGTTTTTTATTTTTTGCGCTATAAAAGAAAAAAGACTGAAAATTTGGTAAAAAAATGAATTTTTCTTTGTTTCTGTTATAAAATTTAGCAAATTAGTAATTTTTCTTCGTAAATTTTGGCCAAAATTTATACTGCTACATATCTTTGGTAAAAATAAGTACAACTTGGTGTATATTATTTGGTCTTTGTGAATGTTAGAGAGTCCAAAAGCTATGGTGCCAATATCTGAAAATTGATCACACCTGAAGTACTGACGGCCTATCTAATTTCTTGAGACCCTAACATGCCAGAAAAGTACAAATACCTCCCAAATGACCCCTACTTGGAAAGAAGACATTCCAAGGTATTTAGAAAGATGCATGATGAGTTTTTTTGAAATTGTCATCTTTTCCCACAATTCTTTGCAAAATCAAGATTTTTTTTTTTTCTTTTTTTTTTTTCACAAAATTGTCATATTAGAAGGTTATTTCTCACACACCGCATATGCATACCACAAATTACACCCCAAAAAACATTCTGCTATTACTCCCGAGTACGGCAATACCACATGTGTGAGACTTTTACACAGCGTGGCCACATACAGAGGCCCAACATGCACGGAGCACCTCCAGGCGTTCTGGAGCACCCAGGCCAATTCTTATATTTCTCTCCTACATGTAAAAATAATTTATTTGCTAGAAAATTACATAGAACCCCAAAACATTATATATATATTTTTTTAAGCAAAGACCCTAGAGAATACAATGGCGGTTGTTGCAACTTTTTATCTCGCACGGTATTTGCGCAGCAATTTTTAGAACGCGTTTTTTTGGGAAAAAAAACAGTTTTGTGCTTTAAAAAAAAACAAAACAGTAAAGTTAGCCCAATGTTTTTGCATAATGTGAAAGATGAAGTTACGCCGAGTAAATAGATACCTAACATGTCACCCTTCAAAATTGCACACTCTCGTGGAATGGTGCCAAACGTCACTACTTAAAAGTCTCCATAGGTGACGCTTTAAAATTTTTTACCGGTTACATGTTTTGAGTTACAGAGGAGGTCTAGGGCCAAAATGATTGCTCTCGCTCTACCGATCGCAGCGATACCTCACATGTGTGGTTTGAACACCGTTTTCATATGTGGGCGGGACTTACGTATGTGTTCACTTCTGCATGCGAGCACACGGACATGGGCGCTTTAAAAATTTTATTTTTTTTTTATTGTTTATTTTACTTTATTTATTTTAGTTTGACACTTTTTCCCCCCCAAAAAAATTTTTGATCACTTTTATTTCTATTACAAGGAATGTAAACATCCCATGTAATAGGAATATGGCATGACAGGTCCTCTTTACAGTGAGATATGGGGTCAATAAGACCTCACATCTCACCTCTAGGCTGTGCCTGAAATAAAAAAAAAAAAAAAAAATGATCTTGGCTTCGATCGTAGCGGTGAGTCGGTAGAAGCACCGGAGGGTGGCGGGAAGGGGGGGGCGTCCCCTCTCGCCTCCCATAAGAACGATCAAGCAGTGGAACAGCCGCTATGATCATTCTTATGGTGTAGGGAATTGCCGGCTGAAAAAGCTGATATCTGAATGATGCCTGTAGCTGCAGGCATCATTCAGATATCCCCGCTCAAAGTCAAGGACGTCATATGACTGTGGGCGGGAACTGGTTAAAAATTGCGGAGTATTGCGGGGTATTGCAGAGTATTGCGGAGTAGTGCAGGGTATATTGCGGGGTATATTGCAGAGTATTGCGGGGTATATTGCAGAGTATTGCTGGGTATATTGCAGAGTAGTGCCGGGTATATTGCAGAGTATTGCGGAGTAGTGCAGGGTATATTGCAGAGTATTGCGAAGTAGTGCAGGGTATATTGCAGGGTATATTGCTGGGTATATTGCAGAGTAGTGCCGGGTATATTGCAGAGTAGTGCCGGGTATATTGCAGAGTAGTGCAGGGTATATTGCAGAGTATTGCTGTGTATATTGCAGAGTAGTGCAGGGTATATTGCTGGGTATATTGCAGAGTAGTACCGGGTATATTGCAGAGTAGTGCCGGGTATATTGCAGAGTATTGCCGGGTATATTGCAGAGTATTGCCGGGTATATTGCAGAGTATTGTGGGGTATTATGCAGAGTATTGCGGGGTATTATGCAGAGTATTGCGGGGTATTATGCAGAGTATTGCAGGGTATTATGCAGAGTATTGTAGGGTATTATGCAGAGTATTGCGGGGTATTATGCAGAGTATTGCGGGGTATTATGCAGAGTATTGTAGGGTATTATGCAGAGTATTGTAGGGTATTATGCAGAGTATTGCGGGGTATTATGCAGAGTATTGCGGGGTATTATGCAGAGTATTGCGGGGTATTATGCAGAGTATTGTAGGGTATTATGCAGAGTATTGTAGGGTATTATGCAGAGTATTATGCAAAGTATTGCAGGGTATTATGCAGGGATGGCTGAGCATGGAGGGATGGATGTGACTGCAATTGTCACTGAGCACCGCTGTGGGCACTACACATGCAGCCCACAGCGGTGCTGCCATCCGATCCCTCCCCCTCTCCCCTCGCACTGTACCGATCGGTACACAGAGGGGAGGGAGGAACCGGCGTCATGACATGACGCCGGTCTGTTGACATGTGATCGCTCCGTCATTTGACGGAGCGATCACATGGTAAACGGCCGCGATCAGCGGCCGTTTACCGTGATCCGTGATGCGCCGGGTCCTCCGGACCCGGCGGTCACGGAAGTTCTCGGGTGCGCGCCCCAGGGGGCGCGTGAGAGCAGTATTCTGGGAGGACGTCCATGGACGTCCACCCAGAACTAGCCGACCGCGCTGTTGCCGTCTTTCGGCTATGGCCCGGTCGGGAAGTGGTTAAATAACATTTCTAATCATATGAAATTAATAACAAGAGTCCCCCTTTACATCAGAGTCCACAGAGGTCCACTTTTACATCTGAACTCGCAGTGTTCCCTTTCACTGTAAGGGGGTACTCTGCAGACTCTGATGTAAGGAAGAACACTGGGGACTCTAACATAAGAGATGCTCTGGGAACCCTGATTTAAGGGGGACACTAAGAACTCTGATGTACAAAGAGGACTCTGATGTAAGGGGAAACACTGTGGCCTCCGGTGTGAACAGGAACTCTGATGTAAGGGGTGCTCTGAGAACCCAGATTTACCTTAGTGTACTTACTCAATGGCAGGAGAGAGAGGGGGGGAAACTTCAATCCCAGACAGGGATAGATGGGGAGCTCACTCACCCCTTGGCAGTCAGCACCTCTCATCCAGATGTATCTGAGGCTGCTGGACTTCAAATTTCTGGCCCCCATGTTCCTTTTCTGAGGCACAGCGCCAGGGATTGGAATGTGGGCAGACACAGAGGGGTAGGGGCAGGAGGAAGAGGTGCAGATCGAGCCCTCTCTCCTCTCCCATCTGTGTGTGTTTGGGGGGGTTGTTAGGTTGTTGCTGGCTTTGGGCAGTGTGAAAGAGAGTTTAACAGACACTCTCAGCTTAGACAACTGTAGCCAGCAACCCTGCTGGGAAGCCATAGTCCAGTCTTAATCATGTGTCCGGGTTTCAGGCAGTCTGAAACCCGGATGCTTGACTCCAAACCCGTCCGGGTTAATCCCGGACAGGTGGCAACCCTATACAGTGATCTACCCCCTGAGCTGTTGTGTTCTGACAGGGGGATGCCCCCCCCCCCCGCCAGAACACTCCAGTCAGCGTTCTCAGCCATTGGCTGAGAGCGTTGATCGGGAGTCGGTCGGCTACTGGTTTTCCAGCATGCTCATCTGACAGAAGCAGGCAAAACAGGTGGCTTCTGTCGGACCGCCTGCCTTACACACGGGCTGAATGTAGTAACAGTATGTAAAAAAAAAACAAAAAACAAAAAACTTTTTTTCCATTTTTTTTCCATAATTTTTTAATACTTTTTTTGTTACATACTCTGGACCAGAGAAGTACAGTGTTACCATAGTGACATTGTACTACTCTGGGGAGGTTATCAGTATTTTGAACACTTTGCTTATAACAGTGATCATCACTGTTTTCAAGTTCGGTGTGTGGGGATGGTGTGTTAAAAAAAAAAAAAACACAACTGCAAAACAATGGCATAATGTGCTAGTATGCATTGCATACTAGCACATTATGAAATACTTACCTTAGAACGACGCCCTTCCAGTGGTGCCTGGTCACCTTCCCCCGGCTTTTCTTCTGGGTTTGCGGGCTCTGGCGCTGTGAGTGTCTGAAACCTCAATGAGGTTACTCTCGCGCATGCACGCGGGAGCTCTCAGTTTCGTCAAGATCTGAAGGTCCGGCACGGTAGTCCGAAACTTGCCGAAAGATGCAGTGGCGACGTCAGTGGCTGCATACAGGGTGAATATCTCCTAAACAGTGCACGTTTAGGAGATATTCATTTTACTTACAGGTAAGCCTTATTATAGGCTTACCTATAGGTAAAATTAACAAAGCAGGCTTTACTACCTTTTTAACCACTTGCCGCCCGCCCTATTACCAAATGACAGCGGCAAAGTGGTTTGATATTCCTGACCGGACGTCATATGACGTGATCAGGAATATCGAGCCGCTGTGCACCCCCGGGGGCGCGCATCGCGGCGATCATTGTTGCGGGGTGTCAGGTAAAGAGTCTCTGACGGAGACTCTTTACCACGTGATCAGCCGTGTCCAATCACGGCTGATCACGATGTAAATAGAAAGAGCCGGTGATCGGCTTTTCCTCACTCGCGTCTGACAGTCACGAGTAGAGGAGAGCCGATCGGCTGCTCTCCTGACAGAGGGGGGTCTGTTCTGATTGTTTATCAGCACAGCCCCCCCTCGGATCCCGCCCAGGACCACCAGGGAAGCCGCCCAGGACCACCAGGGAAGCCGCCCAGGACCACTAGGGAAGCCATCCACACTGGACCACCAGGTATGCCCCTAGACCCCCAGGAAAATGCCACTATGTGCCCAGGCAGCTGCCAATCTGTGCCCAGGCAGCTGCCAATCTGTGCCCACTCCAATGCCTACCACTGCCAGTGCCACCAGGGATGCCCATCAGTGCCTCATATCAGTGCCGCGTATCAGTGCCCATCAGTGCCACGTATCAGTGCCCAGCAGTGCCGCCTATCAGTGCCCATCAGTGCCCAGCAGTGTTGCCTATCAGCGCCGCCTATCAGTGCCACCCTATCAGTGCACAGCAGTGCCCAGCAGTGACGCCTTTCAGTGCCCATCAGTGTCGCCTATCAGTGCCCATCAGTGCCAACCAGTGCCACCCAGTGCCACCCATAAGTGCCCATCAGTGCCGCCTATCAATGTCCATCAGTGCTGCATATCAGTGCAACCCATCAATGCCGCCTACCAGTGCCCATCAGTGCCGCATATCAGTGCCCATCGTCAGTGCCCGCTCATTGGTGCCACCTCATCGGTGCCGCCGTATCAGTGCCTGTCAGTGCCGCCTTATCAGTTTGGGTACAGTGTAGCATGATCGCGCAATTGTCATTCAAATTGCGACAGCGCTGAAAGCTGAAAATTGGTCTGGGCAGGAAGGTGTCTAAGTGCCCTGTATTGAAGTGGTAAAACAAAATCAACCCTCTTGAAGGTACTGTGCCCAAAATAGAATAGTAAAAATCAATAAGTAGTATGGGACCCTCCTGCAGCCGCTGTTTGCTCCATAGATGCTGTCCAATCCTGGCTACATCAGCCACTCGCTTCACAGCTCAAGTGACACCTACACCTTTACAGAGATGAATGCACACAGCATACAGCTGCATGCATACAGATGGCATGCACATTTTTCCTTGTCAAAAGAAGTTTATTGAGTATACAATGTTATAAAGATACATAAAGTAAGTTTACAAGGATCTATAAAGTAAGCTCATTGTTTTACAGTAGGGTTTATATAGGTAAATATCATGAAATTTCAAATATTAAACATTGGGTTCACGTAAACCTAAATTAAAGATATATATCATTTCCTTAGTTACTTTTGTAGGTATTTAAATGATTTATACCTACTATACATATTGTTTACAAGTAGAGTGTATATAGGTCAAATAAATTCTGATAATGAGCTTTAATCGTAAGGTGGAGAAAAGGAAAGAGAAAGAAGAAAAAGGGTTGAACGGTAGAGGTATGGTCCACAAGGTTGTCCCGCTCGTCAGTTTATTATTCTTTTTAGTTCTCTTTGAAGCCTTAGAATGGGTGTCTCTGTAAGTCATTTAATCTGTTACCATGGCAACAGGACAGAGTCATTGAAGTTTGACAGGAACTGTTGTTTTATCCAAGGATGCCAAAGTTTTTCAAATTTTGGAATTTGATTTTGATCGATGGCTACCATCTTAGCATGGGACATTGTATTATTCATTCTGTGAATTGTTTCTGCTAGTACCAATGTAGGAGATTTCCATGCCTTGGCCACTGTTTGTTTTGCAGCCGTTATTAGTTGGATCATAAGTTTGAATTGAGAGAGTGTTAACCATTCCGGTTTTAGATTAAGTAAAGTTAAATATGGATCTGGTTGTATTATTTTTTTAAATATTTTAGATGCAATCACGAAGACTTCTTTCCAGAAGGTTTGGATTACTGGGCACGTCCACCATATGTGTAAATATGTGCCTATTTCTGGGCATCCTCGAAAACAAAGAGCTGAGGTATTAGGTGAATATTTTGCCACTCTAGCGGGTACAAGGTACCAGCGAGTTAGGACTTTATAATTTGTCTCCAGTGCTAAGATGTTGGGTGAAGATGACTTAGATGTGAGCCATATGTTAGACCAGTCCGTGTCTTCTAAAGTTCGTCCCAGGTCCTCCTCCCACCTCTGAACGTAAGAGGGTCTATTAAGATTTGGTACTCCATATAATTGATTATAAAGTGATGAAATTGTACCTTTAGCAAATGGATCTTTTGTACAGATTGATTCAAAAATGGATAATTGGGATAATGGTGTATCCCCCTTTAGGAATGGTGTATAGAAATTTTTGATTTGGAGATATCTAAATATCTCAGAGTTTGGTAGATCATATTTTTCTCTAAGCGATGGGAATGAAAGGAATGATTTAGATGCTATGAAGTCATTTAGTGTCTGAATGCCTGATGTTGTCCAAGCTTTAAAAGAATTTGGGTAGATCCATGCCGGATAAAAGGCCGGATTTCTGATAAAAGAAAGGAGAGGATTGTGTGGAGATTGTAACTGATATTTGGTTTTTAGTTTATCCCAGAGAGATAAGAAGTGTTTAGTTATGGGATTGTGAATTTTAAAGCGGTCTTTAGGATCAAGCCATAATAAATTTGATATTAATAGAGGGTCATTTTCTGAAGCCTCTATAAATACCCATAATGGGATTTCCTGTTTTGCATGGTATTTGGACAGACTGGCCAAATGTGCCGCTCTGTAGTAGTTAGTAAAATTAGGGTATCCCAGCCCTCCTTTATTTTTGGGAAGATGTAGTGTGTGTATAGGTATACGTGGTTTAGAAGAGCCCCATATAAACGAAGTTGCTCTTTTTTGTACTATTCTCAAAAAATAGGAAGGAATTGGAATAGGGAGGACTCTGAATAGATAAAGCAATTTGGGTAGAATAGTCATTTTGATTGCATTAATCTTCCCCATCCAGGATAAAGGAAGTTGCGACCATTGTTTTATTAGATTTGTGATCTGTCTTAATACAGGAGGATAATTGGTTGAGAATAAGTCAGAATGAGAGGCTGTTAAATGAATTCCAAGATATGGGATTGATTTTTCTGCCCATGTGAATGGGAGTGCAGCCCTATTCCATGTTTGTGAGTGAAATATTAAGTGCTAGGCATTTCTTAGGATTAATCATAAGGCCGGATAGGGCTGCAAATCCATCAAGAGCTGGTATTAAGTTAGGACCAGAGACCTGTGGTGATGATAGAAAAAGTAATATATCGTCTGCAAATATACATAATTTGTGTGTAATACCTCCTACTTCAATGCCAGTTATAGTTTGGGTTGTTCTGATATATTGGGCCATGGGTTCGAGTATAAGGGCAAATAATAAGGGAGATAATGGGCAACCCTGTCGGGTACCTCTTTCGATATTAAAGGCTTCAGATTTGTATCCAGCATATTTTATATAGGCTTTGGGTTTATTATATAATGCTTTGATCCATGTTAAAAAGTGGGGTCCAAAACCCCATTTTTGTAATGAATATTGCATATATTGCCAGGATACTGTGTCAAATGCCCTCTTAATATCGAGAGATAGAAAACATAAAGGGATTTTCCGTTTTTTAGCAATATGTGCCAATAACACTGCCCTGCGTATATTATCGCCTGCCTGTCTATTTGGCATGAAGCCTACTTGATCTCTATGTATTAATTTTCCTATAATGCTATTGAGGCGTTTTGCTATTATTTTTGCTAATAATTTAATATCGAGGTTTAACAGAGAGATAGGCCGATAATTCACACAGGAAGTATCATCAGAAAGGGGTTTTGGGATCATACAAACAATTGCCATTAGTGTTTCTTGCCGAAAAGAATGTCCATCTAGAAGTTTGTTAAAAGTTTCAGTGAGAATGGGAGAGAGGATTTCTGAGAATGTTTTATAGTATAAAGCCGAGTAGCCGTCTGGGCCTGGTCTTTTGTTAAGTTTTAGGTCTTTTATGGCGTTAGCAACTTCATCTATAGTTATAGGCTCATCCAAACTGCTTTTTTGATTCTGAGATAACTCAGGTAAGGTTATTTTTGAGAAGAAGGATTCAGCCTCTGTAGGATTAAATTCATTGTTTGTCTTGTATAAAGTTGCGAGATGTGAGTGAAATTTATGGACTATTTTAACTGGATTACAAGTGTAAACATTTTTTGATAATTTCAAACGTATTGGTTTGAAAGATTTGTTAGTTGAATTTAATGCCCGAGCCAAATATGTACCTGGTTTGTTTGTATTCATGTAGAAATTGTGTTTGGAGCGTTTCAGGGATTTATCAACTGACTCAGTGAGAAATAGATCGTATTCCAATCTAGATTTTTCCAGATGAGATTTTGTACTCTGAGATGGATTATCTTGAAATGATATGTAGGCTGCATTAAAATTGAGTTCTAGTTTTTTTGCTAGATTTTTGCGTTCCCGTTTAAATAGTGCCATTTGTCTTTGTATTGTACCACGCAAGACAGGCTTATGAGCTTCCCACAGTGTTATTGGGGAGATGTCTGTTGTATTATTAATTGATATGTATTCCTTTAAAGCTTGTTCAATGGCCATCTGATGTAGTGGGTGTTTGAGCATTATGTCCGGTAAGTACCACGTTGGGTCATGCGCTTTTGGTATGGCTGAGGCTATAGTAGTGTATACTGCATTATGGTCAGACCACGGAATCGGAATTATATCTGATGCAATAATTTCTGGTATCATTCCTATTGTTAGAAAAATATGATCTATTCTGGTGAAGGTTTGATGAGGGTGCGAGAAATAAGTGAATTTCTTTTTCATTGGGTTACTTTCTCTCCATGAATCTACCAGATTGTATTTGGAAAGAAGTTGAGAAAAAGGTAATCTAGAGGTTATTTTGGATGGTGTAAAAGGTGATTTATCTAGAAATGGGAGGAGGACCTGGTTCGAATCCCCACACATTATCACTGTTCCTATTTTGTGTGTATTAATCACTTGTAATATATGTGAGAGGAATGGTGTAGGTTGTTTGTTAGGAGCGTAGTAGGAAATCACCGTGATTGCTGTATCCATTATATAACCCATGAGTATCAGGTATCTACCTTCTGGGTCTTTAATTTCTGATGATAAGGTGAATGGTGTGGATCGGTGAAATGCAATTAGAGTTCCCCTTTGCTTGGTACAGGCAGAAGCCGTGTAAATTTGTTGATAAAAAGGAGAAATATATTTTGGAGTAGAATCTTTGGTGAAGTGTGTTTCTTGGAGGCATACTATGTGAGCCTTTTTGTTATGGAAAGTACGGAAGGCTTTGGTCCTTTTTTGAGGGACATTTATTCCCTGAACATTCAGGGAAAGTATATTCAGTGGTGCCATGGCAATAGATCAAATAGTTTTGACTTACTTTTTGTTATGCAGAGCTGACTGCGCAGATCAACCTGTGTGGACTGAAGAGATGAATAGATAGAAAAGAAACCAGTGAATTCTGGAGTAAAGAGTAAACAAAAAACATATGAGATTAGATGATACATTGTATAAATTATTTTTTGCAAGTAATCACAATTTACCCGTGAAAGAGAATAAATATCTCTCTCAGGGGAATAAGTGCCTTCGTCACACTCCCACATAATATGGTTGGGAGAATGAGGAGGGCTAATGGGGGTACACGGATCTTCCGCTTACAGGAGAGAAGTGCTATGTCAAAAGACATCAAAATGATGTTTCATTAGTTGGAGTGCAGAATATAGTTTTTGTTGAAATTATTTATTCCAGGGTGGTTGTATATGGTTAGTCTTGCCCTAGGCCAAATTATTCAGTTAGAAAGGTACTGTTAATAACTTTGGTATTGATGAAGATAGTTTGAATTATTTTGGGATTTTAACCCTTTTAGAGTAAACAATGACATATTTTATTCATATGTAACTGTTTAGATATGTTAACTCATAAAATTGAGGTTGTATTGCTTCAGATTAGAATAAACAAAAACATAATTCTAGGAACTAGTTAGGTAATAATATATTTGTTTTAAGAAAAGAAAGAAAAAAAAAAAAAAAAAAAAAAAAAGCTTCCATTACTTCTGGATTATTGAACATATTTGTCCTAAAAAGTAATAAATCTATTGTATTACCTGATAATATATAACTGAACAAGAATTTCCTTATTTCACTTATATATTCTAAGGCTATATGAATCAGAAGTAATAAGAAATATAACTGGAATGTAACATTATCCCACACAGTGTGTGACTATCAGAATGCAGTTACATTCAGTTATAAATACAGGTTTTTTATAGAGAACCATCTCTTAGTATAATAAATGAAGAGATATCAGGAATTAGGATGTCAGTCCATTGAATCTTCTTGGTCCATGGATGATGTGGCATAATGCATGCACATTTTTAATCGCCACCAAGTGAGTGCGTTGTTTACTTCTTCATTCTTAATTATATTATTTTAACAGTCTACATTTAGATGGAGGCGCTGTCTCTCTTTATTTATTTATATGTATATTAGGTACTCAGGACCTGTAAAAAAAAAGGGGAGATGCCACTATCTACATCTACTTGTTTTCTTTTTTTTTTTTTTTTTTAAACTTGACCCTCTCTGTCATTTGCTAATATAACAGTAGTGCCGTATTTCCTTTATATTATCTGTACACAGTGAAGGGCTTTCATTTATAGCCATTCATTGTGTAGCATTGTGATCTCTGGGATTGGCCACAGTGTATTGGCCATAGTACAGACAAGGCCAATCACAGCGCATTGTACCATGTGATAGCTGTGGCCAATCACGGCTATCCCAGTAATACATAATGGCTGTGAATGGATGTCATTCATAAAAAAAGATTGCTTATAACAGTGATAGTAGAAACTATGAGTAGTGTGGGACTTTAAATGTACGTTCTAGGGTATATTAGACACAGACAGTGAAGATCTGTAAAAATTTAAAAATTTTATTGAATTAAAAGACTAATTTTAAAAACATATACACAAGTTGAGCAGCCATATAGCTATGTATCTTGGCCTTGGCATCCGGTTAATTAGCCAACGCTTGGGAAAACCCACTTCATCAGGGCCTCAGATCCTCTAAAATGTACTGTAATAATATACAAAACAAATATATATAAGACATTTGCTCATAAGATAACATAGTGTCATAGGATATTTCATATAGAACTTTTACATTTTTTTTACAGAGTATTATATCCACCATGAGAAAAGAGGAAGGATGGATCAAAGCTTGCACAATATAATCAATGAGTTCATATCCCTCATAACTCTGTAATGCATTGCTTAATATGGATCAGCCGTACATCAACTGCATATAATTACCTGCAAAGAGAGTATATGCAGTGCAGTGGTATTGGATAGCCTGCCAGGCCCATGGGGAACAGTACCAAGTCCTCCAAAGCTGACCCAAAGGAGTTGCCAAATAATGAAAATCGAAAATATTGGAATAGCGAATTTGAATAAGAATATCATACTACAGTGCCTTGAAAAAGTATTCATACCCCTTGAAATTTTACACATTTTGTCATGATACAACCAAAAACGTAAATGTATTTTATTGGGATGTTGTGTGATAGACCAACACAAAGTGGCACCTAATTGTGAAGTGGAAGGAAAATTGTCATTTTTTTTTTACAAATAAACATCTGAAAAGTGTGGCATTCATTTGTATATAGTTCCCTTTGCTCTGTTACCCCTAAATACAGCTGTTCTGAAGCCCTCGGAGGTTTGTTAGAGAACTTTATGAACAAACAGCATCATGAAGGCCAAGGAACACACGACAGGTCAAGGATAAAGTTGTGGAGAAGTTTAAAGCAGGGTTAGGTTATAAAAAATATACCAAGCTTAGAACATTTCTTGGAGCACTGTTCAATCCATCATCAGAAAATGGAAAGAGTATGGCACAACTGTAAACCTACCAAGACATGGCCATCAACCTAAACTGACAGGCCGGGCAAGGAGAGCATTAAACAGAGAAGCAGCCAAGAGGCTCATGGTAACTCTGGAGGAGCTGCAGAGATCCACAGCTCAGGTGGGAGAATCTGTCCACAGGCCAACTATTAGTCGTGCACTCCACAAATCTGACCTTTATGAAAGAGTGGCAAGAAGAAAGTCATTATTGAAAGAAAGCTATAAGAAGTCCAGTTTGCAGTTTGCGAGAAGCCATATGGGGGACACAGCAAACATGTGGAAACATGTGGAAGAAGGTGCTCTGGTCAGATGAGACCAAACTTGAACTTTTTGGCCTAAAAGCAAAACTAAAACTTCATATCACCCTGAACACACCATCATGTTGTGGGGATGCTTTTCTTCAGCAGGGACAGGAAAGCTGGTCAGAGTTGATGGGAAGATGGATGGAGCCAAATACAGGGCAATCTTAGAAGAAAACCTGTAATGCCCTGTACACACGGTCGGATTTTCCGACGGAAAATGTGTGATAGGACCACACGATTTCCAATCGTGTGCCACGCATGCTCAGAATAAATTAAGAGACAAAAGCTATTGGCTACTGCCCTGTTTATAGTCCCGACGTACGTGTTTTACGTCACTGCGTTTAGAGCGATCAGATTTTCCGACAACTTTGTGTGACCGTGTGTATGCAAGACAAGTTTGAGCCAACATCCGTCGGAAAAAATCCATGGATTTTATTGTCGGAATGTCCGATCAATGTCCGACTGTGTGTACAGGGCATTAGAGTCCACAAAAGACTTGAGACTCTGGCGGAGGTTCACCTTCCAGCAGGACAATGACCCTAAACATACAGCCAGAGCTACAATGAAATGGTTTAGTTCAAAGCATGTCCATGTGTTAGAATGGCCCAGTCAAAGTCCAGACCTAAATCCAATTAAGAATCTGTGGCAAGATTTGAAAATGGCTGTTCACAGATGCTCTCCATCCAATCTGACAGAGCTTGAGCTATTTTGCAAAGAAGAATGTCACTCTCTAGATGTGCAAAGCTGGTAGAGACTTGCAGCTGTAATTGCAGCAAAAGGTGGTTCTACAAAGTATTGACTCAGGGGAGCTGAATACAAATGCATTCCACACTTTTCACATAATTATTTGTAAAAAAATTTGAAAACCATTTATCATTTTCTTTTCACTTTACAATTTTGTGCCACTATGTGTTGGTCTATGACATAAAATCCCAATAAAATACATTTACGTTTTTGGTTGTAACATGACAAAATGTGGAAAATTTCAGGGAGTATGAATACTTTTTCAAGGCACTGTATGATAATAATACGGGAAGGGGAGGGGGGGGAGACATGGTATGGGGAACATGGGGGGTGGGGGGGGGAGAGAGAATGAAGAAGAGGAAGGGAAGAAAAGGGGGGAGGGAGAAAGACACAGGGGAGGGAAAAGGCAGGGGGAAATGGACAGGGAGGGGGGAGGGCAGTTGTGGGAAGGGATAGGAGAAGGGGGGAAAGGAAAGGACCAGAAAAAGGGAAGAGACAGGACAGGAGAGGAAAGAAAAGGGCAAGAGAAAGGGGGGGGGGGGACAAGAGAAGGGGGTGGGAGGGAAAATAAGGAGAACAGGGATGAAGAGAGAGGAGATGTGGGGGGAGGTAATGTAAGAAAGTGAAATCCCTATTGTGTTCTTACCACAACTTGGAAAAATTCATATGGTCCATAGCAGAGAGGGAAAGTTCAGAACCAAGGCGAGCAATACAACTCGCCTTGATTCTGAACTTTCCCTCTCTGCTATGAAGCATATTATTTTTTCCAAGTTTTCCCTCCTGCCCCCTCCCAACCTTCTCTTGCCCTTTTCTTTCCCCTCCTGCCCTATCCCTCTTCTCCTATCCCTTCCCCTTTCTCCCTCCCCCCACCCCCACAATTCCCCCTCCCTTTTCCCTCCCCCTTCTCTTTCCCCACTCCTCCCTCATTCCTCCCTATCCCCCTTTCTCCCCCCCTTGCCTCCCCCCCTTTCTCCTGCCCTTTTCTTTACTCTTCTGTCCCTTCCCTTTTTCTCGTTCTTTTCTTTCCCCACTTCTCCTATCTCTTCCCCCTTCTTCACCCCCACAACTCCTCACCCCTGTCCCCCTGCCCAATTTGTACCCTCCCTCCCTCCCCCCTCCCCCATTCACCATACCATGTCTTTCCCTTTCCTGCGTTATTCTCACATAGTATGATATTCTTATTAGAATTTGCTATTCCAGTATTTAGATTTTCATTATTTGGCAAACCTTTTGGGTCAGCTTTGGAAGTACAGTTCCCCACAGGCCTGGCAGGCTATCCAATACTGGCACTGCATATACTCCCTTTGCAGGTAATTATATGTACTTGACGTACTGCTGATCCATATTAAGCAATGGATCACAGAGCCTTGCTGGATATGAACTCATTGTGCAAGCTTTGATCCAACCTTCCTCTTTTCTCATGGTGGATATAATACTCTGTTACACTGTATGTTGAATTAAAAAGTTGTATATGAAATATCCTATGACATCATGTTATCTAATGAGCAAATGTCTTATATATGTTTGTTTTGTATATTTTTACAGTATTTTTTAGAGGATCTGAGGCCCTGATGAAGCGGGTTTTCCCATGAAACGAGTTGAATAATCAATTGCATCCCAAAGCCAAGATAGATATCTATATGGCTGCTCAACTCATTAATATATGTTATATGTTATTATAGCTTAACGATATGTTAATAATGTTTTTAAAATTTGTCTTTTAATCTAGGCGATATCCAATTAAATTGTTATATTTTTACATATCTTCGCTGTCTGTGTCTAATATATCCTAGAACAAGCATTTAAAGTCCTATACTACTCATTGGTTTCTACTATCACTGTTATAAGCATTCTTTTTTATGAATGACATCCATTCACAGCCATTATTATTGCCACAGCTATCACATGGTACAATACGCTGTGATTGGCCGTCTGTACCATGTGATCACTGTGGCCAATCCCAGAGATCACAATGCTACACAAAGCTACACAAATTCTACATAGTGAAAGCCATTCACTGTGTACAGATAATAAAAAGGAAACACTGCACTACTGTTATCTTAGCAAATGACAGAGAGGGTCAAGGTTTTTTTTAAAAAAAAAACATGTAGATGCAAATGGTGGCATCTCTCCTTTTTTTACAGGTCCTGAGTACCTAATATACATATAAACAAAGAGAGAGGGTGCCTTCATCTAAATGTAGACTATTAAAATAATATAATTAAAGCAGAGTTTGACCCAAAAGAAGTGGAAGTTCTGCTTTAAGAACTCCTCACCCCCTTACATGCCACAAATGGCATGTCATTTTTTTTTTTGGGGGGGGGTACCTAGTTTTGACAGGTACCCAGCTCCCACTCGGGCCACCTAGGTGACTCAAGTGGAAATTTTCCTCTCCACCTCCCTCCCTGCAATCTTCTGGGACATGTCACACTGAGGAGGCGCAGCGCGACTCGCGTATGCACAGTGCACACTCGGCTGCATACGCTGTCACAGTCCGGTGCCCGCACTTGTGATGCCGGCGCCGTGGAGAGGCGAGGGAGAGAACAGAGGGTTCAGGCGGCCACATCACTGGATCGTGGGACAGGTAAGTGTGTGTTTATTAAAAGTCAACAGCTACACTTTTTGTAGCTGCTGACTTTAAATAAATACGAAAACGATTGGAACCACGCTTTAAGTATGAAGAGGTAAACAATGCACTCACTTGGTGGAGACTAAAAATGTGCATGTTATCTGTATGCATGCAGCTGTATGCTGTGTGCATGCATCTTTGTAGAGATGTAGGTGTCACTCGAGCTGTGAAGCGAGTTGCTGATGTAGGCAGGATTGGTGTAGACAGCGTCTATGGAGCAGACAGCGGCTGCGGGAGAGTCAGAGCTGCAGAGATGGTAGCTGTCAGGCTGCGTGGCAGCTTCTGGGTCCTGTGTTCTTCACTGTGTAGATGGATGGATTGCAAGGCTGCTGTGTTGCTTGGAGCTGGAACGCAAGCTACCCTGCAGCGACGCCCAGGTCATGTCATATACAGGTCGGCTAGGCTCGGCTCTCCACAAAGGATGACATCAGCGCGTCAGGGGGCTGTGGTTAGCGTTTCAGGGCTGCAAACCATTTGTCAAACCAAGTAAGAAGTGAAGCTGTGGCTGCAGATTATTTAAAGGAGCCGTGGGTGGGACTATACATGTGCTTATACTCCTGGTGCAGGGATCTCCAAACTACGGTGCCCCAGCTGTTGCGGAACTACACATCCCATGAGGCATTGTAAAACTCACAGACATGACTAGGCATGATGAGAAATGTAGTTCCGGAACAACTGGAGGGCCATAGTTTGGAGACCCCTGCTAACAGCTCATGTTCTGTGTAAACCAATACGCAGGCAAACCAGGACATATGCTGTAAGATAGCTGGATTCTCACTTAGGGTAGCTGGATTTTCTTTTACAAAGGTTTTTATTAGCAAATAGCATAGGCATAAAAAAACAACTGTGTAAGGTGAAAAGTCTGCGCTTCCCTGGATTTTAACCACTTAAGGACCAAGCCTCTTTCTGAGATTTGTTGTTTACAAGTTAAAAAACAGTTTTCTTTGCTAGAAAATTACTTAGAACCCCCCAACATTATATATTTTCTTTTTCTAACACCCTAGAGAATAAAATGTCGTGGAAATACTTTCTGTCACACCGTATTTGCGCAGCGGTCTTACAAGAGCACTTTTTTGGGAAAAAATACACTTTTTGAATTAAAAAATAAGACAACAGTAAAGTTAGCCCAATTTTTTTTTATATTGTGAAAGATAATGTTACGTCGAATAAAATGATAAACAACATGTCACGCTTCAAAATTGCGCCCACTCGTGGAATGGTGATAAACTTTTACCCCTAAAAATCTCCCTAGGCGACGTTTAAAAAATTCTACAGGTTGCATATTTTGAGTTAGAGGATGTCTAGGGCTAGAATTATTGCTCTCGCTCTACCAATCACGGCGATACCTCACATGTGTGGTTTAAACACTGTTTTGTTTTTTTTTCCAAAAAAAAATTTTATTGTATGTTTTAAACAGCATACAGAGTAGAAATGTAAAAACAAAGTGTGAAAATATCATTTGATAATCAACATGTCATGTGGCTGTACAGTTACATACAAAGGTAAGATTCGTTGAGGAGAACAGATCATGTTGCATGAAGATACCTGCAGAAGTACACATATTAAACAGTATACACATAATAAGTCAGTTCCTTTAAGTTGGCTTGGGAGTTTACAGCAGTCTTATTGCTAGGGAATGAGACTGATTTTATTCTCCATGATAGTGAAGCGTCTATTTGAAAGTCTACTGAGACTAACAAAGTTTAGTACCAGATAACAGGAGCTGGTCTAAATCCAATCTTTTCGTGAGTCTCTGTGACTTCTATGATCAATGTTAGCAGTTCCCTTCCTCTTTCTGCTCAATTGCTATCTTATATTAAAGGTCCGGGGGGTAGAGGAGAAAGACATAAAGATAGAAGGAGGAGGATGAACAAAAGCACAGGAGGTAAAGAAAGAGAAGAGAAAAAAAAAAAAGGGAAAGGGGGTGGGGAAGGTGGAAGGTAGGTGGACGGTAGGGGGGGGTAACGTAGAGACAAGATACCAGACAGAGAGGGGGTGGGGAGTCCCACCAGCTACCCTCTCCGTCTACGTTCAGCACAGTATTATGGTAGACCAGAACTACCAAATACTCCAAGTATGCTACAGTAAGTAACACTGCCTTTAGACCAAGGGTCATTCACAGTGACAATGCCTCTAGACCAGGGATATGCAATTAGCGGACCTCCAGCTGTTGTAGAACTACAAGTCTCATGAGGCATAGCAAGTCTCTGACAGCCACAAGCATGACACCCAGAGGCAGAGGCATGATGGTACTTGTAGTTTTGCAACAGCTGGAGGTCCGCTAATTGCATATCCCTGCTCTAGACCAAGGGTCAGTCACCATTCTGTATCAACTCTTGATATAGTGATTTTTTAAAGATGCACCAAGTCTCCCAGATACCTAAAAAGCTAGATATTCTATACTGTGAAGTGTGAATCAGCTCCTCCATTGTCTCTATTCGGTTAATACAATGTACCCAATTAGGTTAGGGACATCCCATCTTTGTAAGTCTTGTAAGTTTTTTAGTTCAGATGAAAAGTTCTTTTCATAAAGAGTATCTAGCTTACTTGGAAGTTGAATACCGAGATAAGTAATGGCATCTGTTTTCCATTTAAAGGGAAAATTTGACTGGCACTGCTGTACTAGATTGTTTGGTAAGGAGATGTTCAGTGCAAACGATTTTGAGTAGTTGCTTTTTAGATTAGAAATGCGTTTAAATTGTTCGAGGACTGGCATGAGGTTTGGCAGGGACGTCGGTGGTGTCGATAGGAAAAGCAGGATGTCGTCCACAAAGGCCGCAATCTTGTATTCCTTATGGTGAACCTCGATACTCTTGATATTCAGGTTGGCCTGATGCAGCGTAAGAGGGGCTCTAAGGTAAGAATATAGAGTAAGGGTGAAAGAGGGCACCCTTGTCTGGTGCCGTTATGAATGGGGAAGGCGTCCGATAGGCGACCATTAACTTAGACTCTGGCTCTTGGATTCATATAGAGCGCTCCAATAAAGGTACGCATACAGCTCCCCAATCCCAGAGCGCTTAGGACCACATCCATATAGTCCCAGGCCACCCTATTGAACGCTTTCTCCGCATCCATTGCTAGGAAAAACCCTTCTCGCTGAGTAGAAGTAAGCCAGTGATGTAGATTTAGGGCCTTAATGGTATTGTCTCTGGCCTCCCTACCCAGGGCAAAGCCCACTTGATCCCTTCCTATCCAGGCAGGTACATAGTATGGTAGGCGGGTTGCCAGGATTTTTGAGAAAAGCTTTACATCTACATTTAGAAGTGAAATTGGCCGATAACTGGTCACATCAGTGGGGTCTTTGTTATCTTTAGGAATCACTGTGATATACGCCTCTAGTAAGGTATCTGAGTGGTAAGGAGTAGTGTGTTAAAGGCTTTGAGGAAGCGTGGGGCTAAGAGCTCTGTGTAGCACTTGTAGTATTGTGCCGTGAAGCCATCTGGACCCAGGGTTTTGCCTGGCTTTGTGGTCTTCAGGGCTGCTTCCCATTCCTCAGAGGACAAGGGCGCTTCCAATTTAGCACGGTTGCTGTCCAACAATGCTCGCTGACTAAAATTGCCTAGGAACTACTGTATCACGTTAGAGCGAGCCTTGTCCTCTGTAGGGCTACGGGTAGTTTCATTGAGATTATAAAGTTTGCTATAGAAGGGAAGAAATTGTTGTGCAATGTCTTTATCTTTGATGTGGGTTTTCCCTGCTTGGTCAATCACATGGTGAACTGTGGATGCAAGTGTGCGTTTTTGCATGCACCTAGCCAGTAGTTTCCCAGGTTTGTTGCCTTGTTCGTAAAATAATTTCTGTGACAGAATGTGACGTTTTCGCGCCCTTCTAAAGAGTTCTTCAACTAACAGCAATCGCGTGTCTGCTAACTCTTGTGCTACAGGAACAGCTCCGGTGCGTTTGTGTTGCACTTCTAGCCTGGTTATTTTTTTCAGAGAGAGCCAGTATCAGTGCTTGGTGTTCCTTTTTTTCCTAGCTGCAATAGCTAAAAGATGTTCCCTTATGACACATTTATGTGCCTCCCATTGAACCATGGGAATCACACCTGGTGTGTCGTTGTTGTAGGGCCTGTCTAATGTGTTCTGCATCTCCTGGGTCCGCCAAAATGGATGTATCCAGCCTCCACATCTTAGTGAACCCCTCTCTTTGCGGAAATCGTTGGGTCATTGTGATCGGGTGATGATCAGAGAGCACCATGTTTTCAATGGTAGCATCCGCAAGGTAGGACAGGTCGGTCTGATGTATGAAAATATAGTCCAGTCTCGAGTAGCGATGATACGGTGTCGAGTAAAATGTGTAGTCCCTTTCTCGTGGGTTGAGAGTGCGCCAGGTGTCATGCAATGTAAGGGAAGCTAGCTGAAGTTTCACTTGACGTAACGCAGAGTAGGAGAATGAGGAGGTGCCAGTAGAGGTGTCTAAGAGCGGGTCTAGGGCCATATTAAAGTCTCCTCCCAGTATCAAAAGGCCTGCTTGGAATGAGGCTAATTTCAAAAGAGGTTTTTTCAGGAAGGATACCCTATTCGAAATGGGACAGTAAATATTTGCTAATGTCACAGGTTTGTCTTTCCAAATGCCTTTCAAGAAGAGAAATCTACCCTCAGGGTCTATCAGTTGATTGGTAGGATGAAATATCAGCGACTTGGCCAGTAGGATGGATACTCCCTTAGTTTTAGAATCGGCACAGGTCGCATGGTACACCTCCAGAAAACGTCTATCTGCTAAACGAGGGACGGATCCCTCCTTACAAAGGGTTTCTTGTAAAAAGATAACTTGTGCACTATGTTGGTGAGCTTCCGCAAAAACACTGCTACGTTTTTCTGGGACATTGAGGCCTTTAACATTTAAAGAAAACACCTTTAGTGAGAGAGGAGCTGAAGAGTGCGCTGCAGAGGACATCGTTGAACAATGTAAAGTCGCTCAATTTATATCAGGCTTTTGCAGACAGAGAGGGCTCACACAGGGAGGGGAAGGGAAAAAAGGAGGGAGAGAGATGTGTGAAAGGGAGAGAGAGGAAAGAAGAAGGAGAAGAAGAGGAAGAAGAAGAAGAAAAAAAAAAGAAGGTGGGGGGGGTTACGGATTACAACCTAAGAGAAAGAGAAAAGCAGAATGTATATTCAGTAGGTGACTCCAGTACCAACCAGAGACCCCCACGTATGCTTGGTGAAAGCCCCTAAAACGGGTAGAAAGTTAAATCTACCAGGAGTGGGTATAGCCCTGCTTAGGGTCCACAGGGATATGGGGATAGGAATGGACTAGTCTGGATATGGTCAAAGGGGGAACCTGCCTCCTTGAGGTGGGAAAGAAGCCTAACACCAAGGTGGGTCCAGATGCTATCGCCACCCAGAGGCTTCTAAATTTTAGCATAATCAGTATGAGGCATACCTCTGTTATAGGACCTTAAGAGTGTCAGATACAGCCCATTTAAGGTCAGCCACTACAGACGTTATCGGAAGTTTCTCCCTCCACTCTTTCCCCCTCTTGCCACCTGACCCTGACCAGATAGTCGACATCAGACATTGGGTTTATATATCTCTATTGGCATATTAGTACTTGTTGTTGCGGATCTTGTGAAATATATAACACATATAACATGTAAACCATGTAAAACGTACAGAGAGCCATGCCCTCTGTGTATCAGATATATAAGGTATCTTAAGCATTTACAAGGTTTGAGGACTGGCATCCTTGATTTCCATGAGCTCAGCATCCCAACCAGATCCCAAACTTCAGATCCAGAGGATGCAGAGTCTGGGGTCACGTGACCCCATAAGCTATCATATATCAGTGCTATTAATGCCACTGGGAATGTCTGTCTCCTCTTCCACATTATATAAGAGCTTAAATTTGTCTAGTATAACTTTTAGTTCTAGGGACATCCCATAGCTTTGTAACCTTTTGGAGTTGGATTTCGGGGGTTCTAGACAAGAACTAGTAAGATATAGCTACGAGCCCCCGCTATCCAAGGATGGACACAGACAGCAGTGGAGTGACCCATATACAAAAACAACTTTTTAAATGTATAAAATATATAACCAGTAACAGTTAAAGTAAGAGAGGGCAAAACAACAGAGCCTCCCTATGTAACCCTAGCAATGACCAAGGAAATACCAGCATGTCGGTGGTTCACAAGAGCCACACATGCTCTCCTGCTAACAGGAGGGAGCAGTGAGTCTTGCATACCAGCAAATAGTATAAAGACCAAGTGACATTGCTGTAAGGAAAAGAAGAAGTTCTCCTAGCAGATGTTCAGTGGTTGGCAAGTTCCAGCGAAGGCCCAGTGAGGGAGCACCGCAGTTCCCATATCTCCCATTGTGTTCTTACTTAATGCTAACTCTTTTGGAGCATCAATAACATGTAGCTCACAGTCTATTGCAAGTTTACTTGCAACTCCCTGTGAGAGAGGGAACAAGTCCTGTATCTAGGAAACCTGCCTGTTCACTGTGTGCCCACGTGGTGCTAGGATAGCTTAACTGAGCTGGAAAACATAAGCTGTTTCACCCCCAGGCCTGGGGGTATTACCTGTTATCCGGTTCCAGTGAAGTTGCGAGTCACAGGGCTATCTAGCGGGTTCTGTGGAAAAAGCCAACATGCACTGGCCTCCATCTGGCAGAGGTTACTCGAGTGTTGGTCGCATATGGTGCCAACGTGGTCACCTAGAACAAAAGTTATGTCTCAGAACTTAGGGTAGAAACATAGGGATGGTGTAGGTCTTCTCACCCGTCACTCTGCTATGAAGTTAGCGGTAGGTTCTGCGTCGGACAGACGACGGGGATACTCGTGGGCTCTCATCTGTTTCCATATCACCCCAAATCCTCAATGGTGAAGCAGTTGAGATTCTGCGCCACCTCTGTTCTTGTCTTTGTGATCTTGGCGTGGCGTCTGGCTGTGTGGTTTTCCAAGGGTCTGGTTGCAAGAACGCACTGTACCAGTGCAGGACATCCACTACAGGGATACCCAGAGTATCACAGAAAGGCTGTAGGTCGGCTGGGGTTCTCAGGTGCACTGTGCGATTTCCTGCAGTGGCTTGTAAGCAGAAGGTGAACTTCCAGCGGTAGGGGATGCGTCTGTCATGTAATGTTTGCAGCAAGGGATGGAGATCTCTCCTATGTTGCAAAGTAATGGCCGACAAGTCCTGGAACAGCTGAATACATGCCCCTTCATGTTTCAGATGATTATGGTTGCGTGCAAGTCGCAGTATCTCTTCCTTTTAAGTAAAGCTCACTAGGCAGCACACTGCATCCCTAAGGGGGTCAGTGTCTCTTCTCCTCGGCCTTAGAGCCCTGTGACATCTTTCCATTTCTACAGGTGCATCTGGCGGCCTGCCCAGCAGGGTATTAAAGATGGCTCAGATAGTGGCTTGTAGCTGGGGCCCTTCCACTAATTCGGGTATGCCTCTGACACGTAAATTGCGCCTTCCATGTGTCTATGCATTTCCATCAGGTGCTGGGCATGGACACTGGTGACCTTTTGCACTTGCTGGATGGCTGCCCCATGTGTCATGGCTGCTGCTTCCACATGTTCCAGCCTAGAGGCTACTGCTCTGATATCAGTCTTGAGGTCAGATAGGGCTGCAAAAAGCCTGCTTTTAATGTCTGTGGCAACCTGTTGGAGGTCTGCCAGGCATAATAAGGGAGAGGGGTGTAAGTTCTGTGTACCTGCTGCAGCGGAGGCTCCAGGAGTGTCAGCGGTGGCAGTGGAGAAACTCTGTTCCGAGGCCTGGGATGTGGCCTGTGGGTCCGTGTGCTGGGTCTGGAACATCACTGGTATATTGCGGCTGAGCTGCATGGACGAGTCCTGCAGGGACCGGGTAGCTAACGAGCTCCTCCCAGTCATCCTTGCTGGTGTGTGTGAGGTTTGTTCCGCTTATGAGAGGCACTATAGAAGCTCTGGATGGCGGAGCTCTCAGATTATGCTGCCCTCTTCCTCCGGTGCTAGGCCATGCCCCCTTGAACACTGTTTTTATATGCGGGCGCTACTCTCGTATGCATTCGCTTTGCATGCAAGCTCGGCGAAATGGGGCGCGTTTAAAATTTTTTTTTTTTTTTACTTATTTATTTTACCTTTTATTTTTTATTTTTACACTGTTCTTTTAAAAAAAAATGTGTCACTTTTATTCCTATCTTGTAATATAAAAAAAGCAAGGCAGGGACTCTTAGGAGATCTGGGGCTTAAAAGACCTCAGATCTCATATTTACACTAAAATGCAATAAAAAAAAAAATGTTGTCATTTGAAAAAAAAAAATGGCCCTTTAAGAGCTATGGGCGGAAGTGACGTTTTGACGTCGCTTCTGCCCTGCAATGATATGGAGACGGGTGGGGCCATCTTCCCCTCACTCATCTCCATGTCAAGCCAGGGGAAGGATCCGATCGTCTCTGCTGCTACCAAAGGCTCCGGTAAGCAGCGGAGGGCACCGGAGCGAGGCAGGAGGGGTGACCCTCTCCCGCCACCGAAAGAAAAGTGATCTTGCGGCGAATCTGCCACAAAGACCACTTTTATCTGAAACTGGACTGGGGTTATGGCAGCTAGCTGCTGCCATAACAATGATATTCCTCTTCAAAGTACCGACATAAAACTACGGTGGGCAGTCCGTAAGTGGTTAAGAAAGAAGATGAATATATAAAAATAGTGAAGAAAAATATAAAGATAATTGTAGATGACAAAATCAAATGTGACTGTGTGCTAGCTGCTGCAACTCAAATAGCCTGAATATTCAGCTCATAAATTTGTGGATAAAGTAAAATTGCGCAACCAAACACAACAATATATCTGAAAAAACAAACACAAATCAAATAGTGTGTGCATTCAAGTCCATGTGGTGCTCCAACAAATAAACTGCGACGTTGAACACTCAGGATGGAGCTTGAAACTTCTGTTTGGTAAATATGATAAGAGAGGCCACTTACCGGATAAGGTGGATCTCAGATTATAGAGATCACACTCGCTCATCAAAAGATCATTCAGCCATTGAACACTCCTCCTGGGACTCCTCCACAGCCGGTATCCCTTCTGATACAGCGGGCTCCTATATTCATATGATATTCCTTACAGATGCGATGGCAACTCCTTCTTAATAGTCTCTAGCATTGGGATATATCACAGGATAAAACGAAGAAGAGGTTTCATGGTGCAGTACTCCCAAGATTTATTAAAAGCTTCACAGGCATTGACATCCAAAAACAATCAAATTTTCAAACGGCCGCGGAGGCAAGGTCTAGGCGTCACACCCCACGCTCTAAATACACATACTTCAGGAGAGACACCGGAAATGACTTTACAGTCTAATCACGTTTGGTGTCATCTATACCGATGGAGCCAATATGTATTTTGTATATTAAAAACCATGGTAAACTTTCACATGCATTTGATACATATACTATTTGAAATCTCAGGCAAAACAAGGACCATTTTAGGGCGAAAAGGATATCATCCTGTGACTTTGGATAAAGAATTACAAACAGTGTCACTCTTAGATAGAGAAAGCTTATTGGTCCCCAGAAAGAGGGCAGAGAGAAACCAGAATACATTTGAATTGTCCTTTCTTACAAGATTTTCATCACAATATTGGTGGGTGAACAAAGT
The DNA here is from genome assembly GCF_042186555.1 of Aquarana catesbeiana. Lineage (NCBI taxonomy): Eukaryota > Metazoa > Chordata > Amphibia > Anura > Ranidae > Aquarana > Aquarana catesbeiana. The sequence continues at coordinate 120,688,812 of NC_133335.1, read as the reverse complement.
GATCAAAAAGCATTGGCCGGTTTTAAAAAGTGACAAAATTCTAGAACCCAAACTTCTGGAGAAACCCAATGTCATATATAGGAAAAGCCAAACCTTGAAAGATACATTGGCCCCCAGTGTTATCAACCCCTCTCAGAAAGTTAGCATGTTTGGGAACCTGAAAGTTTTTTTTCCGTGTAAAAGATGTACTGTATGCAAAACTTCCAAAACTATTAAGACTTCCTCCTTTTCTTCACAAGTCACTTCAAAGGTATATAACATCACCGACTTTATCACATGCGGAACTGTAGGGGTCATTTATCTCCTTAGGTGTCCGTGTGGCCTTCAATATGTGGGGAGGACCACAAGGGCACTTAATGTAAGAATACGGGAACATCTAGCCAATATATGGAGGGGGTTTATTGAACTTCGCCTTTATCATAAGAGGGACCCTTCCCTCCTTCAGGTTATTGCTATAGAGAGATATACCCCTCATTGGAGGGGAAATAACCTCAAAAGACACATTTCACGCCAAGAAACAAGATGGATTTTTGATGTTGAATGGGATATCAATTGCTATATAGATAACCGGTAGCCCCCCTCTCTCCTCTCCCCCTTCCACCTCCTAGGAAAATTTCTGGGGCGGGACAGACTATCGTTTTTGTATATGTAACTGAAGGGTTAATCTGCTGGTCATAGGGTATCAGAGATATGGCCCCTTTTTTTCTGGCATGGTCAAAAACAATTTTTATACTGTGTATGAGATATGGTAGGTCTGTTACACAATATAAAGTTAACATTGTATTTGTTTCTGCCTAGTGGCTGGGATAGTTTGAACAATTTGTAGATGGCTGTGGTTAAGAGTGTAGACACTTGGAGTACGAAGGGGGGATGGCTTGCTCCTTTCCTAATGCCGCGTACACACAAGCGGAATGTCCAACAGAAAAAGTCAGATGGGAGCTTTTCATCGCATATTCCGATCGTGTGTATGCCTCATCAGACTTTTACCGTCGAAAATTCTGATGGACCTAGAAAGAGAACATGTTCTAAATATTTCCGACGGAACTAATTCCTATGTATGCTGTTCCGACATACCAAAAACGGCGCATGCTCTGAAGCAAGTACGGAAGCTATTGGCTACTGGCTATTGAACTTCCTTTTTCTAGTCCCGTCGTATGTGTTGTACGTCACCGTGTTCTTGACGGTCGGACTTCCGTGTGATCGTGTGTACGCAAGACAGTTTCAGCCGAATTCCGTCGGAACTCAATTGGAAAAACCTTTAGAGTTTATTCCGACGGGAAAACCGGTTGTGTGTACAGGGCATAAGAGCTTCCTTCAATTCGTTTATCGGTATATATGTGCATAGGTGCATGTATATAAAAATTTTCCTTTTAAATAGGTATTTTCATTTTCATTTTCATCAGCATATTTCATGAGGTATTGTTAGTAATAACAATGGTGATTTATGAATACTAAATATGTTTCATATGAACTGATGTTTAAATATACCTTTTTTTAATTTTTATAATATAAAATTGTTTTGTGCATAATGATGATAAATAATTGCATTAGCAATATGTTATAGTATATGTATCAAATGCAAGTGAAAGTTTACCATGTTTTTTAATATACAAAATACATTTTGACTCCATCGGTATAGATGACACCAGACTGTAAAGACATTTCTGGTGTCTCCCCTGCAGTATGTGTATTTAGAGCGTGGTGTGTGACGCCTAGGCCTAGTCTCCGTTCCCAGTCGATGCCATGTACGGGGAAACGCATCGGGTGGAGCACCAGTTCTTGACGTCACCACGCATCAGCTGGCTGGCTTGAGCCGTGGCTGTTTGAAAATTGTTTCATTGTTTTTGGATGTCAGTGCCTGTGAAGCTTTTAATAAATCTTTTCAACGGGAGTACTGCACCATGAAGCCTCTTCTTCTTTTTATCCTGTGATATATCCCAAGGATGGAGACTATTAAGGAGTTGCATCGCATCTGTAAGGAATATCATATAAATATAGGAGCCCGCTGTATCAGAAAGATTATCGGCTGTGGAGGAGTCCCAGGAGGAGTGTTCACTAGCTGAATGATATTTTGCTGAGCGAGTTTAATCTCTATAATCTGAGATCCACCTTATCCGGTAAGCGGACTCTCTTATCATATTTACTGAACAGAAGTTTCAAGCACCATCCTGAGTGTTCAACGTCGCGGTTTATTTGTTGGAGCACCGCATGGACTTGAATTCACACACTTTTTGATTTGTGTTTGTTTTTTCAGATATATTGTTTCTGCACAATTTTACTTTATCCACACATATAAAACCAACTGACAAGTATTAGAAACCAATGCGTGTGGCATAACTTGTGGTTCAATTCCAAAATACAATAGAGTGAAAGGCAATTACGGTAAGTACATTTTTACAATGGGTAAACTGAACCACTGTATCAAAGTAGTGTTCCAGCATTTCTCAAAAAGGAAAGCATAATGATCAGTAGAAACAATAACAAAAAGACAGAAGCGTTAGAGAAATCCAAGCCTCAAAACCATAAAGTGAGACACCAGGGCCAGCCCTACCATGGGTCCTGGTGGGTCCATGGGACCCAGGCGGCAGTTTGAGCAGGGGCAGCCAAGCCACCACCTCTATATATCCCGCTGCTGCCGGAAATGCAGTGTGAGTGTGACAAGTATGCTATTGCGACCCACCACCCAGTAATGGCATAGCTGAGCTCAGTGTCAGGCCGCCGGCAGGAACAGGTAGCGCAGCATCCAGCATTGTACAGTCACTGCAGGCACAGTATGGTCTCTCTACCCCCTCTCCTACTAATGTGTACGCCGAGCAGGATGAGTTACAAGTGACAAGCGGCATTGGTTTTGGAGCGGGTGAGCATGGCTTGTGGGGTGGAGGCGGAGAAGCGGAGCTAGAGCGTAGCATGGATTAGGAGTAGAGTGGAGCAGGTTTCCTGTCTGGAAGGCCAGGCCACCCAGAGCGCATCACAGCATAGGAGAACGGGCTACAGCACAAGTACCCGCCCCGATGCAGTCTGTATGGATTAGAAGGCCGAAGCTGTAGGTGATGTGTTTGGAGTGGGAGCGGCAGCACTCACATCCCCGGAACGTGGATTGGAGTGAGCTGACTGGCAAGTAGGTCCTTCTCCCCAATGCAATGGCTGCCTGTGGATTGTCTAATGAGGCGGCCGCAGCACTTATAGGCAGCACTGGTGGGCACTGATGACGGTGCACTGATGGACACTGATGATATTGCACTGATGGGCACTGATAGGCTGCACTGATGGACACTAATGGGCTGCACTGATGAGGTAGCACTGATGGGCACTGATAAGCTGCACTTATGAGGGGGCACTGATAGGCTGCACTGGTAGGCACTGATGAAGTAGCACTGATAAGCTGCACTGGTGGGCACTGATAAGCTGCACTGATGGGCCCTGATAGGTTGCACTGGTTGACACTGATAGGCTGCACTGGTGGGCACTGGTAAGGCAGCACTAATGGGCACTAATGAGGTAGCACTAATGGGCTGCACTAGTGGGCACTGATGAGGTGGCACTGATGGGCTGCACTGGTGGGCACTGATGAGGCAGCACTAATGGACACTGATAGGCTGCAGTGGTGGGCACTGATGAGGTGGCACTGATGAACATTAGGCTGCATTGGTGGACACTGATAAGGCAGCACTGGTTAGGTAGCACTGATAGGCTGCACTGATGTGGCACTGATGAGCTGCTCTGGTGGGCACTGATGAGGCAGCATTAATGGACACTGATAGGCTGCAGTGTTGGGCACTGATGAGGTGGCACTGATGAACATTAACCGCTTGCCGACCGCCTAACGCAGATATACGTCTGCAGAATGGCACGGGCAGGCAAAATCACGTACCTGGTACGTGATTGCCTTCCCGCGGGCGGGGGGTCCGATCGTCCCCCCCACCCCGGTGCCCGAGGCGGTCGGCTTTGGTCTGGGAGCGTTCAGAGATGAGGGGGAGGCCATCCATTTGTGGCCCCCCCCTCGCGATCGCTCCCAGCCAATGAGAATTGTCCCCTGCCTGTGTGTAGTACACACAGGCAGGGGATGTGATGTCATCTCTCCTCGGCTGGGCAGTTTCCGTTCCGGCGCCGAGGAGAGAAGACATCTGAGTGAGTGCACAACACACACACATCACAGTAGAACATGCCAGGCACACTTTACACCCCCGATCCCCCCCGATTGCCCCCCCCCCCCCCCCCACTGACACCCAGCAGTCTTTTTTTTTTTTTTCTGATTACTGCATGGTGTCAGTTTGTGACAGTTAGAAGTGGTAGGGCAGTTAGTATTAGCCCCCTTTAGGTCTAGGTTACCCCCCTAACCCCCCTAATAAAGTTTTAACCCCTTGATCACCCCCCGTCACCAGTGTCGCTAAGCGATCATTTTTCTGATCGCTGTATTAGTGTCACTGGTGACGCTAGTTAGGGAGGTAAATATTTAGGTTCACCGTCAGCGTTTTATAGTGTCAGGGACCCCCATATACTACCTAATAAATGTTTTAACCCCTTGATTGCCCCCTAGTTAACCCTTTCACCACTGATCACCGTATAACCGTTACGGTTGACGCTGGTTAGTTCGTTTATTTTTTATAGTGTCAGGGCACCCGCCGTTTATTACCGAATAAAGGTTTAGCCCCCTGATCGCCCGACGGTGATATGTGTCGCCCCAGATTAGCGCCAGTACCGCTAACACCCACGCACGCACCGTACACCTCCCTTAGTGGTATAGTATCTGATCGGATCAATATCTGATCCGATCAGATCTATACTAGCGTCCCCAGCAGTTTAGGGTTCCCAAAAACGCAGTGTTAGTGGGATCAGCCCAGATACCTGCTAGCACCTGCGTTTTGCCCATCCGCCCGGCCCAGCCCAGCCCACCCAAGTGCAGTATCGATTGATCACTGTCACTTACAAAACACTAAACGCATGACTGCAGCGTTCGCAGAGTCAGGCCTGATCCCTGCGATCGCTAACAGTTTTTTTGGTAGCGTTTTGGTGAACTGGCAAGCACCAGCCCCAGGCAGTGTCAGGTTGACTGCTGAGCTCTGATGAAGAAGGGACGTGCCCTTCGAAACGCGTTAGCTGGTAGTGATGCCTATATATTCCTCTAAGACCTTTGGAAGGCTTCGCTCATCATTATAACCACTTGCTGCTAGTTGATGCTCGAGTTTTACGGCACCTGATTTTACTACTGCTTGTGAGTAATTTCTTTTATCATTTTATTCAATAAATGTTTTACAAAAGATAATGCACATGGCTGGTGCGCCCCTCTCTCTTTTTATTTCTTCAGCGTCAGGTTAGTGCCAGTAGCGCTAACACCCACACACGCACCGTACACCTCCCTTAGTGGTATAGTATCTGAACGGATCAATATCTGATCCGATCAGATCTATACTGGCGTCCCCAGCAGTTTAGGGTTCCCAAAAATGCAGTATTATCGGGATCAGCCCAGATACCTGCTAGCACCTGCGTTTTGCCCCTCCGCCCAGCCAAGCCCAGCCCACCCAAGTGCAGTATCGATCGATCACTGAAACTTACAAAATACTAAACGCATAACTGCAGCGTTCGCAGAGTCAGGCCTGATCCCTGCAATCGCTAACAGTTTTTTTGGTACCGTTTTGGTCAACTGGCAAGCATCAGCGGCCTAGTACACCCCGGTCATAGTCAAACCAGCACTGCAGTAACACTTGGTGACGTGGCAAGTCCCATAAGTGCAGTTCAAGCTGATGAGGTGGCAAGCACAAGTAGTGTCCCGCTGCCACCAAAAAGACAAACACAGGCCCGTCGTGCCCATAATGTCCTTCCTGCTGCATTCGCCAATCCTAATTGGAAACCCACCGCTTCTGCAGCACCCGTACTTCCCCCATTCACATCCCCAACCAAATGCAGTCGGCTGCATGAGAGGCATTTTCTTTATGTCCTCCCGAGTACCCCTATCCAACGAACCCCCCCAAAAAAGATGTTGTGTCTGCAGCAAGCGCGGATATAGGCGTGACACCCGCTATTATTGTCCCTCCTGTCCTGACAGTCCTGGTCTTTGCATTGGTGAATGTTTTGAACGCTACCATACACTAGTTGAGTATTAGCGTAGGGTACAGCATTCCACAGACTAGGCGCACTTCCACAGGGTCTCCCAAGATGCCATCGCATTTTGAGAGACCCGAACCTGGAACCGGTTACAATTATAAAAGTTACAGTTACAAAAAAAAGTGTAAAAAACAAAAATATATAAAAAAAAAAAAATAGTTGTTTTATTGTTCTCTCTCTCTATTCTCTCTATTGTTCTGCTCTTTTTTACTGTATTCTATTCTGCAATGTTTTATTGTTATTATGTTTTATCATGTTTGCTTTTCAGGTATGCAATTTTTTATACTTTACCGTTTACTGTGCTTTATTGTTAGCCATTTTTTTGTCTTCAGGTACGCCATTCACGACTTTGAGTGGTTATACCAGAATGATGCCTGCAGGTTTAGGTATCATCTTGGTATCATTCTTTTCAGCCAGCGGTCGGCTTTCATGTAAAAGCAATCCTAGCGGCTAATTAGCCTCTAGACTGCTTTTACAAGCAGTGGGAGGAAATGCCCCCACCGTCTTCCGTGTTTTTCTCTGGCTCTCCTGTCTCAACAGGGAACCTGAGAATGCAGCCGGTGATTCAGCCAGCTGACCATAGAGCTGATCAGAGACCAGAGTGGCTCCAAACATCTCTATGGCCTAAGAAACCGGAAGCTACGAGCATTTTATAAAATGAGGGACAGGTTTCCGCGCTCACGGACCTGAAGGCTTGCAGCCTCCCCTTGCACTTACCCCCGAAGGAGTGAGTTAAATAATAAAGGAAAGTTCATTAGGGGTAGATGGCGCTACCTTACCAGGGTACCTTGATTTATAATATAATGAACCTCAAAGGGAAAAAATCAGAAAAACTAAATACAACCACTTTAACACTCATTAGATAGTGGATCTAGGTGTCCAGCATTACCTGAATGGACTGTACTAACAAGTCAGTCTCATACCTACATGCAGGTGTACACCGTGTGGCTAATCATCATGGATTAATTAAGTGACAACTTATAAAAATCAATATATGACAATCCAAGAAATAAATAAAAATAAAGTCAAATAACATAAAGCACCACGGTTTAAAACCGATGTTGATCCCCAATTGTGTCCAAATGTGCTTTAAAGCATAAAGTGAATTAAATAGTCCCAACATAAGGCATATAGTACAGAACTGCACATTAAATAATATAAACTAGTGAAAAATTAGTGAAAAAATTAGTGAAAAAATTGGTGAGAAAGATATATATTAAAATATAAAAAATTAGTGTATCAAAGTCCAGTATCAGAAAGTAAAAACGTCTGTGGTAGGTGACTTTCTAGGTGACTGTGGTAGGTGACTTTTTTGCACCAAGTTGTCACTAAATGATATATTGCTCAAACATGCCATGGGAATATGTGAAATTACACCCTAAAATACATTCTGTTGCTTCTCCTGAGTAAGGTGATACCACATGTGTGGGACTTTTTGGGAGCCTAGCCGCGCACGGGACCCCGAAAACCAAGCACCGCCTTCAGGCTTTCTAAGGGCGTAAATTTTTGATTTCACTCTTCACTGCCTATCACAGTTTCGGAGGCCATGGAATGCCCAGGTGGCAAAACCCCTCCCCCAAATGACCCCATTTTGGAAAGTAGACACCCCAAGCTATTTGCTGAGAGGTATAGTGAGTATTTTGCAGACCTCACTTTTTGTCACAAAGTTTTGAAATTTCATTTTCAAAAACAAATGAGAGCTGCAAAATACTCACCATGTCTCTCAGCAAATAGCTTGGGGTGTCTACTTTCGAAAATGGGGTCATTTGGGGGGGGTTTGTGCCACCTGGGCATTCCATGGCCTCCGAAACTGTGATAGGCAGTGAAGAGTGAAATCAAAAATTTACACCCTTATGCCCCGTACACACGGTCGGATTTTCCGATGGAAAATGTCCGATCGGAACGTGTTGTCGGAAATTCCGACCGTGTGTGGGCTCCATCGGACATTTTCCATCGGATTTTCCGACACACAAAGTTGGAGAGCAGGAGATAAAATTTTCCGACAACAAAATATGTTGTCGGAAATTCCGATCGTGTGTACACAAATCCGACGGACAAAGTGCCACGCATGCTCAGAATAAATAAAGAGATGAAAGCTATTAACCACTGCCCCGTTTATAGTCCCGACGTACGTGTTTTACGTCACCGCGTTTATAGAAGGATCGGATTTTCCGACAACTTTGTGTGACCGTGTGTATGCAAGACAAGTTTGAGCCAACATCCGTCGGAAAAAATCCTAGGATTTTGTTGTCGGAATGTCCGAACAAAGTCCGACCGTGTGTACAGGGCAATAGAAATCCTGAAGGCGGTGATTGGTTTTCGGGGCCCCGTACGCGGCTAGGCTCCTAAAAAGTCCCACACATGTGGTATCCCCATACTCAGGAGAAGCAGCTAAATGTATTTTGGGGTGCAATTCCACATATGCCCATTGCCTGTGTGAGCAATATATCATTTAGTGACAACTTTGTGCAAAAAAAAAAAAAAAAAATTTGTCACATTCCCGCAACTTGTGTCAAAATATAAAATATTCCATGGACTCAACATGCCTCAAAGCAAATAGCTTGGGGTGTCTACTTTCCAAAATGGGGTCATTTGGGGGGGGGTTATGCCATCTGGGCATTTTATGGCCTTCAAAACTGTGATAGGTAGTGAGGAGTAAAATCAAAAATTTACGCCCTTAGAAATCCTGAAGGCAGTGACTGGTTTTCGGGGCCCCGTACGCGGCTAGGCTCCCAAAAAGTCCCACACATGTGGTATCCCCATACTCAGTAGAAGCAGCTAAATGTATTTTGGGGTGCAATTCCACATATGCCCATGGCCTGTGTGAGCAATATATCATTTAGTGACAACTTTTTGTAATTTTTTTTTTTTTGTCATTAGTCAATCACTTGGGACAAAAAAAATTAATATTCAATGGGCTCAACATGCCTCTCAGCAATTTCCTTGGGGTGTCTACTTTCCAAAATGGGGTCATTTGTGGGGGTTTTGTACTGCCCTGCCATTTTAGCACCTCAAGAAACGACATAGGCAGTCATAAATTAAAGGCTGTGTAAATTCCAGAAAATGTACCCTAGTTTGTAGGCGCTATAACTTTTGCGCAAACCAATAAATATACACTTATTGACATTTTTTTTACCAAAGACATGTGGCCGAATACATTTTGGCCTAAATGTATGACTAAAATTGAGTTTATTGGATTTTTTTAGAACAAAAAGTAGAAAATATCATTTTTTTTCAAAATTTTCGGTCTTTTTCCGACGGCAGAGGTGATCAAATACCATCAAAAGAAAGCTCTATTTTTGGGAAGAAAAGGACGCAAATTTCGTTTGGGTACAGCATTGCATGACCGCGCAATTAGCAGTTAAAGCGACGCAGTGCCAAATTGTAAAAAGTGCTCTGGTCAGGAAGGGGGTAAATCCTTCCGGGGCTGAAGTAGTTAATGGGCACTGATAGGCTGCACAAATGGGCACTGAGGAGGTGGCACTGATGGACCTTGATAGGCTGCATTGGTGGGTACTGATGGACACTAGCCTGTCCATGTACTACCCTAGCCTGTCCATGCACTATCCTAGCCTGTCCATGTACTACCCTAGCCTGGTTATATATTGCCCTAGTGTGTCTATATACTACTCTAGCCTGTCCATAAACTTCCCTAGCTTGCCCCTGTACTGCCCTAGACCATCCCTATACAGCCCTATTCCAGTGGCATATCATCCATGGGTGAGATGTGGTCACTGCACACAGGCCCTGAGGGGTGGGGGGCCCACTGTGCTGACACACACTGCACCCATGGATGCCCTAAGGTGCCAAGATGGTGGAGTGGTAACATAATGGTATGTCATAGAATTTTGCATATAGATAAGGAGCTGTTGCATGTAAATCTTACTTCCTGATACATTTAATATTAGTTTTAATTATTGTGATATAAAATAATGGATGTTGGGGCCTTTTGGCGGGTGTGACTTTTTTTTTGTGGGGGGGGAGGCAGCATTTAGTTCTTGGACCCAGACAGCACAATGTCTTGGGCCAGCTCTGCTAAGTCAGGAGGTTGTCAGTCAGTTGAGGTGTAGAAAAGGATACGGTGTCAGCAACGTTTGGTCAAATCGTGCAGGGTGAGCGTAGGATATCCAGGGTTGCCAAACTCGCAGAAACTGGTTGTGGGAATCATAGTATAGTTGATCATTTCTCATTGATCATAAAGTTGCTTGCGTTCTACTCGTAAAAAGGATTATATAGGTTTGAAAAAGGAGGGCTTCGCAGGGATTTCTCTTAACACCTGAGTGAAGTAATGTTTGTAAAAGTTAAATATAAAAGTATCAAAGGGCTTGGACTTTATAGGCATGATAACTACAGCTGTATAGTTAAAAACTAAAATTTATTCGATATACAAAATTTTGTTTAAAAACAAGGAGGTAGAAAAAGAGAACAAGTACAGAAATCAGTTCATAAAAATACATTAACAGTTATACACTTCATACATAGTTCAATATAGTATACACAAATCATATAGGAATAGGATACCAATCATTCCACCATAAGATTACTTTGTTGTCAAGAAGGAACTATGTAGTAGGTAGAAATGGGTGTCTAGAACTCGCTCAACATGTTACACGCCATAGCGCTTCTTCAGGAGCATGAAACAGATTTACAAGATCATAGTAGTAGAATGGACAAGAACAGATAGGAAGGGCAGGAAAGGGAGCTCCCAGCTCTACATCTCAGTCCCCCCCCTCCCCCAAAGCACCCACCCCCCCATGTTGAGGGCATGTGGCCTGGTACGGTTCAGGAGGGGGGGCGCTCACTCGTCCCCACCCCCTTTCCTGACGGGCCGGGCTGCGTGCTCGGATAGGGGTCTGGTATGGATTTTGGGGGGGACCACATGCAGTTTTTTAGGCGTAGGGGGTTCCCCTTAAAATCCATTCCAGACCTAAGGGCCTGGTATGCCCCGCGACGTCAATCTTGCCGATAAAAGCGGCGAGATTGACTTCCTTTTCAAGTCCCGTCGTACCCAAATCACGGTCAAAATGAACGGACTTGTTCATGTGTGGGCAAGTCCCTTCATTTGGAAAGTCCGCCGTAACTCCATCGGGAACTAGGTCCGCTGGAAAGTCCGGTCGTGTGTAGGCAAGTCCGTCCGTAGTCCGGTCATGTGTAGGCAAGTCCGTTCGTAAAAAAAGGCCGTCGGAAGTCTGTCAAAAGTCCGTCGGAAAGTCCGTCGGACCAGTCCGGTCGGAAAGTCCGCCCGTGTGTACGCTGCATTAGCCATAATCTTCAAAATGAAAAGAAAGAAATGCTTGAAATATATCACTCTGGGTGTAACGCATCTGTATAAAATACTATATGAGTGTCACTTTTTTAATTATATTAGTGAAATAAATTAACTTTTTGATGATATTCTAATTTTATGAGATGTACCTGTAGTTATTTTGTGTTTTTTGGTTCTCCATGGTCGTTGCTTTTCTGGGGGGGTTATGGGGCCCATCCTGCAACTTTATACTTCTATCTGGCATAAGTGTGTAGGGAGTTTACAAGTGTTGTTCTGAATATGATTTAGGCTGGGCTGCTAGATTCTCCAATCTCACTGGAAGAAGAAGAAACCACCAGAGAGAGAAGAGGGAGAAGAAACACCGGAGGAAGAAGACACAATTTTTTAATAAAGCACTTGTCAAAAACCGTCTTGTGTTTTCTACCACTACACTTTTTTTTGGTAAATGGGTTGGGGTACAATGTACCCCATACTCATTCACATAGGGGGGGCCCCAGGATCTGGGCGTCCCCTTATTAAAAGGGGCTTCCAGATTCTGCAAAGCTTCCTGCCCACAGACCCCACAACCACCGCCCAGGGTTGTGGGGAAGAGGCCCTTGTCCCCATCAACATGGGGACAAGGTGCTTTGGGGTGGGGGGGCATGTGGCCTGGTATGGTTCAGGCGGGGGGGCGCTCGCTCACCCCCCACTCTTTTCCTGACCTGCCAGGCTACATGCTCGGATAAGAGTCTGGTATGGATTAGGGAAAGGGAGACCCCACACCGTTTTTTTGTTCATACTTTTTAATTGACGGCTTTTTTTTATTACAATCAGCTGTGAGTGGCTGACAGCTGATAAGTCATCGATTGTTAAGGATGTGGCGGCCGGCCCACTGCTTAGCAACCAGCTATTTGTCAAAGAACTGTTTTTTGACAAATCCCGGTCCACTCCTTATTAGCAACCAGCTCAATGCTTTAGATTACTGCATTAAATAATGCGGTAATTACTGCTAAATCGAAACAAATACCGCATTTGGTATTTAACGGTAAATTTTTTGTGAATTGAACTTTCACAACTGATTTACCGCATGCGGTATTTTACCACATTTTATTTTCCATTATTTAACTCTTCGTGAATCGACCCCTTTGCATCTTACGGCTCTGTTATGTTTGGATTATCTCGTTTCTGCAGGATCCCTGCTCCATGCATCTCCATTCTAATTTTCTCTGCGTTCTAGACACCCTCCGATAGGGCGGTTCCCTGCCTGAGTACTAGGGATGGGCCGAACGCCCCCCGGCTCGCACAAACCCTATTAAAGTCTATGGGACACAAACATGAAAAATCAAAAGTCCTAATTTTAAAGGCTCATATGCAAGTTATTTCCATAAATATTGTATAGGGACCTGGGTACTGCCCTAGGGGACATTTATCAATGCAAAAAAAAAAAGTTTTTAAAAAATTTTTTTTTTCAGGAGCAGTGATTTTAATGATGCTTAAAGTGAAACAATAAAAATGAAATATTACTTTAAATATCGTTCTGGGGGGGGGTCCCCTTAGTCTGCCTGTAGAGTGGCGTATATCTGTGCGATGTGTAGAACATGCCCCAGCAATAATGACATTTCTAAAGGAAAAAAATGTTATTTAAACTTGCTCATGGCTGTAATGTATTGCCGGCTCCCCGCAATATAGATGAAAAACCGGCTTGGGGTCCCCCCCAGTCCATACCAGGCCCTTCAGGTCTGGCATGGATTTTAAGGGGAACTCTTAAAAAATTGGCATAGGGTCCCCTCCAAAATTCATACCAGACCTATATCCGAGCATGCAGCCTGGCAGGTCAGGATGAGCGAGCTGCCGCCCCCATCCTGAACCATACCAGGCCACATGCCCTCAACATGGGGGTGGTGGGTGCTTTGGGGCAGGGGGGCTCTGCACTCCCCACCCCAAAGCACCATGTCCCCATGTTGATGGGGACAAGAGCCTCTTCCCGACAACCCTGGCCATTGGTTGTGGGGGCTTATCGGAATCTGGAAGCCCCCTTTAACAAGGGGGCCCCCCCAGATCCCACCCCTCCATGTGAATGGGTATCAGATACATTGTACCCGTACCCATTCACCAAAAAAAAATGTCAAAAAGAAAAAACACAAGAGACAGTTTTTGACAATTACTTAATTACCCACTTCAAAACAGGGCACTTATGCCCCCTTCCTGCCCAGACCAGTTGACAGCTTTCAGTGCTCTCACACTTTGAATGACAATTACTCAATCATGCTACACTGTACCCAAACAAAATTTTTATAATTTTTTTTCACACAAATGGTGCTTTCTTTTGGTAGCATTTAATCACCACTGAGTTTTTTATTTTTTGCGATATAAGTTTAAAAAAAAGCGAAAATTTTGAAAAAAAAACACTTTCTTGTTCATACATCACGGGACACAGAGACTTTGATAATTACTTAGTGGGTTAGATAGTCACCATCAGGTTATTGGACACTGGCAACCCTAATTACAAGGCGAGTTCCTCCCCTACATTAAAACACCTCCCATATGGAGAGTACCTCAGTTTTTTCGTCAGTGTCTAAGGTGGTTGGTTACGTTAAAGATGTGCAAAGAAGAAAGCTCTGCTTGATGGTCTCTGCGGGGGCCTAGGAGCTATACAACCGGATCCATACCTCGGGCCAAGAAATACGCCTAAGATGAATGGTATCCGGACATTGTGAAAGAAGAAAAGAGGTTTTGCCTGTAATGTCTCTCTTTGGATCTGTCTGTTCATCAGCAGTTCCTGCGGCGGGGATAAGGTAAGTGAAGATAAACCTAGGTATATACATATGGATTATCTTCTTTTGACTAGTTTGCATGTCTTACCTGGTTTCCGCCACTAGAGGGAGTAAGAGACATACCTGGTGTATACTTACATGCCATCCAGGATATGACATCCAGGATACACGCTCAGTGAAGCTAGTCTGAGAGGCCACTCACCTCCTCCGCTGCAGGCTCTGCCACATAATGTAAAAAAGGGGATCCCACGCTCCTTTCTCCCCCCTCGCCCCCCGCCCGCCGCCATGACAGACCTACGCGTGCGCCCAGGGAGAGCACTTTTACAGCGGTTTTCGGCGAGGAAGGGGGGGCATGGTTGTGATTTTGCCCAGGGAAATCAAGAATGTTTGCTTTTTCATTTTTGGAGCAGCTAGCTTCAGCAAAATGGCCACCAGCGCCGCCGCTAGATCGTTCCCCCTTGTGCTCAGTGGAGAGAGGAAGGGGGCTCGATCCATGCAGCCAATGAATCTGCTTCTCCTCTCACAATACTGAAGCCGGGGTTAGCTGCACGGATCGGCCCCTCCCCTCTCCACTGAACACATGGCGTTGGACGCTCATGCCATGTTCCTTCTGCTCTACTTATTGGGGGGGTCTTTACTGAGGGAGGGGGGTCTGTACTGAAGGAGGAACATAATTGGTGGAGGGGGGGTGACACCAATTTTTTTCCACACCAGGAGACACCAGCTGTAGTGACGCCACTGGCTCTTGTCTCTGCAGCAATTTAACTTTATTGTACAGGAGGGGGGTTAACTATATACAGGAGGAGGGGGGGTAACTATATATAGGAGGAGGAGGGGTTACGTAAATACAGGAGGGGGGTTAGCTATATACAGGAGGAGGGGGTTAACTATATACAGGAGGGGGTTAGCTATATACAGGAGGAGGGGGTTAGCTATATACAGGAGGAGGGGGGTTAACTATATACAGGAGGAGGGGGGTAACTATATATAGGAGGAGGAGGGGTTACGTAAATACAGGAGGGGGGTTAGCTATATACAGGAGGAGGGGGTTAACTATATACAGGAGGGGGTTAGCTATATACAGGAGGAGGGGGTTAGCTATATACAGGAGGAGGGGGGTTAACTATATACAGGAGGAGGGGGGTTAACTATATACAGGAGGAGGGGGGTTAGCTATATACAGGAGGGGAGTGGTTAACTATATACAGGAGGAGGAGGGTTACCTATATACAGGGGGGGTTAACTATATACAGTTGGGGGCTTAACTATATACAGGAGGGGGGAGGGTTAACTACAGGAGAGGGGTTAACTATATACAGGAGGGGGGGTTAAC
Source organism: Aquarana catesbeiana (assembly GCF_042186555.1). NCBI lineage: Eukaryota > Metazoa > Chordata > Amphibia > Anura > Ranidae > Aquarana > Aquarana catesbeiana. Next base: position 120,673,358 of record NC_133335.1, on the reverse strand, counting down.
TATTTACAGGAGGGGGTTAACTATTTACAGGAGGGGGGTTAACTATGTACAGGAGGGGTTACTATGTACAGGGGGGAACTATGTACAGGGGGGAACTATGTACAGGGGGATAATATGTACAGGGGGGGTAACTATGTACAGTGGGGGTAACTATGCACAGGGGGGTAACTATGTACAGGGGGGTAACTAGGGGGAGAGGGGAAACTATGTACAGGGGGAGGGGGTAACTATGTACAGGGGGGTAACTATGGCTCTGCCTGGGACACTGATTTAAGGACTGAGGCTGGGAACACTGGTGTAAAGACTGACTCTGCTGGGGGCACCTGATGCAAGGAGGGACTCTGCTGGGGGCACCTGTTGCAAGGAGGGACTCTGCTGGGGACACCTGATGCAAGGACGGACCCTGCTGGAGGCACCTGATGCAAGGACGGACTCTGCTGGGGGCACCTGATGCAAGGACGGACTCTGCTGGGGACACCTGATGCAAGGACAGACTCTGCTGGGGGCACCTGATGCAAGGAAGGACTCTGCTGGTGGCAGGCGACGTGGATTTCATTTTATATTACAATGTAATAATAGAAATAATGCACTTCAATCATCCTGACACCATAACAATCATGGTGCCAGAATGATTGAAGCGCTAACACCAGGTGCTTGGAGTATCTTTATCTGCTGATTGTTAAACTTTCTAGAATACACATATTTCTATTGTTATGTAGGATCTAGGGCTGCTGTCCCTTCATTCCTCTCTCCCCCTTTCCCTCTCCATCCCTCATTCATCTCAGACTCTAACCACACCCCCTTTGAACCATGCCCATTTAAGCCATGCCCACTATTTCATGTAAACCACGCCCATTTTTTGCCACGGCGCAATTCGTGCGCCGTAGTTGTCTTTTTTATTGCTATGCCATGCCTACAAACGCATGTCCCGCCCCCTAATTATTATACGGCTCCGCCTACAGCCAAAAAAGTGTCCCACAAATTTTGTTTGCAATGTTGGCAACTATGGCACAGGCGCAAAGCGGCTATTTTTAAAGCCCAGTACACCAGAGCTCCTGTAAGCAGTGGGACACAGAGCTGTGGGAAGTAAACATCTCAGTGGATTTGGAGCCAGGCATACCTAAGACACTTACTCTGCATCAGGTTGTGCAGACTGAGCGAATGTTTATATTGTAAGACTAGGCACAACAGTGATTGCATTTGTACTAGTACCTCTGCTTTGCAGCATAGGGCTATGTCTCCTCGTAAGAGGGCTTTAGGGCCGATCTTTCCTGGATCACCCTACAAAAGCGTAGACTCCTCCAGCCTCTACTAGCTTCTTTACAGGAAAACCACATAACCTACCGATGGGGCTTTACTTTCAGTCTAACAGCCCGCCATCAAGGAAAATCCGCAGTCTTATGCTTCCTGGAGGATCTAAATAACTTTTGCAACACTTTGGAGATCCCTGTTCCCCGTCTTCAAGACTGGGACTTGGTGGAAACACCAACGCCACCACCAGTGGTCTGGCAGAAGATACCTCCAACGAAATGCCCCAGGGACAGGGAATCTCCTCGAGGGTCTACTAAGCCTAGGAATGCATGACTGCCACATTGGGTTCCCCTGGCCCACCCATTAGATATATTTGCACCCCAGCCCTTTTTCTTTAGGCCCAAAGCCCGTTAACTCTTTTTATTGGAGACTTGACAGTAGTGGTTTCTCTGGTCACTAGTCCCCCTATAGGTTTACCTAACCAAAGTTCCCCTTTTATTTCCTATTTAATAGGAGGTTTTTTGAACACTGTTGTGTTTGATTACGTGGTTCTCTATGTCCCCCCGGGCCGGACCCTTTCTGGGGGTCCCGCTCGGGGAGACTTACCGGAACTTAATAGATCCCGGGCGATTTGCATTGCTTGGGATCTCTTTGCAATGTTTGCTTCTACTGGTTGTGTTTATAACTAATATCTTTTTTCTTTCTTCCTCTCTCCTCTTCATTTTTCTCCTCCCCACCCCTTCTCCTTCCCTGGCTCATCATCGGCTCCGGAGAGCTAACCGGATATGTCCTGTATATGGGTCCCCCTCTTCCTTGGATGTTTGGACACCCTCGCGGCTGGATAAGCTAAGTAACGCTGAGCTCACACACATTTCAATAAAGGAGACGCCTTCACATTTGCATCCAGATACTTCCCTCAGGCCTGCCAGGCGTTTAATCCCCGCAAAAGAGCCGGAGTGGCAATCCTATTTAAAAAAGGCTCCCCTTTCACATGCACTGAGTCTCTTATAGACCCGCATGGGCACTACATTATCCTAAGTGGCCAATGGCAAGAGCAGGGGGTCACTATCTGTGTACTGTATGCTCCTAATACCCGCCAAATACACTTTTTAACCAGAGTATTAGCGCGAATATTTAAATCCCCCAACGAATATTTGATCATTGGAGGAGACTTTAATTTATGCCATTCGGTGGGTATAGATCGCCATGTAATGAACTCTACAGAACCACGAACCCGAGTTGCATGGGATTCACAACTATTTCGCCAACTTACTAGGCGTTATGCTTTATTTGACATATGGCGGGCTCTACACCCGGGAGACAGACGATATACACTTTACTCCGCCCCTCACCGCATGCACTCTCATATAGACTACCTTTTTGTTAACAATGCCACCCTTCGTGCCACTATGGATACTCAGATCCTACCCATCTCTTGGTCCGACCACGCTCCTGTGACCATGTCCTTGGAGATGGGTACTTCTATATGTAAGCCATGTCACTGGCAATTAAATAACTTCCTTCTTTAACACACCCCATCTAAATTAGAACTCGAGACAACCTTACAGAACTATTTTCTTGAAAATGACACATCGGATGTCTCCCTTTCCACTCTTTGGGAGGCCCACAAGGCGGTCTTCAGGGGGCGGTGTATAGCACTATCCTCGGCCATGAAGAAAGAAGCGAGGGCATCCAAGCTTCAGGCGGAGAGAGATCCTAAAACCTTAGAACTCCAACTACAGACTTCGCCATCCCTACCCCTTCTTAAAAAAATTGTTTGCTTGCTTACCACACTTCCGTGAACTAGCATTAGGCCAGGTAGAGAAAGCTCTCCTTAGACTAAAACAAACGTATTACGACAAAGGCAATAAAGCCCACTCACTATTAGCACGTAAATTGTCAGAGAGATCTCATATGACCACCCCTCACCAAATAAAAAATAGAAGGGATACACTTCTCTCACACCCCCAGGAAATAGCTCACGCTTTTGGAGAATTCTATACGGCCCTATATAATGATCCTGAAATTCCGCATGACCCACTTTCCCCTGATTTAGCTGAACGTATGTGACAATATTTAATGGACAGTGGAATTCCTAAACTTTAGGCGTCAGACTTACTTTCCCTCAATGCCCCGATATCGGTAGAAGAACTGACAGCCACCGTTAAAAGCTTACCGTCCCGCAAGTCCCCTGGCCCCGATGGCCTCACTTATGAATACTATAAGACATTTCTTCCGACCCTCTTGCCCCATATGTGCAGGTTGTATAATGCCTTTCTTCAGCAAACCCCTATTCCCTCAGATATGCAGAGATCATTCCTCACGTTGATCCCCAAACCTGAAAAAGATCCTTCATTGTGTGCAAGTTATAGGCCAATCGCACTGCTAAACTCTGATCTAAAATTTTTTACTAAGCTCCTCTCGATGCGATTGAACCTAATACTTCCCTCCTTAATACATAAGGATCAGGTGGGCTTTGTACCCCTCCGTCGGGCAGGGGATAATAGGAGACGGTTTATTGATCTCATAGATGTGGCAAACGGGGATGGTTTGGAAACATTGGTACTAGGGCTGGATGCTGAAAAGGCCTTTGATCGCCTTGGATGGCCGTTCCTGTTTGCCACATTGAAATATATGGGGTTCCGAGGCCCTTTCTTGCAGGCCATACAACACTTATACACAAATCCCACCTCACAGGTTAAGACGCCCTTGGCTTTATCATCAGCTTTTTCGATCGCAAATGGAACCCGCCAGGAATGCCCTCTCTCGCCGTTATTATTTGCGCTATGTGTTGAGCCTCTGGCAGCGGCGGTTCATAAAAATCCAAACATACACGGGATTCCGGTACGGGGCAGGGATTTTAAACTAGCACTATTCGCAGACGACATTATACTTACCCTGACTCAGCCTAGGATGTGATTTACATGCTGAGCTAGATTTATACCGCTCCCTTTCTGGTTACAAAATAAATGCATCTAAATCAGAGGCCTTACCCGTTAATATCCCGCCAGTAGAGGTACAGCATTTACAGCAATGTTTCCCCTACCACTGGAAAACCACAGCCCTGAAATACTTAGGAGTGCAGATCACCCCGTCCTACACTACCCTATATAGAGCTAACTTTCCTCCCCTCTATAGATCCATAAGGGATTTGCTACAAAAGTGGAAGGCCCACCATATATCCCTTCTGGGGATGGTGGCCTCTGTAAAGATGACCATCCTTCCCAGACTTCTCTACCTCTTCCAGAGACTTCCCATTCCAATCCCTCGGTCAGATCTGAGGAAGCTTCAGACGGATTTGGTGAAGTTTGTTTGGAACTATAGGAGGCATAGAATATCTCAATCAATTTTAATGGCGGCGCGTTCAGAAGGGGGACTGGCGTTCCCCGACTTGAACAGATATTACCAAGCAGCCCAACTGCGGGCCCTGGCATCCTGGTTTCCCCAACGGTCTTACAATAGATGGACTGAAATTGAAAAACTGGCTGGCACCCATACACCCAAATAGCTTGCTCTGGAATGCAAATGTGGAGGTGGACTCGGTCCGGCTTCTGGGCCCTATGTTTCTTCTTCGTTCTCTCTGGCGTAAATTATCCAGAACACATAGGTTGGGCTCGGAGAGATCACTTCTTATGTCCTTTCTTTATAACCCCAGACTGCCTGCAGGCCTTACGCATCAAATGTCCTCACCATGTGCAACAAGGAATTTATTCCACTTTGGTCATCTAGTACACACCTGTACGCGTAAATTGCTCTCATTTATAGATCTCCAAAGGAAATTTTACTTGCCCCGTCAGGTATTTTATGGGTATCTACAGATCAGGCACTATGCCCAGTCGATAGCCCCGAACTTACAATTCTCAACCCCGACCATATTTGAGAATCTGATGTTAGAAGGTTCAGCACGTCGAGGTTTAATTTCAGATATATACAAGGTGCTAAGTTCGTATTGTTTTTCCACTCAGGGTAAGCATGCATACATGCTTCGATGGGAGAGAGCATTGGGAGAAGAGATACCAGAAGCGACTTGGCAAACAATTTGGTCACAGGCAGCTAAAAGGTCTCTTTGTACACTCTACAAGGAGAATGCCTATAAAATCATTTTCTTTTGGTATATGACACCAGATGTTCTCCGGGCTATCTACCCTTCTAGCTCGGATAGATGCTGGAGGTGTCAGGGAGATAGGGGAACATTATATCACATTTAGTGGTCCTGCCCCAAGATAGTGCCTTTTTGGACGGAGGCGCAATCTTTACTAACCCGCTTGTTGGGAGTACAGGTCCCTAGAACCCCTAAATTATTCCTCTTAGGGGTATCTGGTTTACAGATACCTAAGCACTCCAAGAAACTGCTTCGGCACATCTTGACAGCCGCGAGGTGTCTCATAGCTCTCTACTGGAAGAGACAAGACCCGCCTACTCAAACAGACCTATATACCAGAATCAAGGATATAGAACTAATGGAAAAAATGACTGCTAGATTACAAGACAGATTGGAAACACATGATAAGGTCTGGGAAGACTGGCATAGACGAGAAGATCCTCCTTGAGCCATTGATGGAGCCTCCCCCTCCTTCTCCCTCCCTCCCCTCCCCCCTCTTTCCTTCTCTTCTCTACTGTTTCTATCTCTTATTTTGTTCATTAGACGATGTCAGGGTCCATGTCTATATCTATATGTTGACTATTGCACTATATATGGAACCCAATCTAAGCTTTATACATCTGAATAACTGTTTATTAATGCTGGTTATTTGCCAGTTTTGTCGCTGGCATGGCGAATTTTGTACAACACGATGTCATTGTCTTTATAACTTACCTGACTTTTTGATTAATAAAAAACGTTATTTGAAAAAAAAGAGGGCTTCAGGGGGAGGTAAAAGAGGCACTAAGGGATCACCGCCTAGATCTAGGGGTTGGGAACATGCCTGCAGGCCATCCCCCTCTGAAAGACTGGAGGCAGCCTCACAGGATGAGTCTGTGCCCCTGTCAGGCTTTGCAGCCTCTGCCAATGTTACATTCCCTGTATATGTCAATGAAGACACTATGAAGGCTAAATTGGATGGCTTAGAAGGAAGGATTACTACTTTTATCACAGCTTCCTTAAAGATTGGCAGAAAAAGGGGTAGATCTCCTCCCTCTGTTCTTGGTTCCCTATCGGATGAGCATTCTGATAATGATGAAAGATCCTTATCTGGGGATGGGGATTAAGAGCAGTCGGACGATTCAGGGGAACAGGAGAAGCTCTCTTCTGCCTCCCAGGCCCTCAAAGTACAGGTGCAATATTATACTGAGTTGGTGCGTACCACATATACAGTGCCTCGCAAAAGTATTCACCCCCCTTGGCTTTTTATCTATTTTGTTACATTACAGCCTTTAGTTCAGTGTTTTTTTTAATCTGAATTATATGTGATGGTTCAGAACACAATAGTCTAAGTTGGTGAAGTAAAGTTAGAAAAATATATACGTAAAACTATTTTTCAGAAATAAAAAAATGATAATTGGCATGTGCGTATGTATTCACCCCTTTGTTATGAAGCCCATAAAAAGCTCTGGTGCAACCAATTACCTTCAGAAGTCACATAATTAGTGAAATGATGTCCACCTGTGTGCAATCTAAGTGTCACATGATCTGTCATTACATATACACACCTTTTTGAAAGGCCCCAGAGGCTGCAACACCTAAGCAAGAGGCACCACTTAAACACTGCCATGAAGACCAAGGAACTCTCCAAACAAGTAAGGGACAATGTTGTTGAGAAGTACAAGTCAGGGTTAGGTTATAAAAAAATATCCAAATCTTTGATGATCCCTAGGAGCACCATCAAATCTATCGTAACCAAATGGAAAGAACATGGCACAACAGCAAACCCGCCAAGAGACGACCGCACACCAAAACTCACGGACGGGGCAAGGAGGACATTAATCAGAGAGACAGCACAGAGACCTAAAGTAACCCTGGAGGAGCTGCAGAGTTCCACAGCAGAGACTGGAGTATCTGTACATAGGACGACAATAAGCCGTACGCTCCATAGAGTTAGGCTTTATGGCAGAGTGGCTAGAAGAACGCTATTACTTTTAGCAAAAAACAAAATGGCACGTTTTTGAGTTTGCAAAAAGGCATGTGGGAGACTCCCAAAATATGTGGAGGAAGATGCGCTGGTCTGATGAGACTAAAATTTAACTTTTTGGCCATCAAAGAAAATGCTATGTCTGACGCAAACCCAACACATCACATCACCCAAAGAACACCATCCCCACAGTGAAACATGGTGGTGGCAGCATCATGCTGTGGGGATATTTTTCAGCAGTCGGGACTGGGAAACTGGTCAGAGTTGAGGGAAAAATGGATGGTGCTAAATACAGGGATATTTTTGAGCAAAACCTGTACCACTCTGTATGTGATTTGAGGCTAGGACGGTGGCTCACCTTCCAGCAGGACAATGACCCCAAACACACTGCTAAAGCAACACTTGAGTGGTCTAAGGTAAAACATGTAAATGTGTTGGAATGGCCTAGTCAAAGCCCAGACCCAGAGGCGGCTCTTTAATTAGGCAAATTAGGTGGTCGCCTAAGGCCCCGCCCTTACAGGGGCCTCGCGTCTGCCTAATTTGCCTAACCCGCACACACAACGACCATCACTTTGTGGGGAAGGTTCCTCTCCGCCCCAGTAAATTGCCTGAATTGGCCAGGACCTTGCCGGACTGTCAGTGTATCTTGCTGGAGGAGAGCCAAGTGCCGGGGGAGAAAGATCCGGCACTTGACTCCAGTGACTTGCCCAGCACGGCTGCGCTAATGTGGGTACACCCGCCCCGTAGCCCTGCGGGGCGTTTATTATCCCACACGCTACGATCTCAGCTCGGGGAGAGATGCTGATAAAGCTGCAGCTGCCTCCTACTCCTCGGCTCTGATCTCTTCCTGTATACAGACAGGAGGAGGAGCCAGGGAGGAGAAACACTGATGTGCAAGATCTGCCACGCTGATCTGAGGTATGTGATTGTAGTGTGATGAAGAGAGGACACTTGCGCAGGGGGGGTGGTGGTAGGGTTGGCAAGCTAACAAAGATCAATACTTGCAGAAGTTGCAGTGATATGGGGGGAGGGGGCAATAGGATACTGCATGTGCTTGGTGGTGCTTTGAGAGGAGAAAGGAATTGTGCTACAAGGGGGAGTTGGAAGTAAAATATGACCAGCCCCCCCCCCCGAAGTCCTCTCTCACCCACTCCCCAACACCCATCAAGGACATGCTAGCTGGTACACAGGGGACAATCATGGCATCTGGGCACCCTAGGTGCCCAGAATAGTGGAGCCAGGTGACGGAACTGTTTTCTGCACTGGGCTCCAGAACTTAGGGTCAGTTCACACCATGAATCGCACAGGAACACACTGTGCAATTCACATGCGTTCCAGGTGTAGTGCCATTTTAGCCCATTCATTTGAATGAGCTGAAATTGTGGCAGACCACACCAAGCGTTATAAGACGCACAGGAATAGGATCCCATGGTACTACTGTACTATACGATCAGGTGCAGATAAATGCATTACATTTGTGACCTGCATTTGTGTCATTAAGCTAACATTGACACCCACTGCAGATCACAACTGCAGTGCGTTTTGAATGCGGTGCGGGAAACCCACACAGAATGCTGGTGTGAACTGGCCTTTAGTCCAGATTTGCGGGATTTTTGTTATCTCAGGAAGGTCCCACAAAAAGCGAAACATTTGGGAAGTATTGATGGTTGATTTGGATTAGACGGGGAGAGGATTTGTGTTTTGGGGGGGGGGGGTTTGTACTGGGAAGTGGGATTTGGGTGGGAACTGTGGAGCGGACTTGCAGACTTATGCTGGCGTGAGGGGATTTGGGGGAAAGAGGATTTGTGCTGGAAAAGGTGGGGGGGGGGGAGGGTTGTGCTGGAAGGGAGGACTTGGGGGAGAGGATCTGTGCTAGGATTGGGGAGAGGATTTTTGCTCGGAGGAGGGATGGGGGGGGATTAGAAGTGGGGAGAGGACTTGTGCTGGTAGGAGATTTGAGGAGAGGATTTGTGTTAGAAATGGGGAAAAGATTTAAACCAGGAGGAAGATATGTGCTAGAAGAAGGATTGGGGGGAATATGCTTGAAGGGGGGAAATTTTTGCTGGGAGATTACATTTTGGGGGAGGAGAGGTTGGGATGGGGGGATTTGTGCTAGGGGGGATTTAAAGGGGGTGAATTGGGTGGAGAAGGATTTGTACTGGAATGGGGGGGATGTGCTGGAAGGGAGGATTGGGGGGGTGGAGGATTTATACTGAGAGGGGTATGGGGGGGGGGATTTGTGCTGGAAGGGGGAACTGAGGGGTGTGGGGATAAGTGCTAGGATTGAGAAGAAGGGGCAATTGTGCTAGGACTGGGGATTTGGGGAGGGTGGAGGAGGATTTGTGCTGAAGAAGAGGAAAGGAGATTGGTATTTGGAGTGGGGATTTGTTCTGGAAGGGGGAGAGAGGATCTGTGCTGGGGGGAGGGGAGGGTGTACAAAATAGTGCTGATTTTTCTTTTTGGACGGATGGGAGTGATGATTTTTGCTGAAAGGGTAAAGAGGGGGGCAATTTTCACTCCCCTTACCACTACACTGTGCATTACATTGTGGAGTGCATTACAAGTGCACCTTCGCTGTGTAGACGAAAATCCTTGCACTGGCCCTGCCTTTCACCTCCCTCTCCTCTTTCTGGCCATGGAGTTTACTTTGTCTGACTTTAGTGAGAGCAGCCAGCTGGAACATCCATCGATCTCTGGAGGAGCAGGGGGAGGAAGGGGGGTCAGTGTGTATTGTTTTTTTGGGGGGACGAAAAAAATCAATTGATCTAAAGCTAGTTGAGTCACCACTTGGCTGGTTAGGGGTGGGGGGGTTGCTTCTTGAAACTGCCGCAAAGTGCGTATACTCCGGAGTGATGTGAGCCGTGCAGCTGCTGCCTTTACTCTGCGATCGGCTGCCACGTCCTTCTCACCTCCTGTCCCCCCCAGCAGAGGAGGGGGTGGATACTGATGGCGTATGCTGTGAGTGGTGATCTAGATAGGAGGAAGGTGGGCCAGGTTAGCAGAATAAAAAAAAAGGCACTTGGAGGATGGTCACCCTCCCCTCTCACACGCGCACATCAGGAGCGTACGTTAGCTATTGAGAGTGGATGTTAGAGGATTTCCCAGCTACTAATATGGAGCATGTGCTAGCAGACACTAGAAATAAGGTAGCTGGATCTGACACGCACTTGATGGGCACATTTGACTGGGTACCTGAGCCTCCATCCTCCCTAGGATATAGCGCTGCCTCTACACCCTCCTGCTTATCTCTATTGGAACAGTGCTGCACTCATTACCAGCACAGCACCCATCCCAACTCCTACTCTATACTACAACTGAAAACTTTGTACTGCTTGTCTATGAAATAAACTCCAGCTGTGATCCTTCTCCTCTCCAGTAGTGGTGGGACTCCTGTCCTAGCCCAGGCTCGCCCCCAACTCCATTGTCTCACCCGCCAATGATAACTTTTATCGGATCACTTCAATTATTTTTCCCATTATGGGTGTGAGTGGGGCCTCGTGTGTAAGTTTTGCCTAAGGCCTCACAAAGTCTAGGGCCGCCTCTGCCCAGACCTCAATCCAATAGAAAATCTGTGGTCAGACTTAAAGATTGCTGTTCGCAAGCACAAACCATCCAACTTGAAGGAGCTGGAGCAGTTTTGCAAGGAGGAATGGGAAAAATCCCAGTGGTAAGATGTGGCAAGCTCATAGACACTTATCCAAAGCAACTTGAATCTGTGATAGCCACAAAAGGTGGCTCTTCCAGGTATTGACTTTAGGGGGGTGAATAGCACATTGACTTTTTCTGTTATTTTGTCCTATTTGTTGTTTGCTTCACAATAAAAAAAAAAAATCTTCAAAGTTGTGGGCACGTTCTGTAAATTAAATTATGCAAATCCTCAAACAATCCATGTTAATTCCAGGTTGTGAAGCAACAAAACATGATGCCAAGAAGGGTGAATACTTTTGCAAGGCACTGTAGATTGACATCTGCTGAGGCTGCCATATCTTCTGTTTCCTCCTTGGGATCCCGGAAATCCCCACAGGGTATACCTTCCCAATTCATCCCTTGCTGGAGAAATTGTTGTATGATGACTGGGGTCACCCAGATAAACTATTTTCTCCTCCTAAGAGGTTTTCCATGCTTTATCTGGTGGAGGAAAAGTTCACCAAGAAATGGGATGTGCCAGCAATAGATGCGGCTTTTTCTTATGTGAATAAAAGCCTGACCTGTCCTGTGGACAATGCTCAGGGGTTCAAAGATCCAACTGATAAAAAGCTGGAAACTTTATTTAAAGCCTCCTTTTCTATGGCTGGTGTTGTGGTCCAGCCTGCGGTCACAGCAATCGGCATTTGCCAGTTCCTCAAGGAACAAACGAAGCAGGCGCTTAGCCTCCTTTCCACTGAGGAGGTTGAGGTTTATGCAGAGTTTCCTAAGGCCCTGTGTTTTGCGGTTGATGCCATTATGGATTCTGTTCAGCAAGCAGCCTTACTTACCTGCCTTACTCTCCTGCTGGTACACATGCGCAGGTCCCTTTGGCTTAAGCATTGGGCAGCTGAGGCTTCATGCAAAAGATATTTGACTGGGTTCCCGTTTTATGGGGAACGCCTGTTTGGGGATGATCTGGACAAATATATCCAGAAGATTACCAGGGGTAAGACCACGTTGTTACCGGTTAAAAAGAAGAATAAATGTCCCTCATTTAGACGTTCTCTTTCCCCAGCCCCTGGAGTCTCGACCTCCAGGGAGTGGCGATGGCCTTCCCAGTGCAGTACTAGAGGAAAGGTCCAAGGCCAAGCCCAAGGGCAAAAGAAATCTTGGGGTCCAAGATCTGTTAAACAGAACCCCAAAGCCTCCCTATGAAGAGGTGCCCCTGCACGGCCGAGTGGGGGGAAGGCTGCTGCAGTTTGCAGGCACCTGGCGGGAAGAGATTCAGGACAAATGGGTAGCCTCCACGGTGTCTCTGGGCTACAAGCTGGAATTCTGGGAGCTTCCGCCATCTCGTTTCCTAAGGTCAAGAGTCTCCAAAGATCCAGAAAAAGGAAATCCTTGTTTCTGTCCTTAGAACGTTTACTATCCCAAGGGGTAATTATAGAAGTGACCCCAGAAGAACAAGTTTCGGGGTTCTACTCAAACCTCTTTACGGTTCAAAAACCGAATGGGGATGTCAGACCTATTCTAGATCTAAAAGACCTGAATCAGTTTTCCGCATGGAGTCAATCCGCTCAGTAGTTTCCACCCTTTAGGGGGGAGAATTCTTGGCATCAATAGACATCAAGGATGCATATTTACATGTGCCAATATTTCCCGCTCATCAAAGATTTCTAAGGTTTGCGATAGATCAGTGCCACTTCCAATTCGTGGCCTTAGCTTCGGTCTTGCTACAGCACCTAGAGTGTTCACGAAAATTCTAGCCCCGCCCCTGGCAAAACTAAGGGCTCAGGGAATAACTGTGACAGCTTATCTGGACGATTTGCTACTAGTAGAACAGTCCGTAGCACTCTTAGACCGCAGTGTGTTCAGCACAGTAGAGTACTTAGAGTACCTAGGCTGGGTCCTCAATCTAGAAAAGTCTTCCTTACAGCCACTAAAAAGGCTGGAGTATTTGGGCATGGTCATAGACACAGTCTAAAACAGAGTATTTTTACCTGGGTCAAAAGCCAAAGCCATAAAGAATTTGGTCCGGGTAGTCATAGCAAGGAGAAATCCCTCTATTCAAGGCCTTTGTAGAGCAGAATCCTCTCTGCCTGGAACAAAAGAGTACAAGCCTTGGATCTTCCAATGTGCCTATCACCGTGGGTATGCCAGAGCCTCAATTGGTAGTTGCTGACCAAGAATCTACTGAAAGGAAAATCCTTTGTTCCAGTTTCTTGGAAAGTCGTAACAACAGATTCCAGCCTAATAGGATGGGGAGCGGTTCTGGAAGAAGCTTTCACCCAGGGAAGATGGTCCAGAGCCGAAACGCTCTTGCCCATCAACATTCTGGAGATTATGCAATTCGTCTGGCCCTCAGGGTCTGGACTTGAAGGTTGCAGGGTTTTCCTGTCCGAATACAGTCCGACCACGCCACGGCAGTGGCCTATATCAATCACCAAGGGGGCATCAGGAGTCTGGATGCCCAAAAAGAGGTGAATCACATTTTTTCATGGGCAGAGAGGCATGTTCCTTGCCTGTCTGCAGTCTTCATTCCAGGCGTAGAAAATTGGCAGGCGGATTTCCTAAGCCGCCAGCAGCTGTGCCCAGGAGAATGGTCTCTACACCCCAACATATTTCAGGCCATAAGCCGAAAATGGGGTACCCCGGATGTAGACCTGTTGGCTCCAGGTTCAACAAGAAACTGGACAACTTTGTGTCAAGAACAAAGGATCTGCTAGCACAAGGGTCAGATGCCTTAACGATTCCATGGGATCAGTACTCTCTGAGCTATGCGTTCCCTCAGTTCCGCAGTTCCGCTGTTCCCAAAAGGGAAGGAAAGCCGGTAATTCTGGTGGCTCCAGCTTGGCTCAGGTGACCTTGGTATGTGGAGATCGTAAAGATGGCAGAAGGAAGACCTTGGGTTCTTCTGTTATGCCCAGATCTACTCTCACAGGGTCCAATATTCCATCCTGCCTTATGAAGTCTGAATTTGACGGTTTGGCGGTTAGGACCCACATTCTGAAGGGTCGTGGCCTCTCGGGGCCAGTCCTGTCCACCCTAGTTAATGCTAGGAAGCCGGCTTCCAGGCTTATCAACTACAGAATCTGGAAGGCATATGTTTCCTGGTGTGAATCCAGGGGGTGGTAGCCTAGAAAGTGTGCCATTAGCAGGAATCTTGCCTTTCTTCAATTAGGCGTAGAAATGAAGCTGGCCTTGAGCACTATCAAGGGCCAGATCTCGGCCTTGTCGGTATCCTTTCAAAAACCGCTGGCCTCTCATTCCCTGGTCCGGGCTTTTATTCAGGGGGCAGTACACTTGAATCCGCCAGTTAAACCTCCTGTGTGCCCATGGGATTTGAATTTGGTTTTGTCTGTTTTACAGGAACAACCTTTTGAACCATTGCACCATGCTTCTTTAGTTCTTTTGACAAAGAAGTTGTTATTTCTGGTAGCTAAATCCTTGGCTAGAAGGGTATCGGCTTTAGCAGCTCTTTCTTGTAAAGAGCCATATTTGATTATTCACAAAGACAGGGTGGTATTGCTTCCTCACCCAACTTTTCTGCTTAAAGTGGTTTCAGGATTCCATCTGAATCAAGATGTGGTCCTACCGTCCTTTTTTCCAGATCCGCAGTCCACGGAAGAGAAGTTGTTACACTCTTTTGATGTTGTAGGAGCAGTCAGAATCTATCTGCAGGCAACGGTTCAGATACAAAAGACTGATTGTCTATTTATTCTGCCAGAAGGCCCCAAAAAGGGACAGGCAGCGTCGAAATTCTCTATCTCTAGATGGATTCGACAGGTCATTGTTCAGGCTTATGGTGTAAAGAAGAAGATTCCTCCTTTTCAGGTTAAAGCGCACTCAACTAGAGCAGTTAGTGCTTAATGGGTAGTGCATCACCAGGCCTCCATGGCTCAGATCTGCAGAGGCTGCAACTTGGTCTTCAGTCCATACATTCACTAGATTCTATCAGGGCATGAGGATGCCGCCTTCGGGCGCAGTGTGCTGCAGGCAGCAGTATAGATCCCCTTGTCCGTTAGTGGTCTATGTTTTTTTATGATCTGTGTCTCCCTCCCCTCAATTTGGGCATTGCTATAGGACATCCCACTAAGTAATTATCAAAGTTTCTTTGTCCCGTGATGTATGAACAAGAAAATAGGATTTTTTAAATACAGCTTAGCTGTAAAATCCTTTTCTTGCGAATACATCACGGGACACAGAGCTTCCGCCCCTCTTCGGGATTATACGTTGGGATACTTATTGCTTTGCTACAAAACTGAGGTACTCCCCATATGAGAGGGGATATATAGGGGAGGAACTCGCCTTGTGATTAGGGTTGCCAGTGTCCAATCACTCGATGGTGACTATCTAACCCACTAAGTAATTATCAAAGTCTCTGTGTCCCATGATGTATTCCCAAGAAAATGATTTTACAGGTAAGCTGTATTTAAAAAATCCTATTTTTTAGTTTTTATTATAACATTTTGCAAATAAGTAATTTTTGTTCATAAATTGGGGCCAAAATTTATACTGCTACATATCTTTGGTAAAAATAACCCAAATTAGTGTATATTATTTGGTCTGTGTGAAAGTGAAAGAGTCTACAAGCTATGGTGCAAATCATTCTAACTGATCACACCTGGTGTACTGACAGCCTAATTTATTTCTTGAGGCCCTGAAATGTCAGGACAGTAAAAAATACCCCCCAAATGACCCCTTTTTGGAAAGTAGACAGTCCAAGGTATTTAGTAAGAGACATGGTGAGTTTTTTGAAGTTATAATTTTTTCCCACAATTCTTGGGAAAATTTAAGAAATTATTTAAATTTTTTTTTTACACAAAATTGTCATAATAACAAGTTATTTCTCACACACAGCATAATCATACTTCCAATTACACCCTAAAGTACATTCTACTCCTCCTCCTGAGTATGGCGATACCACATATGTGAGACTTTTTCATGGCCTGGCCACATACAGAGGCCCAACATGCAGGAAGCACCATCAGGCGTTCTAGGAGTATAAATTACACATCTAATTTCATTCCTACCTATCACATTTTTTAAGGTCCTTGAGCACCAGGACAGTGGAATTACCTACAAAATGACCCAATTTTGGGAAGACCTACTTTACAATGTGCCGGTGGGGAAGTGGTTAAAATCTATACCAGACCCAAAGGGTCCCCCAATGCCCTTTTTTTCCTCAATTCTTTTTAAATTTACATTCTTTTTTGTACAATAATTATTTTTAAATTTAGCTCTCAGGGGGGAGGACTTACCAACCTATTGACTGTGTGCTTGGTGGGCGAACATCCCACTAAGTGCCCACAAAGTTTGGGTGTTAGGTGAGTACTTGAATGGGCGATGTCCAGGCCAAACTTATGCTCGGCCAAAATGGTTTGCCCATCCCAAGTGGTGCTAGAACACTGTAAACCCTCATAGTTACTCTTGTTGGGCGCAGGAACGGGCCCTGCTGTGAGAAATTTGTAAAAAAATTTAAATTACATGCCCCTGTCAAACAGGTGCAAAAAAATTGGGCCTTGGGTGTTGGTGGTGCCTGAACACTGTTGCCCTGCTGTTAAAAACTAGTAAAAAAATTAAATGACATGCCCCTGTCAAAAAGGTGCAGAAAAATTGTGCCTTGGGTGTTGGTGGTGCCTGAACACTGTAACCCCTCACAGTTACTCTTGTTGGGCGCAGGAATGGGCCCTGCTGTTAAAAAGTAGTAATGAAATTGAAATGACATGCCCCTGTCAAACAGGTGCGGAAAAATTGGGCCTTGGCTGTTGGTGGTGCCCTAAACCAAAAATATTGTTGGAAGCTAGCATAATCAAGATTCAGGAATAGGATAGGCAGCATAGGCAGTCTTCAAGGCTGCCAATTACATAATCCTAGTGTGATCACATAATATATTTTATATAATTTAAGGTTTATGATATTTTCATAAGTTGCATGTCACGTGTGATATAATTTTATCTTATTTACTTATTATAATATCTTTTTCAACTAATTATAGCACAAGTCACTTTGTTTTTAATATTTATTTATAATTTATTGGAGAAGTTTGGTTTTAATAATAGGATTTAGGACGGCGCCACACTCACACCCCCCTATTTTCACTATTAATTTCTTCGCTTACTTCACTTTGGAGTTAGCGTGTGTGAGGGCAGCAGTCCATCATTCAGTTTCCCACCCATTCCGTTGCGTGGATTCCCCATTTCTTTTGTCATTTGACAGCAAAATGACATTTCAAAGGAAAAAAAATCATTTAAAACTACTTGCGGCTATTAATGAATTGCCAGTCCGACAATACACATAAAAGTTAATTGATAAAAACGGCATGGGAATTCCCCACAGGGGAACCCCGAACCAAAATTTAAAAAAAAATGACGTGGGGGTCCCCCTAAATTCCATACCAGGCCCTTCAGGTCTTATATGGATATTAAGGGGAACCCCGGCCAAAATTTAAAAAAAAATGGCGTGCGGTCCCCTCAAAATCTATACCAGACCCTTCAGGTCTGGTATGGATTTTAAGGGGAACCCCACGCCAAAATAAAAAAAAAATGGCGTGGGGTCTCCCCAAAAATCCATACCAGACCCTTATCCGAGCATGCAACCTGGCAGGCTGCAGGAAGAGGGGGGGACGAGAGAGAGCCCCCCTCCTGAACTGTACCAGGCCACATGCCCTCAACATTGGGAGGGTAGCCCCCCAAAACACGTTGATGGGGACAAGGGCCTCATCCCCACAACCCTTGCCCGGTGGTTTTGGGGGTCTGCGGGCGGGGGGCTTATCAGAATCTGGAAGCCCCCTTTAACAAGGGGACCCCCAGATCCCTGCCCCCCCGTGTGAAATGGTAAGGGGGTACTTTTGTACCCCTACCATTTCACAAAAAAAGTGTCAAAAATGTTAACAGTTTTTGACAATTCCTTTATTTAAATGCTTCTTCTTTCTTCTATCTTCTTTCTTCTATCTTCTATCTTCCTTCGGTTTCTTCCTTCATCTTCATCTTCTTCTGGTTCTTCTGGTTCTTTCTCCGGGGTTCTCGTCTGGCATCTTCCTCCACAGCACCGGCGTCTTCTTCCCTTTGTCTTCTGGGCCGCTCCGATCCAGCATAATGGGATGGGAGGCTCCTGCTGTGTGATGCTTCTCCTCTTCTGACGGTTCTTAAATAACGGAGGGAGGGGCCACCCGCTGACCCCGCCCCCCTCTGACGCACCGTGACTTCCCTGCCTGCCCCCTCTGAAATCACGGGGAATGCCACAGGGAAGTCCCCGTGCGTCAGAGGGGGCCGGGGTCACCGGATGGCCCCGCCCGCCGTTATTTAAGAACCGTCAGAAGAGGAGAAGCGTCACACAGCGGGAGCCTCCCATCTCATCATGCTGGATGCGGAGCGGCCCAGAAGACAAAAGGAAGAAGACGCCAGCACCGCGGAGGAAGATGCCGGACGAGAACACCGGAGGAAGAACCAGAAGAAACAGAAGAACCAGAAGAAGAAGAAGATGAAGGAAGATAGAAGAAAGAAGAAGCATTTAAATAAAGGAATTGTCAAAAACTGTCTCTTGTCATTTTTAACATTTTTGACAGTTTTTTTGTGAAACGGTAGGGGTACAAAAGTACCCCCTTACCATTTCACACAGGGGGGAGGGCTGGGATCTGGGGGTCCCCTTGTTAAAGGGTGCTTCCAGATTCCAATAAGCCCCCCGCCCGCAGACCCCCACAACCACTGGGCAAGGGTTGTGGGGATGAGGCCCTTGTCCCCATCAACATGGGGACAAGGTGTTTTGGGGGGGTTCAGGAGGGGGGGGCTCTCTCGTCCCCCCCTCTTTTCCTGTGGCCTGCCAGGTTGCGTGCTCGGATAAGGGTCTGGTATGGATTTTTGGGGAGACCCCAGCCATTTTTTTTTAAAAATTTTGGCGCGGGGTTCCCCTTAAAATCTATACCAGACCTGAAGGGTCTGGTATAGATTTTGAGGGGGACCCCACGCCATTTTTTTTTAAATTTTGGCCGGGGTTCCCCTTAATATCCATATCAGACCTGAAGGGCCTGGTATGGAATTTAGGGGGACCCCCACGTCATTTTTTTTTAAATTTTGGTTCGGGGTTCCCCTGTGGGGAATTTCCATGCCATTTTTATCAATGAACTTTTATATGTATTGTCGGACCAGCAATTCATTAATAGCCGTGAGTAGTTTTAAATTACTTTTTTTCCTTTGAAATGTCATTTTGCTGTCAGACTGTTCTAAACACGGGAAACATGCGCCCCTTTACAGGCATACTATAGACACCCCCAGGTATGAAATTTAAAGGAATATTACACTTTTATTGTTTCACTTTAAGCATTATTAAGATCACTGCTCCTGAAAAAACGGCTGTTTTTAAAACTTTTTTTTGCATTGATCCATGTCCCCTGGGGCAGGACCCAGGTCCCCAAACACTTTTTATTAAAATAACTTGCATATAAGCCTTTAAAATGAGCACTTTTGATTATTCATGTTCGTGTCCCAAAGACTTTAATGGTGTTCGCGTGTTCGAACAAATTTTTGTGCCTGTTCACATGTTTTGGTGCGAACCGAAAAGGGGGGTGTTCGGCTCATCCCTAGTTACAACAGCATCAGGGGCTTGATAGCTGCTGATCCAACAGGCCAGTAGCTTGATTTCAAATTGAGCAAGTTCTGACCAGTGGTCCATCCTCAATACCCAGTGAATGCTCAGTTGGAAAGGTCTCCAAGTCTGCTCATGCCCCTAGATATTCCTGCGCCATATAATGCAGATGCTGCCGATGGTTGCTTTAACCTAACAGCCCTGGGTGCTGAGGACTAAAGAATTGTTTAAAGGAATCGGTCATCTGGCCACCTTCTCCATCGCTCTTGACCAAACAAAGCCTCAGAAACATGTTGTCCAGGAAATGGTAACCTCCCAGGGTCTGGAAAGGCGTTACACAAATTTTTCTTCAAGGCTTATTGAAAATGTTTCATTCTGAGCTCCCTCTGTGAAGGCAGGATGAGCTCTGCAACTTTACCCTTGTAACATAGATCAAGAAGGGTTGCCAGCCAGTAATGATGCCTTTCCTTAATACCACGAATCCTCTGGACCTTTTGCAGGCTTTGCAGAATCAGGGAGTCCATGCAGTGTAAGTTTGAAGAGGCATATGGTTCTGAGTCCTCTGGGTCACTAAGGATGACATTGTCAGGAACTACCTCCCCCCAGCCACGTACAACTCCTTGGGTTTCTGGGGACTGAAAAACATCCCTTGAAGACTGCTGCATGTTATCCTCCACATTCATGCTGACACAATCCTCCTTCTCTTCCTCCTGTATGTTTAGCGGCCCCGCAGGAATGGTATCTGCATAAAGGGGGCCTTGAGAGGAAAGAGAGTCCTCTTCTTCCTGCTGTTCTGCCTCAACTGCACTGTCCATGATACCATGAAGCGTGTGCTCCAGCAGGAAGACTAGAGGGACAGTGTCACTGATGCATGCATTGTCGCTGCTCACCATCCTTGTGGCCTCCTCAAATGGTGACTGGACAGTGCATGCATCCTTTATCATTAGCCACTGGCATGGTGAAAAGAAGTCAAGCTCCCTTGAGCCTATCCTTGTGCCATATTCACACAAGTACTCATTGATGGCCCTCTGCTGCATGTGCAGCCACTGCAGCATTTCCAATGTTGGGTTCCACCTGGTGGCAATGTCACAAATTAGGCGGTTGGTGGGCAGGTTGAATTCCCGTTGAATGTCAGCCAGCCGAGCACTGGCATTTTATGACCGTCAGAAATGGCCTCAGACTTTTCTGGCCTGCCACAGAAGATCTTGTAAGCCTGGGTATCTGTTCAAGAAACACTGCACCACCAAATTCAGGACATATGCCAAGCATGGAACATTTGTCAAGTGTCGGAGGGCGGTTGAGAAGGTTGGTGCTATTGTCGCATATAACCATTCCTGGACCAAGCTGCCAAGGCGTCAACCACCTCTAAGCCTGCCCCTGCAGAGCTGACAGAATCTCTGCCCCAACGAAGCTTCTGTCCCCTAGACAGACCAACTGAAGCACCGCATGGCATCTTTTAGCCTGACTGCTTGCATAGCCCCTTGAATGTTTAGGGAGCACTGCTGGTTCAGAGGACAATTCAGCAGAAGAGGCCATAGAAGAAGAAGAAGAGGAGGGGGTGGAGCAGACAGATGTGGCAGAATCACCACCAGCTTTTTGGAGGCATGGTGGCAGAACAAGCTCCAGCACTGAAACCTGTCCTGCATCCTTCCCAGCTGCCAGTTGAGTTACCCAGTGCACCGTGAAGCAAAGGTAACATCCCTGACCATGCCTGCTGGACCATGAGTCAGCAGTAATGTGAACCTTGCTGCTGACCATCCTGTCTAACAAGGCCAAAACATTGCTTTCCACATGATGATAGAGAGCTGCAATGGCCTTAATTGAAAATACATTTCTTTTGGGAACCTGCCACTGTGGTATGGCATATTCCACAAATTCATGAAAGGGGGCAGAGTCTACCAGATGAAAAGGCAGCAGTTGTAGTGCTAGCAATTTGGCCAAGCTAGCATTTAGATGCTGAGGATGTGGATGGCTGGGACAGTATTATTTTTTATGGTTCAGCAAATGGGGTAGCGAAATTTGCCTGCTGAAATCAACAGGTGGCGTACTGCTAGCAGATTGGCTGCAAGTACTTGTGGCACCCATTGCTATACTGTCATTCTTCTCAGTGCAGGTTTTTGAGAAGCATTGAGGTATAGTAGGGGTAGAGATCCCAGATGAGGAGCAAGGAGAAGTCTGCATTTTTTTATGATGTGGTTCTTTCAGGTGCTGTTGCCAACGGACTGCATGGCAGGTCGTCATATGTCTTGTCAAGCATGTGGTGCCCAAGCGGGTGGTGTTCTGGCCACGCTTGATTCGCTTCAGATAGAGATTGCAAACAGCAATGCTGCGATCTACTGCACATATGTTGAAAAAAGCCCACACCAATTAACTTTTCAGTGGGGAGTCAGCAGTGCCCTGCACTTATAATGCTCTGTGGTGTGATGCAATAGGGTGGCTGCCCTTAAGCTGGTACCTGGAGGACATCCTGCCTCATTGGAGTTGTGCCTCCTCCTCCTTACTTGCCTCCTCTGTTCTCTCAGGCACCCAAGTACAGTCAGTGACCTCATCATCCCCTCCCTCCTCGTCACTGGAGCAAACTTGGCAGTATGCTGCAGCTGGTGGAACATGACTGCTAGTTTCTTGTCCTTCTGTGGCACCCCCTCTCTCTAGGCTCACGTTGCTCCCTTCCTCAACCTGGGAACCAACATCGGAGCATTCAAATTGATGCGCATCCTCCAGCAGCATGTAACCGACACTGTAATCAAATCATTCTGGTGACTCCTCCGTGCATGATGGTGGGGCTAAAGAAGGAGCAGCTGTGGACAAGGAGCCGGTGGAATAGGCTGTTTTGGCAGCTGCGGTGGAAGGCAAACTAGTATGAGCCTGGGTTACAGAGGATGAGGAGGATGAGGACGGCTTAGTTATCCACTCCACCAACTCTTCTATGTTGTGGCTCAATAACATGGCCAGCAGCAGAAAAAAAGGACAAGCGTGCCCAGCCTGCAGAGGATGCACCATGTCCCTGACCACCACTTTTCACTGTAGACAAAGAGGCTGCTTGACCTCTTTTAGTGGCCTGTGAGCGTCTGCCTCACCTTGTTGGCTTTCCAGACATGATGGGTATTTTTTATTAAATTTTTTTGCTTGGTGCACTATAAACGGTTTTATTATTGTTTTTTATTTTTTGGGGGTATTTTTATAACTCTTTATTGGGAAGGGAATATGATGCTTGGGTGCAATACTTTTGTGCTTGGTGCACTATAAAAAAAACAGGGAACCACTGCTGATGCAGAAAGATAAACACCTGCGACGCAGGAGGGGGGACAGCAATTATGCCCTAAACATTCTTAGTGCTGCTGACCCACGGAAAATTTAAAAAATCAAAAGGTATACCACTGCTGTGCTGCTGCTGAAGGAATAACACCTACGACACAGAAGGGGGAGTAAGAAAAAAAAAGATTAATGAAAAAAAAAATTGGATCAGTGGTGACACACCGACACTTTAGTAGCACCACAACACTGTATTACTCACAGTACACGGCACTGTATTATATACACTGCACTATTCTGTGTTATTCACACCACAGTACACTGTATTAGGGATGAGCTTTCTCACATTTGAACATGAGTTCAAATCAAACATTGGCTGTGCGCCCGTTCGTCGAAAACCGAACATTATGGGCCGTTTGTGCCAAATTCCAGTGGCGCGTAACGGCCTATGGGAGGGCAGTGCATTGCTGTATGATGACTGGCCAAAGCATGCACCATGACCTGCATGCTTTGGCCAATCCCAGCCCCCTTAGCTAAGAGAGCCATAATTGGCCAAAGGCAGGGTGCCTTTGGCCAATCATGGCTCAGGGGGACTAAGTCCACGCCCCACACTATGTAAGGCTGCCTGCACGTCGGCCCCGTGTAGTGTGTTGTATGCGTGGATGGAGAGAGAGTGTCATTTAGATTGAGCAGGCAGGCAGGTTTTTCAGGTAGCTGCAGTGTATCTAATATATATATATATATATATTGTGACGGTATGCAAGGTGATATAGTGGACCAGGAAGATATAATGACCAGGAAGAGAGCACAACAGAGCTCTCTGGTTTTGAGACTCAGGAAGGAACCTGATGAGAGGAGCCCTGGGTGTTGGACTAAAAATGTTTTCTTTTCCCCATGTTTTCCCCACGAGCTAATTCCCCACAATATACAGACAGTCTTGTATATATATATATATCCACTGCATACAGTTTAGCTATATCTGACTGCAGGCCGTTCCTGGTGTACTTTTTCTGATATACTTCTGTCAGGCAGGTTATTCAGTTAGCTGCAGTGTATTCAATATATATATATTGAATGTAGGAAGGCCAGTATGGTGGCCCGAATTTATGGGAGGAGGGGGTATTTAAGCAGTGTGCCCCAGTTGCTTTAAGCAGCCCGCTCACCTGTGGCGCTTGTCGGTTTCCTGTGCGCGATATACGTCACTAGGCCGACTATTCGAATACCAGCATCTGCAAGTTCTTGTCTCGCAAGTTCCCACATTCGCAAAAAATTTACGTGCTCGAGAGTTTCGAAGTCCGTGTTACCAATTCGCATTTTCGTACCACACGTCTGGCTCGGCTGTCGCAGGTAGGGTTCCGACTGACTTTTGTTTTCACGCATTGTTAGATATCATATCACTAAACCGTGATATCAAACTTACGAATCACTCGCAAATTTCATTACGTAACCGGAATGCATACCACTTGCACCATCGTTATGTTACCGTTTCGTCATTTGTAAACCACCGCGACGTAGACGTCGCTCCATTCAGGCATGTCTAACAAATTGTTACCATGCGTCAGTAGACAACCGTTGTGATTCGCAATTCGCTATTTCTTATCGACGCATGTCAGTTCGATAATAAGTCATTTCTCATTTCAGAAACATTTCTAAAACATTTCAAAACATTTCAAACCATTTAGAATCATTTCATTCACATACCGCGCTCCGATCCGAATCCAGTCGCATCTAAAGATGCACCGATTCGCTCCGGTGTGCCCCAGTTGCTTACGGCCTCATTTCAGTACATGCTCCAGAGTCACATTCATTGTCAGTCGCTTGTTACGACTCACCAATTCGTACCTCTGTCATGGCCATCATTTCACTGCCACATATCACGCTCCGATACATTTCGGTACATGCTCCAGAGTCCGATGCGTAGTCAGCCGCAATAGCGGCATGATCGATTCACTCCTCTGTCATGGCAAACAAACCGTTACACAATCACTCACCGCGCTCCGGTCCGAATCCAGTCGCATCTACGATGCACCGATTCGTTACGGTGTGCCCCAGAGCTCGGCCTCATTTCAGTACATGCTCCAGGGCCCGGATCGCAGTAAGTCGCAGATATTGGGCGACCGATCCGCATCTCTGTCATGGGAATTATTACCATTCATTTCACTCCAACATATAGCATCACCGTTTCGAAACCAGTCGCATCCAAGATGCACTGATTCATCACGGAATGCCTCAATTGTTTCGACTGTATCCATACCTGTACCAGAGCTCGGTTCGTTGTCAGTCGCAGAGGCGGCACAACCAATTCGAGCCTCTGTCAAGGTAAAAAACATTTCTGTCATTTCGTTGTTTCACACTACGCTCCGATTCGAATCCAGATGCATTTTATTTATTTATTTATTTCAGTTACTTATATAGCGCTGTCAATTTACACAGCACTTTACATATACATTGTACATTCACATCAGTCCCCACCCTCAAGGAGCTTACAATCTAAGGTCCCTAACTCACATACTAGGGACAATTTAGACAGGATCCAATTAACCTACCAGCGTGTCTTTGGAGTGTGGGAGGAAACTGGAGTACCCAGAGGAAACCCACGCAGGCACAGGGAGAACATGCAAACTCCAGGCAGGTAGTGTCGTGGTTGGGATTTGAACCAGCGACCCTTCTTACTGCTAGGTGAAAGTGCTATCCACTACACCACTGGGCCGCCCTATCCAAGATGCACCGATTCGTCCCGGTGTGCACCAATGTTTTTCGATTGCCTCATTTCAGTACATGCTCCAGAGCCCAGTTCGAGGTCAGTCGCGGCATGACCGAGCCAGACCTCTGTCATGGCAGATTTCACTCATTTCATGATCAAGGCAAACATTTCAAATCATTTCGTTTCCAATACACCGCAAATCACCGTACAAATTACTACTTCAAGTCAGTTAGCAAACCCTTCACGAGTTATCACCTTTTATTTTCCTCCAGGTCAGTCAAAGTTCAGTAGGTCCACCCTGCACCAGGTTGGACGATATCCCCCCAGGTAAAAAAAAAAAATATAAAAGGAGAACACAAGTTGGGTAAGTATGGTTTAGGGAAACGAAGCAAACTTGAAATTCATGTCACCCCCAATAGGTTACAGTCAACCAAAAAACACGATCTCAAGGACAGGATATCTTAACCAGATCAACCATGTCCCAGGCCGGCAGCGAAGACCTCACAGCCCCTCTGTCACCTTCTCCGGTTTCAGAGAGCGGCAGCGTGCAGTCCCTCAGGGGATGAACTATCCCCAAGTTGACAGCAGAGCTAAGACGCAGAGGCATGCCCTTCTCCGCTACAGCCAGAAAAGGCGAGCTCTTCAAGCTCCTCTTCCCTCCACCAGCTGCAGCAGGACCCAGTACCCAGCAGGCATCCCTCCAGTCGATATCCTCTGCCATCTCACAACTTCACACTATACTGGCATCCCTGTCTTCCTCGGTCACGGACGTACAAACCAGGGTGGCACTCCTGTAGGCTCGGCCGGCCGCGGCTATCCCCGACCCAACCGCAACCCACGTTTTGACACCCCTTCCCGCAGGTACCACAGGGTGGAGCCCCATTGTCTACCCCTCCCATTTGGTTCCAACCAGCATCAGGGAGGACATTTTGGATGGCAGGGACATCAACCTGGCCTCTCTCCTGATTTCTGTCCATGATCTGGCAGAAAATAAGGCCTATACCTGGGGTGACGTATCAGTGGTCCTTAAAGCCAAAGACCCCAGACTGAATCCAAAATTATCTGTCCCAGAGTTCACATTGGCCTTTGGCATGCTGAGGGATGTCCTATGTTCAGCCGCTCCCAGCAGAAGGGAAGAGCTGGAATTATACCTCCATACTGTAGTAGACCTGGGCTACAAGTATGGGGGATTTTCCTTCTACGACTACCACCGTTCATTTTCCGCAAAGGCAGCAGCCAGACTCACACAGTTTCAAATGATGACAAATTGGAGTCTCATGGACACAGAGCTGTTCTGTCGCCATTTTGCAGGCTTACGCTCACCCCTGTGTGCGATTTGCCAGTCCTCCACTCACACTGCCACCTGGTGCGCCAATGCGACAATCAGACGTCCCTTTAAATTTCCCTCTACGTCCGGTGCACTTCAGGGTCAGTCGGCCCCTGTACAAACGCCTCAGGTGGACAAATTCGGACGCCCAGTCTGAACCGTGGGAGGGGCAGCCATCTGCAACAATTACAACTATGGGTCCTGCAACTTCAGTCAGTGCCGCCTACTCCACATCTGCACCTTATGCCAAAGAGCGCATCCAAGAAACTTGTGCGAAGTCAAACAACAGAAAAGGGCATGACTAAGCCGGATCAACGTCTTGTGGCTAGGACTCTACCTCACCTCACACCCCACCCCCTCCCTGGCCACCTACCTTATCCAGGGATTCACAGTAGGGCTTCACACCGGCCTCATTTCACTACCCCACAGTACCTACGAATGTAGGAATCTTCGGTCAGCGGCCACTGACGAACAGGCCATAGATCAGCTCTTACAGATAGAGGTAGACCGAGAGTTCGTTATAGGCCCCTTTACTCAGCCCCCTTTCAGTACTTGGAGAGTCAGCCCTATTGGGCTTGTCAAGGGCAAGTTCTCAAATAAACTATGTTTAGTGTACGACCTGTCTGAGCCTCATTCTTCCCACATTCCCAGTCTCAATTCCCTGATCCCCTCCGAAGAGTTCTCCCTAAAATATTCCTTCGTGGACATGGCAATCCAAGCAATCATCAAAGCAGGTACAGGCGCCTGGCTCTCCAAAACCGATATCTCGGATGCCTTCAAGCTCCTGCCTATCCACCCATCCCTTTGGTGCTGGCATGGCATCAAGTGGTGAGAGGCATACTATTTTGCCACAAAACTGACGTTCGGTTCCAAGAGTAGTCCTTGGCTCTTCGACACATTCGCTCAGTCCCTCGCGTGGATACTCTTGCACAAAGCTCAGTGCCAAGAAGTCATCCACTACCTGGACGACTTCTTACTAATTGACCACCCAGCAGGCCCCCAGGAGACCTCGACAAACTCAGAGTTGTATTCGGAAATCTCAATGTTCCCATCACTGAGCACAAAGTCGATGGCCCAGCACACAACATCACCTTTCTCGGGGTCAATTTAGACACCTGCACCATGCAGGCCAGTCTCCCCCTTGACAAACTAACCCGTATTAGGGCGGTACTTCATAAATTCACCCACACCAGGGGGTGTACCAAAAAGCAGTTGCAATCTCTCCTGGGAATGCTTAATTTCGCCATGCGAATTATTCCACAAGGCCGCACCTTTGTGTCACGTCTGCTGAGATTTCTGTCAGAAACATAAGACCCTGATCAGATCCTAAATCTAGATTCCGCAGCTATAGCGGACCTATCTATGTGGGAGGAATTCCTGTTGGCCTGGAATGGCATATCCCTATTTATACCCAAGGTTTCGGCCCTTTCACCTCAGGGGGTGACAGACGCTGCAGCTTCTACAGGCTTCGCGGCAATTTTTGGCCACCAATGGTTTTCAGGACCCTGGCCTCAACAGATACTGTTGATACCTGGCTTTACCCGAACATCCTCCCTCTTCGAGCTCTATCCCATAGTGGCAGCCACACAGCTCTGGGGTCATCATTGGACAGGGCAAACCGTGGTCTTCACCACCGACAATCAGGCCACGGCAGACATTGTCAACAAAGGCAGGTCCAAGTCCCTATCAGTCATGTCCTTCCTGTGCAGATTGGTACAACTGTCTTTACAACATCAGTTTAA